>NC_141622.1:22193873-22504100 GCF_047967505.1 Dipteris shenzhenensis | reverse complement strand
AGATGAAACCAAACTCAAAGAACTCCTAATGGAATACCATGACTACCTAGCATGGTCATACAAAGAGATGAAAGGCATTTCAGTAGACATGGTAGTACACATGATACCTATAAGGGAAGGTGCTCACCCTAAGGTATGTGGACCTTATCGCACAAATCCTAAGTATGGCATCATGGTTTATGATGAGTTGGAAAAACTCCTAGATGCCGGATTCATCTACCAGATAGAGCACATTGATTGGGTTTCACCCATTGTCATTGTGCCTAAATGCAACAAGAAGCTCAGAATATGCGTAAACTTAAAGAATGTGAATGTCGCCATAATTAGGGATCACTATCCCCTACCCTTAACAGAATCAATGTGGTAGGCTCCAAAATATATAGCTTCTTGGATGGCTTCAGTGGTGGCTATAACCAAGTACAAATTGCTCCTAAAGGCTAATCAAAAATAGCATTTGCTCTATAAAATGGGTGGTATTTTTGCATATAGAGTCATGCCATTCGGCCTTTGTAATGCCCCGGTCACATTCTGGACAGCGAGTCATGTTCATAGCTTTCAAGTCATTTCTGAATAAGTTTTTACAGGTGTTCTTGGTGGATTTGTGCATTCATTCAAACAAAAAAGACCACTTCAAATGTCTTGAAACAGTACTAATCAAATGCAGGGAGTATGGCATCTCCCTAAATCCAACAGAATGCCAGTTCATGGTCACCCATGGAGTTGTTTTGGGACACATCATTTCTCAACATGGGATTTCAACTAACATGGACAAAATCAAAATCATCATGGAATTGCCTCCTCCTAGAAATTCCAAAGGTGTACAGGTCTTTATGGGACATGCTGAATATAACAGAAGATTTATATTGCGGTATGCCATGATAGGTAGACCACTTTACAAATAATTAGTGGAATTCTTATGGACGGAAGAGTGCGACCAAGCCTTTGAGCTTTTAAAGTGGTGCCTAATCATAGCACCCACCCTTATATCTCCAAATTGGGATATTGATTTTCATGTTCATACTGATGGATCCAAGTATGCAATTGGGAGTGTGCTTTGTCAACCTGGTGAACATAAGAAAGACTACTGTGACGCCAAAAATTGATATTTTGAATTTGGCATTGGTACTGTTTTTCTCTATGTTTGATAAGAGTTTGAGTATCAAGTGATTGCCTAGCAGCTCTCACTTATTTCTATTTTCTATGATATTGTATGGGATGGAGAGGATGAGTGGAATGGCTCATTGTAAATACCATAGGTATGAATTATAAATACCTTGGTATGGGGTGAGAGTTATTTGTGTATGGGATATTATGGAGTTTTTTAGAAAATAGGAAGAGAGTCATATAAAGAGGTGGGCTCATGTCCATGTGTTCCAATAATATAAGAGAGGCCACATGCCAAGCGTGTGGAAGGCATGTGGAGGAGTGTGAAGTCAAGAGGAATCCTTCTAGAATTCCTATGTGGAATAAGGAGGATGTGGACATGTGGAAAAGAGAGGGTCCCTATGGGCTCCATGTGGGGAGACTCTTGACTTTATCAATATTTTAAGAGTCTTGAGCATCTTTTGATGGGACACATGGCAAGAGTAGCCAAAAAGGACATGGATGGTGACATACATGCTTATGTGATTGATGGGGAAAGGAATCTACAGGCAGCAATTGTAAATGGGTGAAGGAGGGTAACAAAATCTCTATAAAAGGAGCCCTCCTCTCCCTTGTTCATCAATCTCTTCCACCATTAGGCCTCATGTTGCTGTAGCTCTAGTCTCCCCAAGCCTCTTTCATGAGCCTTCTCTCCCTCTTGTAGATATTCTCTTATGTAGACTCTTGAGTCCATCTCTCTCTAGTTTATTCTCTCTCTATGAGTAGTCTTGGAGCTTTCGCTCCCTCTTGTATGTATGAAACCTCTTCTTATCCCTTGTGTTTGTAGTGTTGGAGTGGATTCTCACTCTATTTGTAATGAAGGTCACTTCAGGTTCTCTCTCTCTTGAGTGTCTCTTCCCTTTTCCTTCTTTCAAAGCCTTAAAAGTTCTTTCTATTTGGCTGCTCACTGTGCACACATGGTCCATCTATTTCCTGAGCCACCATGCAAGCTTCTTCCCCTCTTCTAGGAAAAATCTATGAGGGGTGGATCGTTGATGAAGGTGGAGTCCTGAGGGAGCATCCTGCTCAGGCGAAATTAGCTTGGGGGAGGGTAGTTTTCATGACAGTTTGACCCCCTGTTAGTGTTTTTCTCATAACTTTCTTCTCGGTAGTTCGATTGTAATGAAATTTATATCAACGCGAAGCTCTCTTTAAGGCGCATGTTTTTATGTGATCAGATCTTGAATCAAATACTGCTACAAAAAGTTATGAGTCTCTGTGTTTGACAGTCTGTTTTCGTGATAGTTTTTACCCCCGTCTAGTAAACTGTCCATAACTTTTTGGATGCTTCTTTGTTTCTTGCAAAACATATATCAGCATGAAGCTCTCTTTAAGACGCATGTCTCTATATACTTAGATCTTGAATCAGATATTGATGCAAAAGGTTATGAGTCTCTGTGTTTGAGAGTCTATTTTCATGACAGTTTTTACCCCCTTCCAGTAAACTGTCCATATCTCTTCAACCGTCTGTCTGTTTTCAATAAAACTTATATCAGTACGAAGCCCATCTCAAGACGCATCTCTTTCTCTGCTTGAATCTATGATATCATGTGTTTACTGAAAGTTATAGGCCTTTGTGTCTAATGACAGTTCGTAGAGTGTTTTGAGCTAAGTGTAAAGGTGTTTATGAAGGAGGTGCAATGTTTCCTCGGAATCTACCCATCCGACCTAATCAGTCCCTTCAAACTCCTTGATATATATCAGTTCATGTCATGTTGAGCCGCAAGATCTTCTTTCAACAACGTATTGCTCTTCTCTTTGGTGCAGACCGGCTCGCTGAGATTATGGTCTCTGCTGATCCTTTCCTTCTCCCTATGCTTGATTACAAGATCACTTGGGATGTTACCATCTTCATTCTCATATGAGGGAGGAAAGTATGGTGTGGTATCTTGGCATAAAAGATTCTTTCTAATATCCCATTATCAATGATAAATATCTTTGGCTGTCAGTTCGAAAGTAACAGGAAGTGAAGAGGTGCGTGAAGTTTATTACCCCCAACTTCATGTCACATCTTTTGGTGGAGACACCGGGTACGTTTGGTATTGGATTCATCCCACCTTACTAAATGGTCTCGAGTGTACTTGATTGCATGTTATGCCTAGAAGAGGCATGTGTTTTGATGAGATAAAGAAGATGCCTGGAAGAACTCCGTTAAAAGAGATTGCAACCTGTTTGAAGATTGTGAAGGTGATGCTCAAGCTATTCGCACAGTCACCATGATCATATCCTTTATGTTTGCACTATTGAATATGTTGGTGAATCGACAATGCCGACAGCAGGCACAATGATAGATTGGGGATTGTTCCATGCACTGGCAGCTTGGTGTGAAGAAGAGTCGAGTCTTTGGGTAGTTTTTGACTATAACAGTGGAGTGGTGATTCTTAATGCTTTCAACTTCTTTTGCTATGCAAATGATGAAGAGTACAATATCTTGAAGCTTTTATGTGCACTTCCTATTTTGAGAAGGGTGATTCTAGAATGCATGTATACACAATGTTTTCATGGTGCTGGTTGGTCACTTATTTTTGAAGATTTTGTTGAGGATCACATTGTGGAGGGTTTTTAACAAGTGGTTATGCATAATAAGTTGGTCTTGGTATACTAAGGATCTGTGGGATCTTGTTCGGATCTTGTTTGAGATATTATTTGGATCTTGGTGTTTTCTTTTTGTGTTTCATCATGGTGAAGATTCCAGTGTTTTGAGGTACCCAAGGGGAAGACCCGGAGTCTTATCTTCGGGATTTTGTTCGAGGATGCCGGCTTTCTAGATGGTCCATGAAGGATCAGGCAAAGATTTTGCTTGATTTTCTTGAAGGTGTAGCCTTGAGTTGGCATGAGACCTTGCCGGGCTCTACCAAGGAGGACTGGGACCAAGTCGTGGTAGCAATGAAGTAGAGATTTGGGGCAGTGGAGTCACCAAATGCTTTGATGTTGCAGTTGGACCGGTTCTGTCAAGGAGAGGGTGAGTTGGTCTCTGCGTTAGCAATCCGATTATGGACAAAGTATGAAAGGACAGCTTTGCGAGCTGTGGCATCTACATCATTGGCCCCTCAAAGTCTCTCAGGGATGGATCACTTAAAGATGAGCAAATTTGTTATGGCTTTGGAGCCTCGTCTTCGCTCAAAAGTAATGAGTAAAGATCCAACAACATACGTGGAGGCACTTCGCATTGCGACCAAGAAAGAAGCTTCTCTAAATATTTGAATCCTCTTTTGTGTCTTCAACAGCTTCAACTTCTAAGGTGGAGGTAATGGTCACTCCTCAAGTACCAAAGTCCTTTGAGTTAGATTATAATATTTCCCAATTGATGGCAGAGTTTGCTAATTTGAAATTGCATTTGGTTAATGCATGACAACCTAGAGCACCAAAGAGTGAAGATAGGCCTCGAGATAGGAGTGGGGTCACTTGCTATGAATGTAATGAAAAAGGTCACTATCGCCCCGAGTGTCCTAGATTGAGAAAGAAAGAAGAAAAACAAGTATCCTTGTTAGAAGCTTCTTCAGGGGATGAGGAAAGAGAGGTAATGATGGCTAAACGGGGGCGTGGTAAAGCAAAAGAAGAAGAAGAAAGCAAGGAAGAAGTAGATGAGGAACATCAGGAAGAGGAACACCGTAGTAAGAAAAAGAAGGCATCTAGAAGGAGAATTAGCCAGTCAAACTTTCCTTTAGGACAAGGAATTGGAAGCTATGACTTGTTGTCCAACCTTAAAGAAAAGGAAGCTCATATCACCTTTGGTCAATTACTTGCTTTGTCTCCAAAACTACGGAAGGAATGGGAAAAATTAGCAAGCACAAGAGTGTCAAAGAAGAAAAAGAAGAAAAGTGCCATTCCTATTGTTCAAAAGGTAGATATAGATGTTGGTGATGATGTACCTGTGGTTGATGTGATCATTGATGGTCAAGTGATTTCTAATGTGTACATTGATGGAGGTGCATCGATTAATGTCATGAGTGAGAAGACCATGATAGATGCTGATTTAAAATACTCTAGTACTACCTCTCCTTATCGCATCAAATTGGCTGACAAGACTAGGGTTAAGACCTTGGGAGTTGTGAAGAATCTAGAAGTGGATGTATGTGGAATTTCTGTGCCGACTACTTTTCAGGTGATCCCTACCAAGCCAGATGCACGTGCCTATCCATTGATTTTGGGAAGGCCTTGGCTACGCAAGGTGAAGGCTGTTCAAAAGTGGGATACTGGAGAATTGATTTTGCACGGAAATGATAAGAAGGTGCGCTACAACATCAAAAGCCGCAAAAAGGAAGTTGTCAAGGAGGAGTCTTCAACATCAGAGAGTTCAAGCTCTGACTTAACCGATGAAGAAGAAGAGACAGGGTGTAGCTCCGAGGAGTCCAACTCAGAGGGTGAGGTGGAAGGAGTGGCCTTTGGTCTTTGTCTTGGTGCTGATCGGGATGAGTCAGGAAGGAACAAGGCGGTGGTGCAAGAAGATCCTGTAGAGACACTTCATGTGGAGGATGTGGAGCACACTAAACGACGCCAATGCAATGAAGAGCTTCTTGGTGATTCTCTATCAGGTAGTGAGAAGCTCCAGTACTTGGATATGCTAGATGATCTTCCATGTCTCTTTGCAACAAGCTATTCACATGTTCGACCAGTCTCTCTTGTGGAGCACAAGATTGAGTTGAAGCCGGAAAGCAAGCCAGTTGTGCAACGCGTAAGGCGATTGGGGGTGATCCAAGCTGAGGCACTAAAGAAAGAGGTAACACAACTACTTGAGGCAGGATTCATCTTTCCTATTGATGATTCAAAATGGATATCTCTTGTAGTTGTCACACCAAAGAAAGGAAATAAGTGGCAAGTTTGTGTGGACTTTCGTCCTTTGAATGCATGCACTAAGAGGGATCATTTTCCTTTGCCATTCCAAGATGAAATACTAGACCAAGTGGCAGGGCATGAGATGTATTCTGTATGTGATGGGTATTCTGGGTACTTTCAAATTCGTATTCGGGAGGAAGATCAAAAGAAAACATCATTTGTCACACCTTGGGGAGTATTTGCTTACAGAGTGATGCCTTTTGGGTTGACCAATGCACCAGCTACATTTCAAAGGTTCTTGAGTCAAGTCCTAGAGCCTTACTTGGGAAAGTTCATACGGGTGTTTCTGGATGATTTTTGCATTTATTCTCGGCGCATAGATCACATGGAGAAGTTAAAGATGGCCTTAGCTAGGATTGATGAAGCAAAAGGGTGTCTAAATCCTAGCAAGTGTCATTTGGCTCAAATAAAAGTAGCCTTGTTGGGGCATATTGTGTCTCGAGAAGGCCTGCAAATGGATCCTGACAAAGTTCAAGCAATCATGGCATTGCCAAGTCCTGAGAATGTCACTGGTGTTTGCAGAATTCTAGGAAAGAGCAAGTATTATCAACGCTTTTGTGATGATTTCACAGAGATAGTGCATCCCATGAACTTGTTGACAAGAAAAGGAGTTTCTTTCCAATGGGGTGTGGAGCAACAAGAGTCTTTCCAACAACTTAAGGAGGCCATGAGTAAGGGCCCAATATTGAAGCCCCCTGATTGGTCTCAAGACTTTTATGTAAATCCAAGTGTATCTTTGCATTCAGTTGGTGCTGTATTGCTACAAAAAGGAGAGGCAGGTAGAATGCAACCCATCTATTATGCCAGCCGACAGCTTACAGATGTGGAAACAAGGTATGAAGAAATGGAGCAGCAAGCTCTCTCTTTGGTGTTTTCCATCAGAAAGTTTCGCTCCTATTTATTATCTCGACCATTTTTCTTCCTTACCTCTCAGTCTATATTAGCATATCTAGTTCGCAAGCCTAATCCTGGGGGGAGATTTGCAAAATGGTTGTCAGAGCTTCAAGAGTTCTCTTTCTCTTTTGTCACTGAAAATACCACTAGGTCCACTATGGTAGATTTGCTCACAGGATGGGAGGATCTAGGAGAAGAAAAGAAATGTAAGGAGAACATTAAAGATGAAAGGGATACACCACCAACAGCTTTTGTTTTATATTTTGATGGGGCTTTTAGTCCTTCATGCCAACAAGGAGTCGAGGGGATAGTCTTGATGAATCCTGAAGGTCAAGAGGTATGGGCAAGAGGACAAGAGCTTCCAGGTATCACAACTAACAATGCAGCTGAGTACAATGCTTTGATTCTTGGTTTGGAGGGTTGTCTTCAAAGTCAAGTTAAAGAATTGGAAGTAAGAGGATATTCTCAGCTTATTATAAAGCAAATGCAAGGGCATTACAAGACAAGAAGTCCTCATTTGAAGGAGCTTAATCAAAAGGCTATGGCACTATGTACTCAGTTTGATTTTTGCAAGTTTGTTCATATAAACAGAAAAGAAAATCAAAGGGCAGATGAGTTAGCTACTCAAGCCATTGTAGTACAAGACCGGGGGGTGGTTTCTTTGGTAGACACTGGATGGCCAGAACTACAAGATGTTCAGCAATATGTGGAAGAAGGCATGTTTCCTCGAGGGTTAACTCCACAACAGAAGCAAAGATTGGTAAGGAAGGCTTGTCCCTATACTATTGTTGATGACATTCTTTATAAATTGGGAAAAGATAAGGTGCTCCGTCGGGTGGTCCATCCCATGGAGACTAGGAGAATCCTAGAAATGTGTCATGAATGCTCTGGTCATTTTGCTTCAGCAAGCACAGCTAGGAGAATTCTTAATGCAAGATACTTTTGGCCATGCCTCCATAAGGATGTATATGAATGGTGTCGAAGTTGTAAAGTATGCCAAAAGTTTGGAAGGCGACAGTTGATTCGTGGGCCCTTGAAGCCTATTCCAGCATATGGACCATTTGAGAGGTGGGGGTTGGACTTTGTGGGACCACTCCCTCGCTCATCTTAGGGCAAGCATTATTTATTGGTGGCCACAGATTATGCGACTCGATGGGCAGAGGCCAAGGCCACAGTCAATAGCAAGGCAAGCACAGTTGCAAAATTTCTCTTTGATCAGATTTGTTCATGCTTTGGTTGTCCTTTGGAAATTCTCACTGATGGAGGAACCTCTTTTAGAAATGAACTAATTGAAGATGTGGTGCATAAGCTAAAGATAAATCATAGCATGTCCATGCCATACTATCCCCAATGTAATGGCTTGGTTGAGTAAACAAATGGATTGTTGTGCAATTCAATGGGAAAGCTTGTTGACACCAAGAAAAAGCATTGGGATAGGCACTTGGCAGAAGTTTTATGGGCTTACAGAACCACACACAAGCTAGCTATTGGGTTTACACCATTCCAACTAGTGTATGGAATAGAAGCCATTCTACCCATTGAATTGGAGATACATAGTCTTTGCAGCATAGCTATTGCAAGAATAGAAGGACAGGAGGATGCCTATGCTCAATGCTTGGTACAGCTAGAAGCCTTGGATGAATACAGATTACAGGCCTTATAAAACTTGGAATCTTCTCAAAGAAGGCGCAAGGCCTGTTTTGACACCAAATTACGCAAGAAGAAAGATATTGCAAAAGGAGATTTGGTAATGAGATTTGATAGCCGTTTGGACAAGCGGCTAAACAAAAAGTTTATCGGCTGATGGGAGGGACCATATCGAGTCAAAAAGAAGTTCACGAATGGAATCTTTCAGCTTGAGGATGTTCATGGCATGGTGATACCCAGACGCACCAATGAGTATCGCTTTAAATTCTTCTATGCTCGACCATGTTGGCTCTTTCCTACTGCTTTCGTAGGAAGAGCTGGGTATTCTATGTTGCAGGGTTCCGAGGCTTTTTGTCACCTACAGATATATTGGGATTGTCGTTGTAGTATATGTGTAGCTTAGGACCTCGAGTCATGTTCCGGTGAGAGACGTAGGCTTAAGTGTGGTAAGCAAACAAAGTGTAAGCATGTGTAAAAGGTACGTAAACCATTGTTGTTGGGGTAATGAAGGCTTTCGCCTTCATTGGGGGTTGTAGGGTTTAGGAGAAGTTTAAGGGTTCAGAAGGAGGTTGTAAGGTTTAGAAAGAGTTCAAGGGTTTAGGAGAAATTCGAGGGTTCAGAAGGAGGTTCCAGGGTTCAGAAAGAGTCCCAGGGTTCAGAAGGAGGTTCCAAGGTTTAGAAGGAGTCCAGGGTTAGAGGGAGAATTCAAGGTTCAGAGTAGAATACATGGTGGAGAACTCGTCTCCCTCGTAGGTCATGGGGTTTAAGGGTTTAGGAAAGCATAGGAGTGGGAGAGGAAGAAGGCGTAAGAGCATGGGTGAAGGAAGAGAAAGAGGAGGAAGGAGGAGGAGGGAAGAGGAGGAGGGAGAGGGAGGAGAGAGGAGGAGGAGGAGGAGGGAGGAGGAGGAGGAGGAGGAGGGAGGAGGAGAGGGAGAGGGTGGGTTGCAGGGTTGGAGGAGAGGGGAGAAGGGTTGCAAGGTTAGGACATGCTTTTGGACGTGCAGTGCAAGGAAGCATGGACACTTGAGACAAATGCTTGGAATACCAATGTAGACTTAACATAATGCCCCAAGAGTGTGGGCTTCATTCCATTATGGGGTATTTATAAAAGTTGGAGAGCTTCTCTCTCTGCATGTAACACAAAGTTGTTACACAAAGTTGTTACACAAAGTTGTATCACAAAGTTGTAACACAAAGTTGTGTCACAAAGTCGTAACACATTCTCTCTCTTCATGTAGAAGATGTAACACAAAGTTGTTACACAAAGTTGTAACACAAAGTTGTAACACAAAGTTGTGTCACAAAGTCGTAACACATTCTCTCTCTTCATGTAGACAAACTTGTAACACAAAGTTGTTACACAAAGTCATAACACAAATTTGTGTCTAGAAGTTGTAACAAAAAGTTGTAACACAAAGTTGTATCACAAAGATGTATCACAAAGTTGTAACACCTTCTCTTTCTTCATAAGTTCATGTTGGCACAGAGTCAACATACTCCCGGATCCATTTTATTACCCGTCCTCAGGTTAGAGAGCTTCTCTCTCTGCATGTAACACAAAGTTGTTACACAAAGTTGTGTCTAGAAGTTGTAACACAAAGTTGTAACACAAAGTTGTATCACAAAGATGTATCACAAAGTTGTAACACCTTCTCTTTCTTCATAAGTTCATGTTGGCACAGAGTCAACATACTCCCGGATCCATTTTATTACCCATCCTTGGGTTATGGCTTATTTTGATTTCAGAGTTGGGATGCCATGTGCGTAATCCAGTGGCTATTTAGCTTGTGGTATGCGAGTCGTTCCTGCTATAATGCTTTTGCATCACACAATTTGTAGTCAATAGTCAAGAAACTTATCTCCTCTTAAGGAGGGGTAGATGACTATGATTGCCAGAGGGGATCTCGTTGCTGAGGTTGCGGACGCTGCCATCGAATCTTCTTGGGAAGAGGTTTAGCGGGGGTCTCGTTGTGGAGGATTGGTATAAAAGGATGTTGGTCAAGAAGCTTATCTCCACATGAATGTCAGAGGGGATCTCGTTGCTGAGGTTGCGGACGCTGCCATCGAATCTTCTTGGAAAGAGGTTTGGCGGGGGTCTCGTTGTTGAGGCTGTCATTTCTTGCTCTCTTGCATACATGTTGGATGCGATTGCACCCGTAGCATTGAGCTTGTAGATAATTAGTATGCAAGTTTGATATTTTTGCATATAGGAGACGGCTGTGATGTTTGGCGGGGGTCTCGTTGCGGAGGCTACAGACTTTGTTGCCAATTCATCTTGAGTTTTGGCATAGCTTCTTGTACTGCGTGTGAATTCATTGCATGCTTTGAGAGTATGGAATGAAAGTGTGTGATACTATTTTTTTATGCAATCTATTATGTGCCTATGCAAAATCATGTGAGTGCATGTGATGTGTCTAACTATATGCTTATTTGTGGGATTTGATAGGGAAACTAAGACTCAAACATCCCTAATGTGCAAAAAACGTGCATATGCAGTGAGTGTGCGTGTAACAATCTAGTGCAAACTATATGTGCAAAAACGTGCATATGCGAGTGAGTGCTTGTGATACAATCTAATCCTAACTAAGGAAGACTTGGTTTCCCAAATCTTCGTTTTTGTCGGGGATGGCTCGCGTGTTGACGTAGTAGCGCTTCAGTCGGCTCCCGTTTATTGTTGTGTTGAATTGGACTCCATCTAGTGTTTCAAGTAGCACAGCTCCAATGGGATTCATCTTTCATACTCAGTAGGGTCCTTGACCTAGATACTTCAGTTTTCCCTTGTGTACTTTGGCATTGTATAACAGGACTAAGTCGCCTTCCTTGATGTCTTTAGCATTCAGATTCCTGTCAAACCATGCCTTTCTTCGATGTTTTTTTGTTGTCATGGCATGATAAGCGACTAGTCTTGTCTCTGTATGCTTTTCCAACTGACAGAGCCTTTCTTTCAAGGACTCATGATCACCCATGCGTTCCTGTATTGCGATGCGTAGACTTGGTATTACAAATTCGAGTGGGACCACAGCTTCAAGGCCGTACACCAATTGAAAAGGTGTGCTCCCTGTACTGACCTTGAATGTGGTTTTGTATGCCCATAAGGCTGCATTCAGTTTCTCTGCCCAATCAGAACGCTGTGGTTCTACTACCTTGGTGAGGATATTGCATATGATTTTGTTTGTGGATTCTGCTAGCCCATTCCCTTGGGGGTAGTAGGGTGTGCTTTTTCTATGAATGACCATGAAGCCAGACAAGAGTTCTTGGATTACCTCATTGACAAAATGTGTGCCTCTATCCGATACAATTTCAAGGGGGCATCCGAATCGGGTGATCACATGTTCGTACAAGAATCTTGCTGTGCTTTTGGCATCTGCCTTTCTGACTGCATTAGCTTCAGCCCATTTTGTAAAGTAATCAGTGGCCACAATGATGTAGCGTGCCTGTGTTCCTTTTGCTGCTGGATGTATGGGACCCACATAATCAATCCCCCATTTTTCAAATGGCTATCGTGCAACAACTGCTGTTAGGGGATTGAAGTCTTTGTGTTATGGTTTAATAGTTCGTTGGCATACATCACAACCTTTTACATATTCATAGGCATCTGCCCACATTGTTGGCCACCAGTAGCCTGCGAGGAGAACTTTTCTTGCTGTGGCTTCCCCTTGGAAGTGTCCTCCTGCAATGCCTTCATGGACTTCACTCAGGATTGGCAGGATCTCATGAGGCATTACACATCTTCTTAATATCTGATCCTTGCCCATCTTGTATAGTTGTCCTGCAATGAGTTGATATGGTGCAGCCTTTAGAATCAATTTTCTGGCATCTACTGCTTTCATGTCAGGGGGTGGTCTTCCTGCCATCAAGTACCCAATGATATCTCCACACCATTCTGGAACAGCATCTATTTGAAATAGTGTGGCATCTGGTAAGTCATCTTCTATTCCAGTGGCTTCTTCTCCTGTCTTGACTCGAGACATGTGATCGGCAATGCAGTGTTGGGCACCTTTGCGGACCACAATTTTGAAGTTGAATTCTTGCAGCAAGAGGAGCCATCTGGTTATCCTTCCTGTGGTACATGGACGGTTCACAAGATAAAGCAATGCTTGATGGTCGGTGTAGAAGACAAAATCATTTGCGAGTAGATAGTGTCAAAATTTCTTTACACTGTACACCATTGCTAGGGCTTCCCTTTCTGTGGTTGTATAGTTGATCTCTGCATCATTGAGTTGTCGACTGGCGAAGTAGACGGGGTAGTCTTTCTTATGTTCACCAGGTTGACAAAGCACACTCCCAATTGCATACTTGGATCCATCAGTATGAACATGAAAATCAATATCCCAATTGGGAGATAGAAGGATGGGTGCTGTGATTAGGCGCCACTTTGAAAGCTCAAAGGCTTGGTCGCACTCTTCGGTCCATAAGAACTCCACTAATAATTTGTAAAGTGGTCTAGCTATCATGCCATACCGCAATATAAATCTTCTATAATAGCCGGCATGTCCCATAAAGACCTGTACACCTTTGGAATTTGTAGGAGGAGGCAATTCAATGATGATTTTGATTTTGTCTATGTCAGTTGCAATCCCATGTTGAGAGACAATGTGTCCCAAAACAACTCCGTGGGTGACCATGAACTGGCATTTTGTTGGATTTAGGGAGATGCCATACTCCCTGCATTTGATTAGTACTTCTTCCAGACATTTGAAGTGGTCCTGTTTGGTTGAATGGATGCACAAATCATCCAAGAACACCTGTAAAAACTTATTCAAGAATGACTTGAAAGCTGTGAACATGACTCGCTGGAATGTGGCTGGGGCATTACAAAGGCCGAATGGCATGACTCTATATGCAAAAATACCCCATTCTATAGCAAATTGCTGTTTTTGATTGGTCTTGAGGAACAATTTGTACTTGGTTATAGCCACTGAAGCCATCCAAGAAGCTATATATTTTGGATCCTGCCACCTTTTCCAACACTGTTTCTGTTAAGGGTAGGGGGTAGTGATCCCTAATTGTGGCGGCATTTACATTTTTCAAGTTTACGCATATTCTGAGCTTCTTGTTGCATTTAGGCACAATGACAATGGGTGAAACCCAATCAGTGTGCTCTATCTCGTAGATGAATCCGGCATCTAGGAGTTTTTCCAGCTCGTCATAAACCATGGTGCCATATTTCGGATTTGTGCGGTAAGGTCCACATACCTTAGGGCAAGCACCTTCCCTTATAGGGATCGTGTGAATTGCCACTTCTGGTGAAATTCCTTTCATCTCTTTGTATGACCATGCTAGGCAGTCACGGTATTCCATTAGGAGGTCTTTGACTTTGCTTTCATCTTCTTGACGGAGCTGTTTCCCAATGAAAACCAACTTTTCTTCCTCCCCTTCAAGGGCGAGGTTTATTGTGCGTGTTTTCGCCGGTCCCTCATAGATTGGAGTTTCTCCAATGCTATCGGTTTCTTGAACTTCAGATTCTCTGATTGGTCTTGGCATTGCTATTGGTGCACTGCCACTTGTATAATTCTTAAAGTATTCCGGCACTGCTCGAAGATCGGCCTCTGATGGGGTTGAACTAGCCTGACATGTGTCATTTGTGCTGGGTGGCATAGTTGCATTTAGTAATTTGTTAGGCTCTTCTTTCCTTTCTTTTTCTGAAGTCTCTTGATCGAGCTTCATCCGCACATGTGGCTTATATTTCCGAAACTTCTTACGTTGGGAACTGTGGGGTAACTTTTCCACTGGTAAGGTGTTTCCAAGTAAGGGTTCATGTGCTGCACATACTCCTTCCAGTCCCTCAGGGGACCATTCAAGAGGTGGTGGTTTTGATTTTGAGGGGACTGCCTTTGCAAGATACAATTCCACAATCCGTGTTTGGACTCGTTCGAATTCATTGTAGTGCTTGGCTTTGGCTCTTCTGCGATTTCCTCCTGCAGCTTTCTTGCGGGATCGTCTGCTGTTATGCAACTGTGGAGGTTCAACTTTTGGGAGCTCAACTGCCATTAGGGCATGCAGAATGGCTAGGTCATTATCAAAGATTTGATCTTCAATTTCAGCATTGGCAGCCTCTGTTTCAAGGTCCCAAGGAAAATCTGAGTCATTATTGGTATGGGTACCTTCTTCAGGTTCATTATCCCATTCGAGGTCAGCCAGTTGGAGAGCAGGATAATCTTGTAGCCTCTCCGTTTGAAAGCGACGTTTGAATTCGGTTTGAAGTAGGTCCCATGTAGCACGTTCTTCCACAAGAAGGTCGAGGTACCATTCTGACGCCTCATTAGTTAAGGCCATTGGAAACCAAGCCACCTTAGTTTCATGGGATTGATCACCACCTGCTCGACATGCGGCATCAAAATGTTGGAGGAAGCGAGCAGGGTCTCCCCTACCATTATATTTGGGAAGTTCCACTTTTCCCAAGGGGCGTCGGCCGTGATTGTTGTGATTTCGTCGATTGAAGAAGTTGTCAGCCTCGGCATCGAGCTCGATGTCCCCATCATGCTCATGACGGCGTCCAGCCATGTTGGGGCGTGGAGGAGTTAAAGGAAGTTGTTGAACCTCAAGGGGGGATTCGGGGTAGAGGATTGGCGGGGGTGGTTGTTGCAGTGGAGTTAGTTGCGGATTGGGCGAGCGTTGGAGTAGAAGTGGTTGGCCGAAACGTAACTGCATGCAGATGGTGCATGATTTGCCAAGGGTATCGCTACCCCAAGTGTGGGTGTGGAGGTGGTGCTGTTAGGAGAGTTAGAGTGATGTTAGTATGTGTAGGGACCGTCATGTTAATAATGTACCTAAGATTGTCCTACGTGTGTAGGGAAATGTGTCGGTGCAGACGGATCGTTAATCGGAGGTCGCGGCGTGAAAATACGAGTGAATTAATGCAAAATGAGGCCCACACGGCGGCACGAATGAACGTGTGCTAGGGATGCCAAAATGGTGTGCAATGGGCTAGAAAAATACCCCGTAATGTGATGTTTCCGTGTGTGAAATCTGGGTTCAAATGGGGTTCAAATTGGGTCCCAAACGGATGAGTTTCGAGGGGTTAAAGGAGGGCTAAATTTGGCATTGTGGGGGGTCCTAATGGTGGTGTGAATGGACTTTAAGTCCAACCGAGGGGTTGAAACCAAGTGACTCTAGTTAGACTAACTAACCGAGGTCCTCCCAGCTATTGTAACTGGGAGGTTAAACTAACTGCAGTTAGATACTATCTGAAGAGTTAGTCTAACCTAACTGAGGGTTAACTAAACTACTCAACCTCAGTTACTACTAACCAAACCTAAGGAGCTAATCTAACTGAGGTTAACTAACTAGCCTTGGGTTAACTAACCTAACCTAACTCTAGTTAATGTTAACCTAACTAAGGTTAAACTAACCCTAGTGGTAGGTTTAGGTTAGGTTTACTTTTTTTTTAAAAAAAAAATAAAAATAAAAAGACTCAACACAATGCCCCAAGAGTGTGGGCTTCATTCCATTATGGGGTATTTATAAAAGTTGGAGAGCTTCTGTTTCTGCATGTAACACAAAGTTGTTACACAAAGTTGTTACACAAAGTTGTATCACAAAGTTGTAACACAAAGTTGTGTCACAAAGTCGTAACACATTCTCTCTCTTCATGTAGAAGATGTAACACAAAGTTGTTACACAAAGTTGTAACACAAAGTTGTGTCACAAAGTCGTAACACATTCTTTCTCTTCATGTAGACAAACTTGTAACACAAAGTTGTTACACAAAGTCGTAACACAAAGTTGTGTCTAGAAGTTGTAACACAAAGTTGTAACACAAAGATGTATCACAAAGATGTATCACAAAGTTGTAACACCTTCTCTTTCTTCATAAGTTCATGTTGGCACAGAGTCAACATACTCCCGGATCCATTTTATTACCCGCCGTCCTCGGGTTGGAGAGCTTCTCTCTCTGCATGTAACACAAAGTTGTTACACAAAGTTGTGTCTAGAAGTTGTAACACAAAGTTGTAACACAAAGTTGTATCACAAAGATGTATCACAAAGTTGTAACACCTTCTCTTTCTTCATAAGTTCATGTTGGCACAGAGTCAACAGACCACCTTGAGGGCCAGTAGACCGTCTCTGTACTAGAGAGGATCTGCTGGGGGGGGAAAGATGTGATGCCAAAAATTGATATTTTGAATTTGGCATTGGTATTGTTTTTCTCTATGTTTGATAAGAGTTTGAGTATCAAGTGATAGCCTAGCAGCTCTCACTTATTTCTATTTTCTATGATATCGTATGGGATGGAGAGGATGAGTGGAATGGCTCATTGTAAATACCATAGGTATGAATTATAAATACCTTGGTATGGGGTGAGAGTTATTTGTGTATGGGATATTATGGAGTTTTTTAGAAAATAGGAAGAGAGTCATATAAAGAGGTGGGCTCATATCCATGTGTTCCAATAATATAAGAGAGGCCACATGCCAAGCGTGTGGAAGGCATGTGGAGGAGTGTGAAGTCAAGAGGAATCCTTCTAGAATTCCTATGTGGAATAAGGAGGATGTGGACATGTGGAAAAGAGAGGGTCCCTATGGGCTCCATGTGGGGAGACTCTTGACTTTCTCAATATTTTAAGAGTCTTGAGCATCTTTTGATGGGACACATGGCAAGAGTAGCCAAAAAGGACATGGATGGTGACATACGTGCTTATGTGATTGATGGGGAAAGGAATCTATAGGCAGCAATTGTAAATGGGTGAAGGAGGGTAACAAAATCTCTATAAAAGGAGCCCTCCTCTCCCTTGTTCATCAATCTCTTCCACCATTAGGCCTCATGTTGTTGTAGCTCTAGTCTCCCCAAGCCTCTTTCATGAGCCTTCTCTCCCTCTTGTAGATATTCTCTTATGTAGACTCTTGAGTCCATCTCTCTCTAGTTTATTCTCTCTATGAGTAGTCTTGGAGCTCCCGCTCCCTCTTGTATGTATGAAGCCTCTTCTTCTCGCTTGTGTTTGTAGTGTTGGAGTGGATTCTCACTCTATTTGTAATGAAGGTCACTTCAGGTTCTCTCTCTCTTGAGTGTCTCTTCCCTTTTCCTTCTTTCAAAGCCTTAAAAGTTCTTTCTATTTGGCTGCTCACTGTGCACACATGGTCCATCTATTTCCTGAGCCACCATGCAAGCTTCTTCCCCTCTTCTAGGAAAAATCTATGAGGGGTGGATCGTTGATGAAGGTGGAGTCTTGAGGGAGCATCCTGCTCAGGCGAAATTAGCCTGGGGGAGGATAGTTTTCATGACAGTTTGACTTCTTGTTAGTGTTTTTCTCATAACTTTCTGCTCAATAGTTCGATTGTAATGAAATTTATATCAACGCGAAGCTCTCTTCAAGGCACATGTTTCTATGTGATCAAATCTTGAATCAGATACTGTTGCAAAAAGTTATGAGTCTCTGTGTTTGACAGTCTATTTTCATGATAGTTTTTACCCCCGTCTAGTAAACTGTCCATAACTTTTTGACCGCTTCTCTGTTTCTTACGAAACATATATCAATGCAAAGATCTCTTTAAGACGCATGTCTTTATGTACTTAGATCTTGAATCAGATATACTGCTGCAAAAAGTTATGAGTCTCTGTGTTTGACAGTCTGTCTTCATGACAGTTTTTACCCCCTTCCAGTAAACTGTCCATATCTCTTCAACCGTCTGTCTGTTTTCAATGAAACTTATATCAGCGCCAAGCCAATCTCAAGGGCATCTCTTTATGTTCTTGAATCTCTGATATCATGTCTCTACTGAAAGTTATAGGCCTTTGTGTCTAATGACAGTTCGTAGAGTGTTTTGAGCTATGTAAAGGTGTCTATGAAGGAGGTGCAATGTTTCCTTGGAATCTACCCATCCGACCTAATCAGCCCCTTCAAACTCCTTGATATATATCAGTTCATGTCATGTTGAGCCGAAAGATCTTCTTTCAACAACATATTGCTCTTCTCTTTGGTGCAGACCGGCTCGCTGAGATTATGGCCTCTGCTGATCCTTTCCTTCTCCCTATGCTTGATTACAACATCACTTGGGATGTTACCATCTTCATTCTCCTATGAGGGAGGAAAGTATCGTGTGGTATCTTGGCATAAAAGATTCTTTCTAATGTCCCATTCTCAATGATAAATATCTTTGGCTGTCAGTTCAAAAGCAGTAGGAAGTGAAGAGGTGCGTGAAGTTTATTACCCCCAACTTCATGTCACACTACCCATTCTACTTTGCCAGTCGACAACTCAATGATGCAGAGATCAACTATACCACCACAGAAAGAGAAGCCCTAGCAATGGTATATAGCATTAAGAAATTTCGGCACTATCTAATGGGCAAATGATTTTGTCTTCTACACCCACCATCAACCATTGTTTTATCTTGTGAACTATCCGTGTACAACAAGAAGAATAACCACATGGCTACTCTTGCTTCAAGAATTCAACTTCAAAATAGTGGTCCTCAAAGGTGCCTGTCATTGTCTTTTTGTGTCATACCATGTTCTCCATGGCTATAATCTCTTTCCATTGCTTTGTATGCAGTTTGTCAATCACATGTCTAGTGTCAAGTCGAGAGAAGAAGCCACTGGAGTAGAAGACGACTTGCCAGATGCCACAGTATTTTAAATAGATGCTATTCCAGAGTGGTGTGGAGATATCATTGGGTACTTAATGGTAGGAAGACCACCCAGCAGTAGATGCCAGAAAGCTAATTCTGAAGGCTGCACCCTATCAACTCATTGCAGGACAACTATACAAGATGGGCAAGGACCAAGTATTAAGAAGATGAGTAATGCCTCATGAGATCATGCCAATCCTAAGTGAAGTCCATGAAGGCATTGTAGGAGGACACTTCCAATGGGAATCCATAGTAAGAAAACTCCTCCTTGTAGGCTACTGGTGGCCAACACTATGGGCAGATGCCTATGAATATGTAAAAGGCTGTGATGTATGCCAATGGACCACTAAACCACAACACAAAGACTTCAATCCCCTAACAACAGTTGTTGCACAAAAACCATTTGAAAAATAGGGGATTGACTATGTGGGTCCCATCCATTCAATAGCAAAAGGAACACAGGCACGCTACATCATTGTGGTCACTGATTACTTTACAAAATGGGGCTGAAGCTAAAGCAGTCAGAAAGGCAGATGCCAGAAGCACAGCAAGATTCTTATACGAAAATGTGATCACCCGATTTAGATGCCCCATTGAAATTGTGTCAGATAGAGGCACACATTTTGTCAATGAGGTAATCCAAGAACTCTTGTCTGGCTTTATGGTAATCCATAGAAAAGCACACCCTAATACCCCCAAGGGAATGGACAGGCTGAATCCACTAGCAAAATATTATGCATTATCCTCACCAAGGTAGTAGAACCACAACATTCTGATTGGGCAGAGAAACTGAATGCGGCCTTATTGGCATACAGAACCACACTCAAGGTCAGTACAGGGAACACACCTTTTCAATTGGTGTACGGCCTTGAAGCTATGGTCCCACTAGAATTTGTAATACCAAGCCTATGCATAGTAGTACAGGAATGCATGCGAGACCATGAATCCTTGAAAGAAAGACTTTATTAGTTGGAGAAGCATACAGAGACAAGACTAGTCACCTACCATGCCATGACAATAGAAAAACAAAGAAGAAAGGCATGATTTGATAGAAATATTAAAGCTAAAGACATCAAGGAAGGTGACTTGGTCTTGTTATACAATGCCAAAGTACACAAGGGGAAACTAAAGTATCTAGGTCAAGGACCCTACTGAGTAAGAAAGATGAATCCCATCAGAGCTGTGCTGCTAGAAACATTGGATGGAGTCCAATTCAACACAATAATAAATGGGAGCCGACTGAAGTGTTACTACTTCAACACGCAAGCCATCCTCGATAAAAAAAAAGATCGAGAAAACCCAAGTCTTCCTTAGCTAGGATTAGATTGTTACACGCACACTCACTAGCATATGCATGTTCTTTTTGCACATATAGTTTGCACTAGATTGTTACACGCACACTCACTTAGCATATGCACATTTTTGCACATTTAGGAAGACCTAATCAATTTTTTATTAGGGATGATTAAGTCTTAGTTTCCCTATTAAATCCCACAAATAAGCATATAGTTAGTCCCTACCTAATCGACACATCACATGCATTCACACGATTTTGCGTAGGCACATAATAGATTGCATCAATAATAGTATCACACTTTTTCATTCCATACTCTCAAAGCATGCAATGAATTCACAAGCAGGACAAGAAGCTATGCCAAAACTCAAGATGAATTGGCAAAAGAGTATGCAACTTGAGCATTGAGACCCCCGCCAAACATTACAACTGTCTCCTATATGCAAAAATATCAGACTTGCATACAAACTTATCTATAAGCACAAGGATACAGGTGCAATCGCATTCAACATGTATGCAAGATAGCAAGAAATGCCAGCCTCAACAATGAGACCCCCGCCAAACCTCTTCCCAAGAAGATTCGATGGTAGATTTTGCAACCTTAGCAATGAAATCCCCTCTGAAATTCACAGCTGTCTGCCCCTCCTTAAGAGGAGATAAGCTTCCTAACTATAGACCACAAATTGTATGGTGCAAAAGCATTACAGCAGGAATGACTCGCATGCCACAAGCTCAACAGCCATTGGGTTATGCACATGGCATCCCAACTCTGAAATCAAAATAAGCCATAACCCGAGGACGGGTAATCAAATGGATTTGGGGGTATGTTGTCTCTATGCCAACATGGACTTAGGTAGTACATAATGTGTGTGTAGAGTAGCGGCAAAGCTCTGCTTGTACTTGCATAAGGCTAGAAATAATCCCTCTTAGAAATCCAACTTGCATATTCTACATGCAAGCTCTACATGCGAGTTCTACATGTAACTCCTACATGCAAGTTCTACTTGCAACTCCTACATGCAAGTCCTACATGCAAGTCCTACTTGCAACTCCTACATGCAAGTCCTACTTGCAACTCCTACATGCAAGTCCTACATGCAACTCCTACATGCAACCTCCATGCAACTCCTATATGCAAATCCTATATGTGATTCCTACATGCGAGTTCTACATGCAACATGCAACATGCGAGTTCTACATGCAACTCCTACATGCAGCTTCTATATGCAAGTTCTACATGCAGAGAGAGAATGTCTTACAATTCCTACATGCACAGAGAAAAGCTCTCCAACTTGTATAAATACCCCATAATGGAATGATGCCCACACTCTTTGTGCATTGTGTTGTTCTACTTTGCTATTCCAAGCAATTGTCTCAAGTGTCCATGCTTTGTTGCACTCCACGTCCAAAAGCATGTCCTAACCTTGCAACTCCTCCTCCACTCTCCTGTAACCTTGCAACCCATCCTCTCCCTCTCCTCCCCCCTCGTCCTCCTCCCTTCTCCTTCTCCTCCTTCCTCCTCCTCCTCCCTCCTCCTCCCTTTTTCTCCTCCCTCCTCCTCTTCCTCCTCCCTCCTCCTCCCCCTCCCTCCTCCTCCTTTCTCCTCCTCCTCTCCCTCTCCTCCTCCCTCCTCCTTCTCCCTCCTCCTCCTCCTCCTCCCTCCTCCTCCCCCTCCCTCCTCCTCCTTTCTCCTCCTCCTCTCCCTCTCCTCCTCCCTCCTCCTTCTCCCTCCTCCTCCTCCTCCTCCTCCCTCCTCTCTCTTTTTTCCTACTAACACCTTGCTAATAACTTATCCCTTAGATTTTTCTTTTCCTTTTTCTTATTCCTTCTTTGAATGCTCACAAGTACTCAACTTGGATCACTCAAACCATAAGGTGCTAGTTCCAAAAGAATCACTCATCCATACTTCCAACAATCATTCCATAACATGGATCTACTACATCCCTATGCAGCAATGGACCAAAAGAAGATTCAGCCCGGTGCACAAGAAATACTACTTTGTATGATCTTCATTGACAACACTCCAACAACCATGAATGTTGCATGATCTAGAGGACTGGATCGGGTTCAGGAAGGGGGGCATGTTAACAGATTGGTTAACAATGTGCCACCACTAGTTAAGTGATGTGATTTGATGGACAGTGGCAAGTCCATAGAGCCAAGATTGTGTCTTGGAGCTAGATGGGCCCAAGAGGATGGTAAAATAATAAGATAAGAGAGTGGTATAAAGAGATTAGGGTTGGCCCTCCCTTTAAAAGGTGACTTGTATAAAGGCCAAATGGTTGACTTTGCTCTTCATTGTTGTTTGCACAAGTTTGAATACAAGCTCCCTCTTCTCTTCCAAGAGTGTTTTGGGTGTTCCCTTGTTTCCATTGTAGTGCCCTTGTGTTTCCCACTCCATCCTCCTTCACTCTCCTCTTCCCTTCTCCTTCTTGCTCCCTTCTCCCCCCTCTTCTCCCCTCTCCCCCTTCCCTCTTTCTCTCGTGGAAATGCATTGCAACAATTTAGAGGCTACTTGAGTGACACTTGCAGATGGCTCGTGCCTTGCATTGGTCTCACAAGGAGTAGCTTGGAGTGGAGGCTCCATCGGCATCTCTTCAACATCCCCACAATAGTGAGTCACCATCGAGACTACACACAATGCTGGGTGATGATGGTGTTCTGACCTCTGCTGCTGCCATCCTATCTGTCTAAATTTTTCATTGCTCCTATTGTACCCATTGCTTCAAGGCTTAGTAACGAGCCTTCTCAGTTTCAGCATTGGGGTATGCTTTCTTAGCTAGTTGGGTGGAACTTTCCATGGATGTGCTAGGCATGGTCTCATTGAGTTGTGGGATTGGCATGGCTTGTTTTGCTAGAGGGCTTTTTGCTTTTTGAGCAAAAAGGAGTTTTTGTCGTGCCGCTTCTTTCTGCTGTCTTGTTATGATAAAGACTCGTTGTGATGCCACACTTTATGTTGCCACACTGTGATTTTCCACACTTATCTTCCCCAGGGGTACATCAAATTTTACTTCCGTGGTTGGGTGAGGCTTTGTTTTTAGTGGGCAGTCCATGCAAGCATGCCTAACTCCTCATTCCTTGCACACAGGTTGGAATGTAATGGGGCTACCCTTGTGTGGGCATTATGCTATGCGGTCGTTTTCTCCACAATCAAAACACTTGATGGATGTTCAATATCTGGTGGGCCTTACTTGATTAGCATACACCAGGGTGAGTCCTTCGGCACCATCCATGTACTACATAGGATATTATGTTTCATACTCATAGTGAGGTTCTAGCTCGTCAGGTCAGAGTTGTTGTAGCGGATTTACTGGAGCAAGATTGGGAGCCCGAGGGTATTGCCGAGGATTGGGACTCCTCATTAGTTGAGGCACTTGTGTTCTTATCAGGAGCGGGTTGAGACATGGCACTTGTGCATTAGGTGCCAGTGCCAATTGCCTATACACTGGGATTGGTGGATGTTGGTATTGTTGGGGCCAGGGTTGTGCTACCCTCATATTATAAAAATAGGTATTTACATCATGCCTTGAAAAATTGCAAATGGGACACCATATCCGTGGGGGCTGAGCCACTTCTGGTGGGTTTAGTCTCTTCCTTAGGATTGGGCATTCATTACCTATATGGTTGGCCATACAGTGTGGGCACCAAACATTTTCTCTCCATGGGTACTGTGGTGGCTGAGAGACATGTAGCTTTTGCTTGATGACCTGCATCATTTCATCTTTTACTCTGAGGGCCATGGCTTCCACTCTGTCCTTGGTGGTGCGATCTTTGTTGAAATTTCTTCCCTTCTTTGAAGATTTCTTGTCGTGATGACTTGATTTATAGCCATCACTATCGCTGTCAGAATCGGTCATGCTGTCCTCAATGTTAGCTGTAGCTTCATGAGCATTGCTGAAATGTGCATAGCTACTAGCTTTTTTCATGTCCTTACGAATGAATTTTTTAAGGCCAGAGATAAACCATGCTATGAGGTGCTTGTCGTCCAGACGGGGAACACACTTTGGTATTAATCTTTTCATTATTTCTAAGTATGTTCTGACCTTTTCTTTCTTGTGCATTGCTATATTTCCTAGTTGTAATGCGGGGTCATCTTGTAGCCTTTCTGTTTGGAATATTCTTTTGAACTGCTTAGATAGCAGTGCCCATGTGGATCTTTCCTCTACGAGAAGGTCGAGGTACCATTCTGAAGCGTGATCGGTTAGGGCCATCATGAACTAGGTGGCTTTGGTTTCATTGGACTAATCGCCCCTCCAGCACAACATGCTGTGTTGAAGAGTTGACGGAACCTGGCATTTCCAATTTACCAAAGTGTCATCTTCCATTTTTTTTCGTGGTTGTGGTTGCATTATTCACCAAACTAATCTGCAAGATACAAATCATCATTACCTATTTTTTCTTCAACCCTTAGGTCCTCCATGCTTCTTGTTGATGGTGAGAGGTTGAATTCTTGGAGAGCGTCGAGGGCTAAAGAAATCTCATGAAAGTATGGAGGTGCTAGTCTTCATCTAGATCTAAGGTGCATAAACAATGCTTAATTGTATCTTTCAAGTGAGTGCATTTGACTTTGAAATCTGCAATTGGTTTCAACCTTCATAGCCCAATAATGGCAAAAAATATGCAATCGATGGGTCAAAATCAGTGCCTATGTAATGGTGACTACCAAGAATGAAAATGATGGTAAAAAGACTTGAAAACTATCATTTGATATTGAACTTTACGTGCATGAATTGTGACATCAGAAGACTTGGTGCGATTTGGTCTTCAAATGGCCAAGATACGGGCCCCTGAGAAGAAGGGGTAAAAATGTTAGGGGGGTTAGAGATGCGTGAGTGTATTAGGGACTTTTGTGTAAAAAATGTACCTAGGATTTTCCCACATGAGTGGGGGAATGTGTCGGTGCAAATGGATTGTCAATCGGAGGTCACGGTGGAAACTTATGAGTGAAATAGTGTGAAGAGGAGCCCACACAGGGGCACAAATTGATGAGTTTTTTGGATGCCTAAATGGTGTGGAATGGGATGAAAAATTTTCCTATAGTGTGGTCATTCCATGTGTGAATCTGTGGTCAATCTGGGTCCAATTCGGGTCCCAAATAAGCAAGTTATGGACCTTTAAAGTTAGGGAATTTAGGGGCCCTTTGGCCTTTAGGTCCAAGTGTGAATGGACCTTAGACCTAAGGGTACTTACCTTGCTTAGTTTGGATAACCAATAGTTAATCTAAGTATTCAATTAACCTAACTAAAATATTTAACCTAACCACCCTAATCTAATCGAGGTTACAAAAGAGAAACTAATCTAAATTACACTAACCCTAATCTAACCTAGCCTAAACTAACCCTAATCTAACCTTTTTTTTAAAAAAAATTTAAAGGGGGGTGACAGCCTCCACGTGGTGCTTGCTGTTGTGCTGGCGGGTGTCGCTAGGCAGATGCCACACGCTAGTGAGCTCCACCACTAAGGCAAGCACCACCACGTGGGCGGGTGCTACGCACTGGTGGGCTCTACTTGTGAGGCAAGTAGCACAGCTGCATTGGCAGGCACCATGTGCTGGCAAACCTTAGAAGCC
Source organism: Dipteris shenzhenensis (assembly GCF_047967505.1). Lineage (NCBI taxonomy): Eukaryota > Viridiplantae > Streptophyta > Polypodiopsida > Gleicheniales > Dipteridaceae > Dipteris > Dipteris shenzhenensis. The sequence continues at coordinate 22,478,149 of NC_141622.1, read as the reverse complement.
CCTAAGGCCTTTTAGTTAGGAGAGAGGGGAGCAACTGGGGGGGTGGAGGTGGACGGGGGGGAAAGGGGGGTAGAGGGGGGAGAGGGGGTGGTGGTGGTGGTGTTGGTGGGGGTTGGTTTGGAGGGGGGGAGGAGAGGGGGAGGGGGGGGGTGGGTATAGAGGGGGAAAAGGGGAGTGGTGGAGAGGTGGGGGGGAGGTGGGGGGGGGAGGGGGATGGGGGGTTGGGGGTGGAGGTGGAGGTGGAGGGGGGGAAGGGGGGGGAAGGAGGGGCGAGGAGAAGAGGGGAGGAGGGGGGTGGGGGGGGGGAGGTGGAGGGGGGCTTTTGAGGGGGGGGGAGGAGAAGGGGGGGGGAAGGGGGGTGGAGGTAGAGGTGGAGGTGGAGGGGGCAGAGGAAGGGGATGACTTTACTAACACATTTGTGCTACCCACGCACCGTGAGCAAGTAAGCATTTTTCTTATATGGATATTATTTGTATTCCATTTCATTAAAGCTTGCATGAACATATCATCATGGATTGTTGTCTTAGATGGTCTTTCAACCTAGTCAACCAGTGGTGGTTTGTGATTCAAGTTACACCTAGAAACTGACATGCCTTTCAAGATGTGGAAATAGAGAATGAAATGGAAGATCAAGAAATAAATGGGTTGCTCGGGGGGGTCACTCATCATATGTAACCCTATCACTTGAGTTCAATAGAAGGATTTTTTTTATTTCTAAAATTTACAGAAATAAATATACATAAGGGACTATTTAAAATAGTTTTGGAAAAAATTTACAGATTTGTATAGAAAAGGGGTACATTTTATTAATGAAATTTTTTACAGATAAGGGACTTTAAATATAGGCCTTGAACGCACGTGATATAGAGGGTTTATACATAGTGACCCCCCCGAGATGGGTTGGGAGATAGCACTTTTGAAAGACCTTCTACTAGAGTTTTGGAATGTGAAGATAGCTTGAGTTCCTTAGAGGGTTTCTCAGACACTGACTTCGGGGACCTTTATCTACATGCTGAAGATATGCAAGACCTGGACATCGAGAAGATGAAAATCATACTCATGATGGAATTCTAGCAAGGCTTTGATTGATTAAATGAAGAAGAGCAAAACTGATACAATATTTTTTTATTTGTCAATGGATTTCATTATTGGAAGGTGCTAGGTTAAATTCACCATGCTAATGTGTTGGATAGTTAATGCTAATGTACTTACAAAAATGTTGATGCTTTTATCTACTCTGTGTATTTTTTGGAGAGATTTCAATGCTTTTATCGATGCTTTCTTCAAAAATTAACGCTTATATGGATGATAATATTGACATCTTGCTATCTCTCTACTTATATCGACAAATAGCATTTTCAATTAGCATCAATTAACAATGTTGAAAAAGAGCCTAATGGTACTAGTGGGACTTGATTGATATACAAATTTGGACTGAGGATAAAACAAGATTTGACATAAAGTGACCCACGACAGGATTGCCTCCAAGAGGATGCTGAAGTAGGAACAGTGGAATCTCCCTTTCCTTCCCTCATCGTCCTCTTTTGGCTACTTCTTCTTCCTAGAGATGGCCAGTTACTACACACATACATTCCAGAAACTACAATTCTGTCTTACATCTCTTCTATATGGACCCATTAAAGGAAATTATTTCCAAGATATGTTACAGACTTGGTTGCTTGAATTGGACTCAGCAGAATTGTTGAATATTTCTAGATTTTTTTAAAGTTTCATTGAATTGCATTACCGTTATGCTTATGAGCTAAGCCACATATGTTGGTTTCTTTGATGACCTACCATTTCATATTGCTACCTTGACCTTGAGCTTCTTTTCTCTATGCCAATTAGGGAAAAAGGGAGTTCATTTTGGGGCCTTTTGGTGAAAATGAAAAATAGCTCTAAGCCAATGGTCATAGGGCCAATGTAACATGGGGAAAATTAAAAAATTTTGGAAAAGTTCTAGAATGTCACAGCAAGAAATAATATTTTATTCATGTACATCTATTAATAACAAATAATTTTTTTCCTGAGGTATTGACACGATCCTACTATCTGAAAATGTCTCATTCAAAAAAGTTAACCAACTGAAATGTGCTTGCCCTACCAAAGTACTCTTCCATCCCCCCCCCCTCCTCTCTCTCTCTCTCTCTCTCTCTCTCTCTCTCTCTCTCCCTCTCTCTCCCTCTCTCTCTCTATCTCTCTCCCTCTCCCCCCCCCCCTCTCTCTCTCTCTCTCTCTCTCTCTCTCTCTCTCTCTCTCTCTCGGTTTCTTCCTTGTATTCATTCCTTCAACCTCTAGATTGGGTTGCCTTCTACGAGTTTTGGGTGGAGATGGCAAACCAAAAAATCAAAGTACCTCTAGGATCAAGGTACAAGAGTGAGCTCTTTTCTTTGTCAATCTTTCTGTTTAAATTTTTAGCAGTTTGCGATGAGCAAGACTATGCTTTTGAGAAATGGTGTGTTTATTAGAATGCTGCAAACTAGAATGTAACTTTTGCAATTTTTTTATGGGGATGAAAAACCAGTAACTGGACCTCATTCTATGAGAAGTTGTGTTTATCATAATATCAAGGAGTAAGGTACAAGAGCGAGATCTTTGCTTTCGAAATCTCTCTTTGAGTTTTCAAAAGTTAATGTTTTAACAAGAGTGTTCTTTTGTGAGATGGTGTATTCATGAAAATGTTGTAGCCTAGAATATAACTTCTAAAGTTTTTTCATGGGATGGCAACCCAGTAATTGGACCTAGTTCTACAAGAATCTATGTTGATCATAATATTGAAGAGCAATGTACTAAGCGATCTCATTGCTTGGCAATCTCTCTCTTTGATAATATTCTTTAAGATTTTAATAAGAAGACCGTGCTTATGCAAGATGGTTTGTTTATATCAAAATGATGTAGACTAGAATGTAATGTGTGCTCCTTGTTGATATGTCCATTTTGTTTTCAAGTGTTTGAGTATAAGTTCGGATGCTAGTATTGACGGCATCCATCGATAATCAAAACCATTCTTGTGCAAAACATCATGTTGATCAGACTATGGTGGATGAAGCTATCGATGTGGGCTCCCTACCTCGTTGACCTCTTTCCTCTATATCTTCCATGGATGATTTTTCCCTCTTAGTTTCGTTAAAAAGCGTAATTTTTATATTGGAATCGAAAGTTTGCATGCCCTAATAAAAATAAAGGATTGAAACATTCGCCAAGATTTAAAACTTTTACGGGAAAAATTTTAAAGTTTTGCTAGGATTTACAACTTTTTCTTCAATTTCTAAAAGAATATATATATAATTATAATATGTGCTATTGATATTATGAGACTAAAAAAACTAGCTTGATAAACTTTCGCCAAGATTTTATATTAATATATAAATTCAACCCTGATAAAAACGTCCCTAATATCTTCTATCAAAGTTGCCAACAAGGTTACTATGGATGGCTACTAGCAAAGATTGACTATATCAAAAGGAAGTTGGGTGCTCATGTAACCACATAGAAGGAAGAAGCCATATTCATGTAATCCCTTTTGGGCATCTTGAAAGGGTAGGGTGAAAGATCTTAGAACCAAGGAGGGTATGAAACCAATAAAGGAAATATTGGTTCAACATGTATACATGCATAGAGAACTTGTGTTGCAAGAGAATTATCCAAATTATCTTCCACAGCATGAACCAAATTCCAAGTCACTTCATTGAGAGCTCATATCTCATAATCAGAGAATTTAAGATTTATTCTTGAACCTCAATGTCTGATTTTTATTTTTAGATACATGTCCTTCATCTTATGAGTAGTGGTAGCCTACCGAGAGCATTTTAGGATTCATGGATGTGTTACGTGGTTCCATAGGAGAATTTCAATATCAAGGTAAATCTGCAACACAGTTAGCTCAGTCAATAGTCTTTTTCTATGATCATTTTTACCAACTATTGGATAAATCCAACACACATGGTGTGTTGAAGAAGCTAGCTCTCCTAGCATGGAATACCATTGATTGTCCGATTCCTCATGGTAGTGTATGAGTCATATAGAGGCAGGCTGTTTATAGAAGTACAAAAATATTTGTAGCCAAGGATTTCTAGTAGAATTAACAAAATAAGTATTTGCATGCCTATAACAATATTTGTAGAGCTATTCAATAAATTTTATATTAAGATTTGCAAGATGATGCTCACTTATAATGCAAATGGTGTTGAAACAATTCATGACTTCTTCGATTATGGTTAGGACATGACAACATCCAACCAAGTATACTATGAGGTTGTGCAGGTGTTGTGCACAACTCCATTAAACTTAAATACATGATTGCCACTCAAAATTGCATATTCTCCTTTTACTATAGAAGCAATGGAGTGATGTGAAACCAATTGGTTCTAATGAATCAAGATTTGAATTCTTTTGGTCCTAAGAATGAAGCACTTGATATCACTATTAATGAGAATGAAACTTTATTGGGAATTAGATCACTCAAACAAAGTTGCACACTCACCCAATTATGCCAGGACATTTAGGTGGAGATATAGGGCAGTATTGGAAAAGGATTCTCATTCATTCTAAATAACAAGAAGGTAAACCAAGAGTTTTATGTAATTTAATTTTTTTCTTTGTGATTTAATGAAGAAGAGAAAGGCTAGATGGTTTTTGCATTTTAACAACGGACACCTTTGATTAACACTACATGTTTATAGGTATTGCAAAGAAGGGAAAGTACAATTCTATGTAGAGACATCCCAAATGGGATTATTGAGATAATTCAAAACTCGTGATCATAGATATTGTATTAATACAACAAATAGGTACGAAATGATTTTTTACATAGTATACAAATGGGAATACATAGTATACAAATGGGAAGCAACGGATGAAAAGTATACATTATAATGTCAAACAAATGGATGATGTGCAGGCAATGGCTATTGTTTAGGTGATGGCTGAGATCCTATGAAGGGTCACCATCCAATGCCCTAGGATGATCCTATGAAAAAGGTTGATCACCAAGCTTCTCTTCCACCACCTCCTCTACCTTGTTCTCATCTGGTATCTCTACTAGAATAGCCTCTGCTCTAGTTTTTGAGCTTTTCTCATAGACTCTTTAGTGTTGATGTAGAAGAAGCCAGTCAAAGAAGCTCTACAATAGTTCTTGCTCTAAAGTTGTAGCCATAATCTGCATTGTAACAATCCTCTTTCATCAACAACAATGGAAACTTTGTTTCTCTCGTATTGTAATAGTTTGTCATAAATAGTTTGTAATAGATACATCTACATTCATGAGTTAGCTCTCTCTCTCTCTCTCTCTGTATATATATATATATATATATATATATATATATATATATGTATGTATGTATGTATATGTATGTATGTATGTATGTATTACAAACTAGAGTCTCACACATATACATGAATTTTAGAAGATGTCATTATGTATTACAAACTTTCAAGAGTACAATCTTCCTCAACTCATATAGGAGGATCTGAGGTAGTTATAGGATTCTCAGGTGCAAGTTAATATATGAATGGGTAAGGGGCTCAGAATCTTCAAGTCCAAGCTTAGTATTTGGATGGGAAAGGGGATCAAGATTCTTAGGTTTAGGCTCAGTATTTGATTAGGATCCTCAGGTCGAGGCTCAGTAGTTGGAGGGGATGGATGAGGGTCCTCAGTAGTAGTTAGAGGAAGAAGTTCAATGGATGGTGGAGCCTTCTAAGGGTAGGCCTCAGGGTCCTTTTTTCTGGTCATAGAGTCCTCATCCTGCTCCCGAGTAACATATTCCATCATTTTTTAGCTTTATCCCTAATCTAATTTCTTGGATCTTTTCTCCTCTCCTCTTTTTGCTTGTGGTATAGAGGAGGCATATTGAAGGAGATCTACAATAATGCTATCTCTGAAGTTGAACACATATTGATCATCATAGCTATCCTCGGTCATTTGCACAAACAAAAAAAAATTTAGTTTCAAGTTCAATATAGTAAGTTAATGTGATATATGAATTTTAAATAGATCAATAATGGTGCTTACGGGAGCTAGTGTATCCTTTGACAAAAAAGACTCAATAATGTACTTGGTGTTTATAAGAACCCTCCATCCACAAGAGTAGGCATCATATTGTTGAGGTGTCTGTTACCCATCCAGTAGATTGTAAGCTTAATCTCTTTAGATTAATTTTAAAAAATCATTGATAGGGCAAAGGATTTTCGGTCTTACCTCTAAGTGCATTGGATCAATTGCACCCAACTTAGATGCATTTTATGGGCAATGATCACGTGCAAAAGCTAGTCTTTTCAAGGATTTGTAAATTGCATATGTCAGTGTTAATGAATTTCTACAAAATAAATCCTCTGTTATTTAAAAATATTAAGATACTTCTTCTTGGCAATACAGGGTCACTTACAAATCGATCTCTCGATGAGTATGTGTAATTGAATTGAAGTAGAAGCATGCTTTTGTTTTGGCAGATGTATTGTAGCTAAACTCCAATGTCATCTCGATGAATTAAAGTAGAAGCATTCTTTTGTTGGCAGATGTATTGTAGCTAGACTCCATTGTCATCTACATTTGACAATTTTTGTGAAGCTTAGAATTTGTGGATTGAAAAGAACAATCTAGCTCCTTATGAAATGTACTTGAATAATCACTTACTCTAAATGGTAAGGCATAGATTCAAAATTGCAAAATGTGAACCACTTCGCAAGCTAGTCCACTGGCTCCGTGAGATCCCTTAACTTGAAGGAGATAGCCGGGGCCCACCCAGAGATGTACCAAACCTTGAATCTCTTCATATTTTTTGAGTAAGCTGCAAATCAACAGTAATTGGTTGTCTAAAGAGAGATTAAAAAATAAAAACTTATGAGAGCCCTACATGGATGATTGTGTCGGTAACTTCTCTTGCTCTTATTTTTATTGATTTCATACAATCGTACGTTAGGGTAAACTCTCTCAATGACTCTGCATCCTCAAGATGTATCTCTATTGTAGGTCCTAATGTGTATCTAGATTCTTCTCAATGACTCATCCTCAAGACGTGTCTTAAAGGATGAGGATAGAGCCAAAATACTCTCTAGAAAAGATCCAGTCATAATTGCAAAATCAGGATCTAGAGAGAGAAATACTAAATGTAGAGAGAGAAATACTAAAAGCCTACAGTTTTTGAGACCCAAAAGGTTCCCCACTTTGTGTAGAGACTCAAAGGTCCCCCCCACTTTCTGAAGAGACTCAAAGGTCCCCCCAATTTGTGTAGAGACCCAAAGGTCCCCCCACTTTGTGTAGAGACCTAAAAGGTCTCCCCTAAAAGTGGAGGGACTCCTGTCCAAAAGATCTCCTACAAAAGAGGTCCCACCACAGAGGTACCTACGGATTGTGTAGAGACCAACATGTATAAATATCTCTCAATGGAATGAAGCTCCCACTCTTTGGGGTTCAGTGTTCAAGCTCACTATTGTGTTCATGTGATTGGTCTCCACTGCATCCATGCTCTCTTACACTATCATGTTCTAGCATGCCCTTACCCTTGCACTCCCTACCCTTGTACTCCCCCTTGCTCCTCCTCCCTTCTTCTCCATCTCCTCCTCCATCATCCTCCCTCTTGCTCCACCCTCCTTCTCCCTCCTTCTCCACCCTACTGCTCCTCCTCCTCCTCCTCCTCCTCCTCCTTCCTCCTCCCTCCTCCTCCTCCCTCCTCTCTCCTCCCTCCTCCTTCCTCCTCCCTCCTCCTCCTCCCTCCTCTCTCCTCCCTCTTCCTCCTCCTTCCTCCTCCCTCCTCCTCCCTTCTCTCTCCTCCCTCTTTGTCCTCTTTCCTTGTCCCTCCTCCTCAACCCTTACCCCTCAAAACCGCAAACGAAACTAGCTCTGCACTCCTCAACCTTGGACTCCTCCTAAACCCTGCAACCCCCTCTGAACCCTGGAACTCCTGGATAGCTCTCTCAACCCTGTCCCCTTTTCGAACCCTAAAATACCCTTCTAAACCCTTGAGCTCCCATTGAGGTTAGAGCCTCCATCAATCGTTATGGTTGAGCCCTGTTTCTCACCCACACATGCATGAGATTTTCTTTCCATGCTTTAGCCTACACCTCTCATTGGGACACGACTCGAGGACATATGATACACTTGTGAACACATATGCTACAATGAGCAACGACACAACTGTAGGTGACCAACAACCTCAGAACCTGCACTTGGGAGAAACAAGTGATAACATTTTGGTGCCACTACCAAGGAGGTTAGCACTTGAAGCAAAAGCGGAGCACATGTTTGCATGTGTGAAAAATAGCCCCCTTTGAAAAACCATTCAAGATACATCCCTTGTAAGAAAATAGTACGCAGCGGAAGATAACAACAAAACGCAAGTACACGATGGAAAGCTGGAGAGAATACAAAAAATTCTGATATACCAAACTGCTGATACAACTGATGGTTGGCTGTCCACCCGTGCGCTCTACAAACAGAGCTTCGATGGTGATCTAGACAGATGCTGGACGGAGGACTATGAGCGTGAAGAACTGGTGATCTGATGATAGGGGGTGGCCACTTATATAGTGTAAGTGGTTGACGGTCGGCCCTGTAATAGGCAGTCGGCCTAATAGACAGTCGGCCTGGAAGACCACCGACCCTTCAGAAAACATGCCGTCGGGCAGATGAAGGATCGCGCATAGGTCATACCGTCGGGCTTGGGGCTACCGGCAGCCCCCGGACCCTGCCGCTGGGGGCTTTGCCCCCAGACCCCCACCGGGGGCCTGTGCCCCCCGGACCCCCTGCTATCGGGGGGGCTATCGCCCCCCCGAACCCCCCCTTTGTGCAGACGGGTATCTACTCTTGGCTCCTAAGCCGTCTCATAACCATCTGGTCTACTCTAAGACCCCTTCCAGTGTCTAAACTGGGGATCCCTCCCAATATCTGATACCCATCATGGCTTCTCCTCATATGGGGGCCTTACAACATTGGGTACACAGAATATTGGTGGGTTACATGAGAGGTGGACATTTGAGCTAACTCTAACACCCCCCCTCAATGTTCACCCGAAGATGAATTACGTGTTCGGACCAATGCCGAGTCGATGTAGATGCCGCAACAATAAATCACTCCCAAGAGCCTTCGTGAAGATGTCTGCGCAATTGTCCTCTGTGGGACAATACTCCAGCTCTATGACTCCATCCTCGATGAGCTCTCGTACGTAGTGATACTGGATCTCTATGTGCTTTGTACGAGCATGGAACACAGGATTCTTTGCAATGGCCATGCAACTCTGATTGTCGCATTTTAGAACCGTCGCATCTTCGATTGGAACTCCTATGTCTTGCAGGATCCTCCTTAGCCAAACTGCTTCACAAGCAACAATGCATGCTGCCTTGTACTCAGCTTCCGTCGAAGATAGTGCCACTGTTGGTTGCTTCTTGCTAATCCAAGAGAACACTCCTGAACCAAGTGAGAAACAATATCCAGAAACTGACTTTCTAGAATCACAATCTCCCGCCCAATCTGAGTCACAGTAACCCGCCAAGGTCTTCCCTGCTCTGTAGGTAATGCCATACTCCAGTGTACCTTTCACGTACTTTAGCACACGCATCCCTGCTTTCCAATGGTTCTCTCGAGGTTGATTTGAGAACCTACTAAGTACACCAACTGCAAAGCTGATATCAGGTCTAGTGTTGCACAGAAAAATGAGACTCCCCACAAGTTTCCTATACTCCTTGATGTCGACAAGTGGTGATGCATCCTCCACTGAGAGCTTACCATTCACCTCCATGGGAGAGACCACGTCCTTACACTCGGTCATACCGAATGCCTTCAAGATCTCGCGAGCATATCTCTGCTGAGAGATGAAAATCCTGCCAGGTTTTTGCCAAACCTCAATGCCGAGGCAAAAGTGCATGAGCCCCAAATCTGTCATCTCAAACTCGGAACTCAATGACTCCCTCAACTGTTGCAGCATCTTCTCATGATCTCCTGTGATGATCAAGTCATCCACGTAAAGGACTATTACCACATACTTGCCATCCTGCTTACAAACATACAGGTTAGCATCAGAAGCACTTTTTGAGAAACCAATAGATATGAGAAAGCTATCAATCCGTTGGTACCATGCCCTTGGGGCCTGTTTCAGCCCGTACAAAGCACATAGAGATCTAGTATCACTACGTACGAGAGCTCATCGAGGATGGAGTCATAGAGCTGGAGTATTGTCCCACAGAGGCATGTGTGTATCAGAGCCCGGGTCTGATCCCCGGCCACCTCTCTCCATGATCGATTGGAGGGGGGTGTTGGAGGTGCAAATCTCTCATGGACAAAGGGGATAAGAAGAAGGAGAAAGGGTTGAATTATCCCACATACAAAGGTGTGTGGAAGATGAAGGGACATAAATAGTCCAAGTTGCCCCTCCTATCTTCAATTCCCCCAAGCTTGCCTTTTGTGGAGGTTGGAGGGCTGGCTAGGCAAGGGTGCCTTATGGCAGGGGTGGGGACCTGCCATACACACATGCCAGAGCCTCCGTAGTGGCCATGAAGGTTGTGCACTTCCGTGAGGTACTAGCGGTCTTGGCGGGGGGCACGCTAGGCACATGCTCTGATACCATGTAAGAAAATAGTACGCAGCGGAAGATAACAACAAAACGCAAGTACACGATGGAAAGCTGGAGAGAATACAAAAAATTCTGATATACCAAACTGCTGATACAACTGATGGTTGGCTGTCCACCCGTGCGCTCTACAGACAGAGCTTCGATGGTGATCTAGACAGATGCTGGACGGAGGACTATGAGCGTGAAGAACTGGTGATCTGATGATAGGGGGTGGCCACTTATATAGTGTAAGTGGTTGACGGTCGGCCCTGTAATAGGCAGTCGGCCTAATAGACAGTCGGCCTGGAAGACCACCGACCCTTCAGAAAACATGCCGTCGGGCAGATGAAGGATCGCGCATAGGTCATACCGTCGGGCTTGGGGCTACCGGCAGCCCCCGGACCCTGCCGCTGGGGGCTTTGCCCCCAGACCCCCACCGGGGGCCTGTGCCCCCCGGACCCCCTGCTATCGGGGGGGCTATCGCCCCCCCGAACCCCCCCTTTGTGCAGACGGGTATCTACTCTTGGCTCCTAAGCCGTCTCATAACCATCTGGTCTACTCTAAGACCCCTTCCAGTGTCTAAACTGGGGATCCCTCCCAATATCTGATACCCATCATGGCTTCTCCTCATATGGGGGCCTTACAACATTGGGTACACAGAATATTGGTGGGTTACATGAGAGGTGGACATTTGAGCTAACTCTAACATCCCTCAAGGCAAAGGAGTGAAAAAATTCTTCCAAATGGTGTAAAAGGATAATGTTGACTTACAAAATCACATTAATACACTAAACACCCAAACTTAACCCTTAATCCCCCCACATCGTATAAAAGCAACACTAACTGCCCTCACTTCTTTCCCCACACTTTTGCAAGCCACTTCCTTCTCCAAATTCCGTGAGGCCTCCATATTTTCCATCTATCTCTATTTTCTATCCTCCATCTTTCATCCACCATTTCCACCACCACCTCCACTTTTTTCGTCAACCCACTTTTTCCACCACCCGTTCTTCCATGTCCACCTCCCATCATCTTCCTCCCCATCACCTCCACTTTTTCTGCCCATCCCCCATCTCCCCCACTCAAGGTAACCATCCTTTCCCCCTCCACCATCTCTCTACCTCTCTCTACACCCCCATCACCCTCTACTCCACCATCTCTCTACCTCTCTCTACACCCCCATCTCCCCTCTTCCCCCTCCACCTCCCCTTCCCCCACTCCACCTCCACCCCCCCCTCCACTCCCTCCCTCCTCCCCCCTGCCCCCCTCCACCTCCACCCCCCCTTCCCCCCCCTCCACCTTTAGCCCCCCCCTTCCACCTCACCCGCCCCTCCACCCCCCCTTACCCCCCTCTCCTCCACCCCGCCCTATAAGGTAATGGATTCTCCTTGTTATTATATACAAAAAGCTTATAAATGAATGTAAATAAAAGATATACCTCAAGATCACAACCTCATGCAAATTCCTCCTCTGTATGTGTCACAATCTCCACTCTTCAAGTGGCATCTTTAAGAGTGTCTTTGTGAGGTTTGTCATCAATTGGATAATTGTGGGTAGGGAAATCGTGAAGCAGTAGTAAGATAAGGTGGTTGAAGTGCACTGCTACTACCACCATGGGGAGGTATCATTGAATGACTAAAGGTGAAAGAAAAATCCTTCTTGAGTCATTTGCTTGGGGAAGTTGTACTTTAGGGACATTGTAGATGATGTTGGGATCTTTCTTTTGGAGCTCCTTAAAGTGGGCCCAAGACTATCGTCTTTCCACATGCACATAGAGGGGATGCATCCGCTGTTTAATGGGTGCACTACAATAGTAGTGCCAAGGGATTATTTAGATGGAGACAGAGGATGATGTAGACAATGATAGAGGACATGATGGGGATGTTGGTTTCTTTTGCCTATATGCCTCCACCTCCATCAATCCCCTAAACATCGCTTTTGACTTGCCTCTTTGACCCTTTGAGAGTGACTCCTTATCGGATTTTGCAAACATAGATGTGCGCTTACCTCAGCTGCCAAAAAACTTCAATCTAGCTGATGATACCTGCTTCCCTACTCTTGTTGGCAAACAGACTCTAGAACAAGAGCCACCACCTTTGCAACATGGAACTAGCTCGACTGCCCATGGAGGAAGAGGAGGATGAGGCAGAGATGTGCGCTCCTCTTATGTGCATGTAGCTCAAAAGCCATGGAGTGGCTTCTTCAGCCTCCCCTTAGGATCGCATTCTCTTACTGGCCCTTCTAGTTCAGATAGGCTCGTGGTTGCCAAAGAGCTACACAAAGAATATCTCATGCAATCCTTCTAGCGAAGAGAGGTTGAAGATAAAGGTGAAGGAGGAGCTGTAAGCACTGGCTCTAGCTATCCCTCTAAGCATCCACATGAAAGTTGAACCATCCAAGATGATAAAACAAGAGACAATAGATGTGAAGATTGTGGGAGAGAGGGAAGGAGTCTCACTTGCGGCTTTCTCACATGCACAATGGGGGAATACACACAAAGGTGGAGGCTGAAAACAGTTTTCCTCTTCTTAGTTGTGTAAGCCAAAAGAACTCTAGTACAAAGAAATAGAAGAACCCTATATGTGGGTCTCAAACCAAACTCAACTAACTAAGGTGGCATACTAACTGAGCCACAAACTAGAGTAGATAAGGATAGCTGTCATCCAGCTATTATTTGTGGGCGGTGTACCAACCGCATCTCCAGCTGTGACATAAATGCACAACAGTCACGCTGGCATATAGCGAGTGGAGCTCGATATCTCAACACTCCCCCTCGAGCTCAACAATCCCAATTCCTGCACACCAAGCAGGTCTCTGAACTTGCGCAGCTTCTCTGCGCCCAATGCTTTCATGAAGATGTCAGCTACCTGATCCTCTGTGCTAACATAAACTAGATCAATGAGACCTAGTAAAACCTTCTCCCGCACATAGTGATAATGCACCTCAATGTGCTTTGTTCTGGCATGAAAGACTAGGTTCTTTGCCAAATGTATACTACTCATGTTGTCACAATAAATGACAACTGGCCCATCTCTAGACTGATGCATATCATAGAGTAGCTTATGCAACCAAGCTACCTCACATGTAGCCATTGCTGCACCCCTGTACTCAGCCTCTGTGCTCGACAAGGCAACTGTAGGCTGTTTCTTGCTGCTCCAAGTGATTGCAGCACTCCCAAAAGAGAACACATATCCACTGGTAGATTGTCTATCAGAAATGCTACTAGCCCAATCACCATCAGTGTATCCATGCAACTGTATCTGAACCCCAGCCTCATAAAATAGTCCATACTGCAATGTGGACTTCACATACCTGAGTATGCGTCTAGCCGCATCCAAATGTGGTTTCCTTGGAGCCTGCATAAACTGACTTACCAACCCAACAGCATAGCTCAAATCTGGCCTGGTAATAGTCATGTAAATCAAACTTCCTACTATGCGTCTGTACATAGTAGGGTCTTCCAGAAGCTCACCTGCATCTGTGCTCAGCTTCACATTCTGCTCCAAAGGAACTGAAATAGGCTTACAGCCTGTCATCCCATATTTGGACAGCATGTCCAATCCATACTGCCTCTGCAAGAGCTGTATCCCACTTGGTGATCTAATCACCTCAATGCCCAAGAAATAACGCAGCTCTCCCAAATCCTTCATCTCAAACTTCTGCCTCAATAGCATTTTCACATGAAGGATATCTTCATCACTATCACCTGTGATGATCAAATCATCAACATAAATGACCAGCAGCATAATCCCTTTCTCTGTTTTTCTCACATAGAGTGAGAAATCTGCCTTGGAAATCTGAAAGCCAATAGTGACAAGATACTGTCCTATCTTGTCAGACCATGCTCTAGGTGCTTGCTTCAAGCCATACAAGGCTTTCTTCAACCTGCAAACAAACTCAGGATGAATAGCATGAACATAACCTGCTAGCTGCTCCATAAAGACCTCTTCTTGCAAATCACCATGCAAGAAGGCATTCTTTACATCCATCTGATGTAAAGACCATCCCTTTGATGCAGCCATAGCAATGGCTACTCTTACGGTTGCCATCCTTGCAACTAGGCTGAAAGTTTCTTCATAATCAATGCCATATGTCTGTGCATACCCCTTGACAACTAATCTTGCCTTGTATCTATTCACAAAACCATCTGCATTGTGCTTGATCTTATAAACCCACTTACAGCCAATTGCATTCTTGCCTTTAGGCAAAGGCACCAATTCCCATGTAGCATTAGCATCCAAGGCATCCATTTCTTCATCCATGGCTTTCTCCCATTTTTCATTTCCCATGGCTTGCTCAAAAGAAGTGGGTTCTGGTTCCTGTATCACTTTGACCATATAGGCATAGTGAATGGCTGTAAATCCATCATATTTCAGCCTATCCACAGGATACCTAACCCTGGTAGACCTGCACAAAATAGGCTCACTTCCAAGTGCTCTCAAAACATCCCCGGTCTTCCTTACTCCAGGTGTAACAACAGAAGGAATACCCAACTCATCATCAATGCTCTGTTCTGAGCCACTGGATTCACCATCCACATAAGAGTGACCTGCATTCACATCAAACATGGGCTGATCTACCTTCTCTTTTCCTTTTCGTGATACCTGCGTACCACTATCTGCATTGCTTTGAAGGGATTCTCCTGATCTCAATCTGCCTGTCCATGGCGAAGTATGTGAACCACTGGTAGAGGACACTCCAGGTCCACTGATATTTTGTGATTGCTGCTGTGCATTCTGTGCAGCATTACCATTTTGTGCATCTACATCAATCATCACATTTACTGGTTTATACCAGCTGCTCATCTCATCAAAAACAACATCTCTGCTCACTGTGAACTTACGTGTAGAAGGGTTATAGCATCTATACCCTTTCTGCTGCAGAGAATAACCAATAAAGACGCACTTCTCAGCTTTTGGATCCAACTTGGACCTCAACTCATCTGGCACATGGACATAATCAATGCAACCAAAAATCTTCAAATGAGAAATATCTGGTTTCCTACCAGTATACATCTCCTCTAGCGTCATGCCATGTATTGCTGCAGTGGGAGTCCTGTTCATTATATAGACTGCTGTAGCAACTGCTTCAGCCCAATAATAATCTGGTATATCTTTTTCATTTAGCATAGCCCGAGACACCTCTCCAATATGCCTGTTTTTTCTTTCTGCAATTCCATTTTGCTGTGGGGTATGACTGCATGAATATTGTTGCTTTATACCATGCTCCTGCAAGAACCTTGCAAACTCATTTGAGAGGTACTCTCCCCCTCCATCTGACCTTAGGCATTTTATTTGCAGGCCTGTTTCTTTTTCAACCATAGCTTTGAAAGCTTTGAAGTGCCCAAACACTTCACTTTTCTTTCTCATAAAATACACCCACAGTTTTCTGCTAAAGTCATCAATAAATGTGACAAAATAGTGACAACCTCCAATAGATGCAGCTTTTGTAGTCCACACATCAGAGTGGATTAATTCCAATGGTTTTTTACTCTCTTGAACATGCCTAGGAAAATGTTTCCTTGCCTGTTTTCCAAATTGACAGGCTTCACAAATCTTGTGCATTTCTGCAACCTTGAATTTTGGCAATCCTGCAACAATATTTTGGGCTTGCATTGATTTAAGTCGCTGTATATTAACATGACCAATGCGTTTGTGCCAGATATCAATATTTGCAACTACACCGGTCCCATGTGCAGACATTGCTGCACTCAATTCAGGCATGTCTGCATCCAACGTAAACATCCTGCCCTTCTTCTTTCCTTTTGCTATCAAGCGACCATTATTTTTCATATCCTCAACAAAGCATCCATGAGGAGTAAATCTGACCTGCAAGCCCTGCTCAACCATCTGACCAACAGAAACTAGGTTCTTGGTGATGTTCGAGACATGAAATACATCAGACAAGTATTTCTTTTTCCCATCCTGCATAGGCAAAGGAATTTTGCCAATCTGCACAATAGGATGTGCAGTATCATCACCAGTCTCCACAAATCCTGGTTTTTCCATTTTTCTTGCATCCTGCATCCATTCAGCGTGACCTGTCATGTGGTTTGATGCACCCGAGTCAACATACCACACATCATTGCTTTCTTCTGCACTTGTTACAGAATTTGTCATATGCTGCACCATAAACAAATGCTCATTTCTGTCATCACCCTGTCTACTAGAGGATGCATAATTGCCTTGCTGCAATTTTCCATTCATAATGTCATTCTGCTTTTTATAGCAGTCCTTAGCCATATGACCCATTTTGCCACAATAGTAGCATTCAATATTGCTGTTTGCATTTTGGCCTCTCTGCCACCACGGCCTCTTTGGCTCCCCCTGCCTCTAGAGTTCCCACGTCCTCCTGCATAGGACTGGTTTTCTTGCGTTTGCTGCATATTTTGATTTCTAACATGGCCTGCAGATCGGCCTCCTCTACCTCTTCCTCTACCTCTGCCAGCATTTGAGTAGAAGACAGTTTCTTTTGAAGTTCCTGCTGAAGAAGATGCACCCCCAATTCTTTGCTCTTCAGAAATTAGAAGAGCAATCAACTCCTCAAAATCAAGAAAGTCTTCACGGATGGCAATGGATGTCTGGAACTGTGCATAATCCTTTCCTAGACCATTCAAGGTCACAGAAACCAAATCGTCATCATCCACTGGTGACCCAATGGAAGCAAGTGCATCTGCAATTTTCTTCACTTTCATGTGGTAGTCATTTATGCTCAAATTTTCTCTCTGCACATTGTGCAACTCCTATTTGAGTTGCATTTTCCTGGCTTGCGTATTTGTGCTATACATTTTTGCCAAAGTATCCCATGCCTCCTTTGGCGTATTTGCATCCTGAATATGCACAATCATGGAGTCCGAAATACTGATAGACAGCCAGTACATAACTTTCCTGACTCTCTCATGCCATCCTTTGAATGCCTGCATTTCCTATTGACTAGGAACATTAGGAAGAACAGGTTCTTCTTCATTTCCTGTAATGAATTCCCAATAGCCTTTTCCCATTAAGAAATTCGTCATTCTAAACTTCCATGCTTGGAAGTTGTTCTTGTCAAGCGTTTCAGTGACAATCTATGAAAGAGAATCAGATGCCATTACAGAACACTACAAAATATTCTGTCACTGCAAAAAACACAGCTTTTTGCCTCACACGGGGAGATCTGCAAAACTGACGAAAGTGGTATTTCACCACACAGTCACTTCCTAGTGACGATTTTGCATCAACATGCAACAGGCATGAATCTGTAACTCCCAATATCTTTGCACACAGGCATACGATGCAATTTCTGCGGCACCTTTCCACCAACTAGCTGCGCAGTGGTCGCACAGCCAAAAACAGGGCCTTTTTCTGAGTGCCTGCGAAGAACTTCCGCCTTCAAAACGGGCCCTGAAACGGCCTCAAATCAGAAAAATAAAGTCACTAAGGGCTTAGCCCACTCCCGTAGCATATACTGTGCTCTCGCCACACTGCGAAGGGCGTCTCAATCTGAAACAGTGCACTCCTGCACTTCTGGCTGTGCTACCTGCAGAGATTTGCTCCCAAACTCGAAATAGGAAAGCAACACTGGTCCTCTTACCAGGACACCACAAACTTGGCTTGCTTTCTTGAGCTCCTTACCACGAACAAGGCTCTGATACCATGTGAAGATTGTGGGAGAGAGGGAAGGAGTCTCACTTGCGGCTTTCTCACATGCACAATGGGGGAATACACACAAAGGTGGAGGCTGAAAACAGTTTTCCTCTTCTTAGTTGTGTAAGCCAAAAGAACTCTAGTACAAAGAAATAGAAGAACCCTATATGTGGGTCTCAAACCAAACTCAACTAACTAAGGTGGCATACTAACTGAGCCACAAACTAGAGTAGATAAGGATAGCTGTCATCCAGCTATTATTCGTGGGCGGTGTACCAACCGCATCTCCAGCTAACAGGTCGGTGACATAAATGCACAACAGTCACCCTGGCATATAGCGAGTGGAGCTCGATATCTCAATAGTAGACCCCTGCCAAGGACACTAGACAGTGCTCCTTCCCTCAGCGGTGGCCCCTCAGGCTCCTCAGGTGTTAGAGTTAGCTCAAATGTCCACCTCTCATGTAACCCACCAATATTCTGTGTACCCAATGTTGTAAGGCCCCCATATGAGGAGAAGCCATGATGGGTATCAGATATTGGGAGGGATCCCCAGTTTAGACACTGGAAGGGGTCTTAGAGTAGACCAGATGGTTATGAGACGGCTTAGGAGCCAAGAGTAGATACCCGTCTGCACAAAGGGGGGGTTCGGGGGGGCGATAGCCCCCCCGATAGCAGGGGGTCCGGGGGGCGCAGGCCCCCGGTGGGGGTCTGGGGGCAAAGCCCCCAGCGGCAGGGTCCGGGGGCTGTCGGTAGCCCCAGGCCCGACGGTATGACCTATGCGCGATCCTTCATCTACCCGACGGCATGTTTTCTGAAGGGTCGGTTGGTCTTCCAGGCCGACTGTCTATTAGGCCGACTGCCTATTATAGGGCCGACCGTCAACCACTTACACTATATAAGTGGCCACCCCCTATCATCAGATCACCAGTTCTTCACGCTCATAGTCCTCCGTCCAGCATCTGTCTAGATCACCATCGAAGCTCTGTCTGTAGAGCGCACGGGTGGACAGCCAACCATCAGTTGTATCAGCAGTTTGGTATATCAGAATTTTTGTATTCTCTCCAGCTTTCCATCGTGTACTTGCGTTTTCTTGTTATCTTCCGCTACGTACTATTTTCCCTTAGCCGACAATGAGAAAGAAGTTGAAGAACACTCATCATCGGGCATCCTAGAACCCCGACATGCTTCACAATCAAATGAGGATGGAACACGACATCCTGATGGAGAGGATACAACAAATGGAGAAGGTAAGGTAGTCAAAGCTTTTCTTGATGACAACCTACTGCAAGACTCCCTAATCTAGCTTAGAACCCATGCATTAGTAGGCTTTCTACCTGGTGTAAGACCACCTCTCACTTTTATTGAATCTTGGATAATCCTGGATAAGGATGAATTGGATTAGAAAAGGGATAAATGTTCTAAATGTAAGATTCCTAAAAAAAGGTTTTTCGTTCCTTCTTTTTCAAAAATGAGAAATGGCTTCTAGAGCCATGCAAAACAGCCTTTGGACTATTAGAAACCAACCATTATATCTTGAGTGGTTGTCCAAAGACTTTTCTTATGACTCTCCTAGGTCTACTAAGATTCATGTATGGACAGAGCTTCCAGACTTACCTTTGTACTTATGCAACTAGCTCCCCTCACTTTGTAGTGGGCTAGGTGAAGTTCTTGGAGTAGAATAGGAAAATTTTATTAACCCCAGGGGAAATCCTCATATTTGCATCAAAATGGACATAGCATAAGAGATGCCAGCTACACTTACCATTCTTAACATGAATGGTAGTATATTCAGGGAACAAACCCTTTCTTATAAAAACCTCCCTCACTCTTGCTTTTTGTGTGGTCTATCCACCCATGTGGTCAAGCAGTGTCCTTTAAAGAGACCCAAATCCAAGGAGCCAGAATCTAATGCTTCAAAACAACATTCCCCTATTGAAAAGTGAGTCCCTAAAACATAGAACCCTCCTCCTAAGAGTCAGCCTACTAGACAGGTTTCTAATAAGAGAAATGAAAAGGAGAACAAATAGACAGGCACAGCAAGCAAGAACTTCTTTGATCCACTTAAGGAGCAAGAAGAATTTGTGGGTAAGGAAATCATTAACAATCAAGAGGACAATATGGTCATAGAGGTTGGCTGGTCAAAGGAATTTGAAGAGGATGTTAATAGAGAAGATGCCATGGAAGAGGCAGAAGCTAGTGAAGAAGACTCAGAGGATGATTAGGGAAGTCCACACAAGATACTTTACCGTCTCAAGATATTAGTAGTCAAGACAAAGCCTTCATAGTACTTCAACACAAGAGAAGACAATCTAAGGTGACTTCAATGCCAGTGAACAGCCCCAACCCCATGGCTAAAAAGGGGCAGAAAAAGAATGTCAGATAAATCAATAACCTTCTTAAGTCTCAATGTTAGAGGCTTAATGGATCGAGGTAGGAGTGAAGAATTAGCTTTTTGGTTAAAATCTATTTCACTCGCACCTCTTTTTTTAGCATTACAAGAGGTCAAGGCAAGTAGTAACTATTCTACTGTTAAAAACAGGCTTCAAGTCATAGACAGAAGGAGGACTTGGTTTTCCACTACTCATGAGGATGGTAAAGGAGGTACAACTATAGGTATTTTGTCTCATTACAAGGATTGTATTTCTCAAATCATAAAAGACGTACACAATAGATGGGTAATGCTACAGTGTTGTGTCAAAGAAATTGATTTTTTTGTCATTTCTATTTACGCTCCCAATTCAACTCTAGAGAGGAAGGACTTATGGGAATTTCTACAATACCCAAATAGCAATGGCATAATAATGGGACATTTCAATATGGTAGAGAGCAAAGCAAACAGATGGAAGAGTATGGGCACATGTATTAGAGGAGCTAAATTACTTGCTTGGGAAGACTATAAAGAGCATTGGCAGATGGTGGATGTTAGTAATAACAGAGAGTTTACTTGGTGCAATAGCCAAATAGTGGATTGTAGGAAGGAGGCTAGACTTTACATATTTTATATGTCCCAGAAACTCTTGAACAGACAGCTTTCTCTAAGAGTTTTAACATATTCCTCTCTCAGCTTGTCTGACCACAAACCTGTCTCACTGAGTTGTAATTTTGGAAATGGAGAGAGGAGCTCAAAACTAACCCTAAACTCTTTCAGCTTAAGAGTGTATAGAAATTAATCAATGTTGTCTGGCATAGGGCTTTCTCTCAGAACACATCACCATCTCAAGCTTAGGAATTGGCAGTCAAGGAATCTCATATCATTTTAAGATCAGCCAGGAAAAAAAGGGCACAAATAAGGGCTAAAAGAATGGATTACATTCAAAATAGCATTAGTGTGTTAGAGCAGAAAGCTAGAGAGGATACGATGAAGCTCATGAAGAATTGATTAAGGCCAAAAGAGAACTCAGAAAATAGGAACAAATTAGACTTAATGAGTCCAAAGTGTACTACAGAGACTGGTGGGTAGGAAAGATTGACAGGCCTACTAAGGAAACTTTTAGAATCATTAGAAGGAAAAGGTGTCAAGAGAAGATTCCTCTGCTTAAAGGACCAAATGGCTCTCATCTAATCAACCCTAAGGAAAATATTGAGTACATCCAAAATCACTTTAAGGATTTACTTTCTAATACCTCCCCTCCTAATGAGGATAGCCAGAGAGCACGACAACTCTACCAAATATTAAGGGATAAAGCTGTCAAATCCTTTGACCTCCCTTATTTAGAAAGGCCCTTCAGTCTTGAAGAGTTGAAAGTAGCTATAAATGTCATGGCTGATGGGAAGACTCCAGAAGCAAATGGTCTTCCCATTGAGTTTTACAAATCCTTTTGGTATTTAATTGGGCCTTACCTTCTCCTCCTATGGCAAGAAAGTGTTAGGGAAGGTTTTCTTCCTCTTCACATAAATGGAGGTATTATAAAGCTAATTTCTAAGGATGAATTGAAAAATTGGAGACCCCTCACAATCTTTAACTACAGCCACAAGATTTTTGCCAAAGTTTTAGCTTTAAGGATTCAAAACAAAATGAAAGATTGGATACTACCACAGCAAAAAGGGTTCATCAAGGGATGTCACCTTTTGGAAGCGACCATAAACATTCGGGAAGGGTGTGAGTATGCTAAAGAGACTAAGCAATATATATGCTTCCTTAAGGCGGATTTTGATAAAGCTTATGACAGATTGGAATGGGAGTTTATCATACAATCTCTGCAAGATATGGGTATGGGCCCCTCATTTGTTTCATATGAGAATTGGTAGCCATCAAGGAAGAAGTGAAGCTCACAGTTAACTTTAAGGGTGCAAGGTGGCTCTAGCATTGACAAGTCATGCCTCTACAGGATAGGAAAAGTTTGACAAACAGAGGCTTGCGGAAGTCTTAGTAACGAGTAGCTTATTTGATGCTTCAAGCTACAATTGTTTGCCCTTAAGCCACCCCCTTTTATTGAAAAGGATAGTTGGCACTGTTCTGAATCATGTATGATTGAATATTGTCTCTAAAGGAATCTTCCTTGCCTATCTACATATGCATGAAACTTGAAACCATCGCATCTAATGCTTGGATATGTGATCAAGTTTGTAATACTTGAAACCATCGCATCTAATGCTTGGGTTTATGACCAGGTTTGCAATGCTTGCTAAGTACGCTTCTTATAATCTTCACCTCATTGCTTTCTCTTTGTTCTTTTGTATTTTCCCTTCCCTTCAATTTTAGAAATTATGAATTTGCTATGATAAAAATATTGTAATCATGTGTTTAGGCATGTGGTGTTGCAGCCCGATATCACCAAATTGCTCCCCAAAAATCATCTTCTTTATGAGGTGCATAGCTTCTCTTTATATTTTAGGCTTTGTTAATCTCTCCAATTTTGACTTCACTACACATCCGAAAATTGATGTTGCTCTGTCACTTGCCAGCTATTCTATTATTGTTTAGGTTTTAGAAATTAGCTACGTTAATTTTCTCTACTTAGGTTTGCACTTGTCATTTATAAGCTTTATAATGTCTTTTGGAAGCAATGATGGTTTCTTGATCTGCATGAATTCTCATTTCACTCACTATGGCTCAAATGCAAGAGCGAGTGGCGGGCCCTTGTAGTACAACAGTCTTGCAGTTGGGTACATTATGTTGTTCACAAACCTGAACCTCACATCATGCTTTTCAGATGCCCATTGAACTATCAGTAGAATCAACAGCAATCTATTGCTCAACATTGTCAAACACAATAAGTTCAGGTAGCTTCAATTCAACCAACACAACAAGTTCAGGCAGCTTGAGTTCAACCACTGAAACCAGGGACTCATTGTTCCAATGAGCGGCATCGAGTGTGTGCTTGCATTATACTTGGAATTTAGGCATCTAATGTTACTATGCCCTACAATTTCAAGACAAACTTGATGGTGACCACCATGTCATCCAACTGGTGAAGGAGAAAGATGGATCGCCTATCAAATTCTAGTATCATTTCAGAGTTTCTTTCCAAAACAAAGACTCTTTATTATGCATATATAATGGAGTGGGCTAGTGATGAGAATTTGGAAAAGTATTGTGAAGGCATGGATGAACAAGAAGTTAATGAAAATTGACTACTATTTCAATGCTTGGTCAGATGCTTGATAGTTTGCATGCCAAGAGAATCATCCATGGAGACTTGAAGCTATCCAACATGCTTACCCACATAGAAGGCCGTGTTTGAAATCCTTGATTTCAGCTACCATCTTCCAGAGGGCCTTTGGCGAACCCCTAGGAATCTAATTTAGATAGACTGTGTGGATTTGCTCGCCTTCTTAGAACTAGTGGGCGAATCATAGTAGCCATTTCCTTTCATCAAATCATGAATTCTAATGCCTGCTATGATTGTAAAACTAGCATGAACAAATAATAGATTGTGGTGATTAAAAGAGACTATATGTTGATTTTGTCTTGGCGACTTCACAACAATACAAAGCAACTATAGACGCACTTGATAGATGCGTAAAATAGCAGGCGCGTCTATAGGCATTGCTTGAATAGAGAAATTATGGGCACGTCTAATAGCATGTTTAAAAGCTCATCTATTTGCACGTGTATTGACACGTCTTTAGCGCGTCTACACTGAGAAAATACGGGCCCGTCTAACATTGCTTCTGTCAGTGTCTATTTGCATGTGTATTAGCACGTCTATACTGAGAATTAGACGCGTATTTAGACGCAAAACAGAGAATACATAAAGTGGGATTTTGGTGTACATCACTTCTTTCCAAACATTGCCCATGATTACCAAAGCACATAATTTTAACAAAAACATCAATGCTTTTTTGCAAGCCCACATATACAAGAATTAAGTGAGGTGAGGAGAATGAGACAAAATGTAAAATAGTTTTGCCAATATCAATGATGGGCTACCGTTCAATCTCATCCTCAATGAGATCAACCCTTGCCAAACTATCTACTTCTAAATCCCTGCAAGTGTTTAGATCTACAAATACATTCAACCCACTACTACTTGTGCTACTCATGTGCTCATCCAAATCAGCATCACCAATGGTAGGCTCATCCTCATGGGTAATGGCCTCAATATCTATATCTCCTATCTCATGATCATCCTTCTCTCTCATATCATGGTCATCATCACCTCCATGGCCATGATCATCCTCCATACGCTCCATATTAGTAAATGTACTATACATCACTTTGGAACGTGGCATAATAGGTATGACATGCCACCATCTATTATTATCCACCATTGGTTGATAAACAACCTAATTCAAACACAAATACAATCATGTTATTTTCCTTGCATCGATAGTATCAAATATTTAAAAGCGAGTATTTTGATATGTGTGCACAATACCTGTTCACATTGTTGCGGTAGTACTAGTGTGTCCTTCTTACTTTGCCAAAACTTTGTGGAGTCAATAGTTACAAAGCCACTTGCATGGCATTTGATTGTTGCATTAGGGTCTCTTTCCACCATGTCCTTAAACCACTTTACATCTAAAACATACACAAAGAAGTGTCGAAAGTCAAGCTTAATAATATCTTGGATTTATATGCCACAATAATCATCCATGGCTCCATTGGCTCCCTCAAAGCTAGAATGATGCCGCAATCTTGTGTGTTTCTCTTATCATCAATCCGTTGTGTTCAAAAATGCTTGCTCTCACACCATATAGCATTGAACATAGTGCACTACACCAAGACAAAATCAATTAAATAAGCAATCTAAATTATTGAAAGCTCCTAACTTATGCATAACATTCTATATATTGACCTTGCTCATGCATCCCCTAGCATACTCCCATCCTTCCATTTTGATATGCATCCCCTGGTCTTTCTCTGATTTCTCCATTTTGTCAAGTAGCCAATCCACATGAATATCCTTTGGAAGTACTCTGAAACAAAATGCAATCGTTGACGCATGCATGGATGCGCTTGTAATCTAATCCTCCAAGAGAGGTCACATGTTGCCTTGCCATATCTCTTGAGGTCGGTAATTTATTCTCCCTTGGAAGCATTTTACACAATAGCCTGCATGTGAGGACTATAAATGAGGAAAAGCATTCGAGTAATTGACCCACTAGCATAATTCACCATGTTTTCAAAATAGACTTTAAAGCTTATGCATTCAAACTTGCATTACTCCATCCATAGATGGTTTGCAAGTTTAGTAGCTCAAGGGAGGCACGTAGAACAGAGAATGTGCACCCCTCAAATAGTGGAGTCGATGTTGCAGTAAAAAGATCGTCCTGCTCCATGCTATCATCCCTCCTTTTAGATTGATGGACATATAAATCCCGCACCATATCATCAAACACCTCCTCCTCCACGGCTTCATGAGGTAATGGCAGAGGGCTACTATCACCATCACTCCATGCATCTGTAACAGTCCATCCTAAAAATCCCACCTCATATCGTCGATGCTTCACCTCCTCACGACGAGCATAGGGCAACATATGTGGGTATGGCACTGCATCCTGTATATAATTAAAACGGGATCATAACTCAAACGTATGAACACCCATAGGTATCTCAATCAACCTTATTTCTTTAACACTTACCGTGTTTACGGTTGCATCCCATTCTCCATACTTTGAGATGTGATTGACTGTAATCCTGCATGCATGATACATGTTTCCTTGACATTGATCACACATACATTTGATTTTTTGCTCCAACCACATTTTGCGATGGTAGATATGGAGGGATTCATCCTCATTGGAGCTACTTGTTTAAGATGAAGACATCCTACAAATAAATAACCCAAAAAATTTTCTCTTGTATCAAATAATTAATCTTAAAACTCTGTAGCACATCTAATGCCACGTCTAAAACCGCGTCTGTCTGTTGTGGGGTGCATCTAATGCCATGTCTAAAATTGTGTTTGCTCTGTGTAATAGACGCGCAATTAAACGTGTATTTAGACACGTGTATAGACGTGCAATTAGACATGCTTATAGATGTGGTTTTCAAATCTACTTTTAGCACACTTGCTTTGCTATTAATAGACACAGTTTCGAGCACCCACACTTATCTCCAGGCACCCACACTTACTTCCAGGCTTACACAATCATCTCCAAGCACACAAGAGAAGAGAGTGAACAAGGAAGAGAAGAAAGAGAAGCAAAGGGTGAACAAGGAAGAGAAGAAAGAGAAGCAGCTTTGAAGAAGGACAAGAAGCTTCCATACCTCTATCCAAGGTAAGTCTCTTTATGGTTGATCTTCTTTGAAAGTTGCTCTCTTTGGATTTGTCCTTTGTTGTATCCAAGAAATGAATGTTTTTGGTACTAGTGTTGTGCTTTTGTGTCGGGCGCATGTCCTTTTTGAGTTTTTAGAATAGTCCGTCTGTCAGAGCGCGTCTATAGACACGTTTGAGAGTGCATCTAAAAGTGCATCTAAGAGCGCATCTAGAGATGCGTCTACTCTATTTTTAAAAACAGATAGCCGAGTCTATAGACGCACTGTTATATGCGAAAATAGATGCGCTTTGTTATTTTTCCCTGGCCTTCCCTTCCCTTCCCTTCCCTTCCCTTCCCTTCTCTTCCCTTGCCTTTCCTTTCCTTTCTCTTTCCTCTTCCCTTTCCCTTTCCACTTCCACTTCCAAGAAAGGGATTGCATATATATTGAATGATGGAAATAAAGATTCCTCTTTCGTCTCTCTTTTTCTCTCTTATCTCCTCTCTTTTTCTCTCTTTTTTTCTCCTCTCTTTTCCTATATTTGCCTCTCTTTCCTTCTCTCTTTTATCCTCTCTTTCCCTCTCTTTTTGTGGTAATTTTTCTCTCTTCTCTCCTCTCTTTTTTTCTCCTCTCTTTTTCTCTCCTTTCTCCTCTCTTTTTTCTCTCTTTTTCTCCTCTCTTTTCCTCTCCTTTCTCCTCTCTTTTATCCCCACTTTTTCTCTCTTTTTCTCCTCTCTTTTCCTCTCCTTTCTCCTCTCTTTTCCTCTCTTTTCTCCTCTCTTTTATCCCCACTTTTTCTCTCTTTTTCTCCTCTCTTTTCCTCTCCTTTCTCCTCTCTTTTCCTCTCTTTTCTACTCTCTTTCCTTCTCTATTTCTCTCTTTTTCTCTTCTCAGCTCATCAATAATCTTCTTTTTTTCTTTTTCCCAGTTCATCATGTGGCTAGGAAGCTCTTCAGGCTCACCTGATCTTCGGGAGACCATCTATCGGGAGTTATATAACCTTTTGGGGCACCCTCCTAGTCCTGGGGTGTTATATGACTACATGACCAGTACTCTAAACACCCCCTAGGAGTTAGCACTACAGACTCCAAACCACCCCAATCCCACACCAGCTGAGATTACCCTAGTGGAGTCAACACAGCCTAGCCGGCTACACATCTGAGCCCCTTCCCCCATGCCGTGAAGAGGTCCTTTTGCCTCACAGAGCCATCGGCATACTGCTGTGCAGTTGAGACTCGGTTCTCTAGCTACGAGTGGTCCACATAGTCCCGTGCAGTCTCTAGCTATGAGTGGCCAGCGTACTAGCTCGACACGAAACAGTAGCAAGCATAGTAGCAGGGAGCGGTGGGGGATGCATGGCATAGTGCTTTGGGAGGGGTGGTGGTGGGGACGAGGATGATTCAGATGATTTAGACGTGCCTCCGGGTGATGGTACGATCTTCTATGACATCACTCAGACAGGAGGCATCTTGATGGATGCACGGGGGAAGGACATCATGGCCTTCATGCGCTCTGTAATTGCTAACAATTACAGAGATTGCTTTATCCACTAAAAAGACCATCCAAAGAGGTTGGCTGATGAGACCCTCGTTATTGTTCGCTCTAGGTATCCTAACCCCCCCAATGTTCAGTTCACAGATAAATGGGCCAAGTCAAAGATTGTTACGATACTTGCAATAAAAGATCTTCGCTTAAGAGGCAGGCACTAGCGGAGCTTGCCAGGCTCAAGGGAGGTCAACCACCAAGGGGCCCACCCCACACCGCTCACAAGCATGAGTGGAAGAAAGCAATGAAGTCAGCGAGGGAGGAACCTAGTCTGCAGCACGTGGAGGCACGAAGGATCCAAATGGAGCAATATGGAAGTGTGCATTTTGGAGCAGGGGTGTTGAATCATGGGAGGCCCAATTTGTAAGTATCGATCTCAAATTATATTATTTATGTAGTTTATTAGGAGGTTGTTTCTTTGTACTAACCCCTCCGCAAATTGTGTCATCTTACAGCTTGATATCGTGGGCAGGTATCCTACCACAACAAGACAAAGCACCCACAAACACGCACACAGACGCGTTTACTAAACTTTAAAAAAAACTTACGGGCACATCTATCTGCGCATCTATTTCCACATCTAGAGACCCACATCTAACAGCACATCTATATAGCAGACAGACGCGCGTATAGACGCGCATCTAGATGTGTAAATAGATGCTCTGCTAAAAAATTTAAAAACAGACAGACGCATCATTAAACGAGTGTATAGACACGTTTATAAGAGTTCTTATAGACGCACAAATAAATGCTTCTCGAACAAACATATGCGTATATAGACGCGTTTATAGATGCACTGATAGACGCGCTTTATAATATATTTTTTTAAATTTACAGAATGTTGTGTATGCTATATAGTTACAAGAATCCCATTTCTACATTGTGTAATTCAATTCTTACAGCCAACCGCATTTTAATTACAATTCCAAATAAAACATTACAACTCCAAAACGCGATAAAATTGAAAGCTCAAAAAGTGCTTGTATGTACATATAGCACAAAGCTAAGCCACGTCATGTGGCTTCAAGTACAAAAAATAAGAGGAGTGTATATACAAGTGCACGAAGCCAAGCCAGTGGCTTTAAGTACAAAAAAGAGTAGATAGCACTACTTCTATGACTAATCCTTGCTCCCTTCCACGCTCCCTTCTGTGCTCCCTTCTGCACTCCCTTCTTTGCCTCCTTCCTCCTCTTCTTCCTCGTCTTCTTGTGTAGGGACCTGTAAACAAGGGACAACATATATCAATGTATGAAAAATCAAATCTTTACTTATAATATTGACATTATTTAATTACTTTCAAATACCTCGGGGGCCGCTCCAATAGCCTGGATATACTGCTCCTCAATAATCAACCCGTCATGATAGAAGTGTCTCCATGTATCTCCTCTACGATGGTGGCAATGGTAGGCTATCTCGACAGGAGTAGGGTGTCTGCCCACGATATCAAGCTACAAGATGACACAATTTGCGGAGGGGTTAGTACAAAGAAACAATCTCCTAATAAACTACATAAGCAATATAATGTGAGATCGATACTTATAAATTGGGCCTCCCATGAATCAACACCCCCTGCTCCAAAATGTATGCTTCCATATTGCTCCATCTAGATCCTTCGTGCCTCCATGTGCTGCAGACTGGGGTCCTCCCTCGTTGACTTCATTGCTTTCTTCCACTCACCTGCCTCTTAAGCGAAGATCTTTTATTGCCAAGTATCGTAACAATCTTTGACTTGGCCCATTTATCTGTGAACTGACGATTGGGGGGGTTAGGATACCTAGAGCGAACAACAGCGAGGGTCGCATCAGCCAACCTCTTTGGCTGGTCTTTGTAGTGGATAAAGCAATCTCTGTAATTGTTAGCAATTATAGAGCGCATGAAGGCCATGATGTCCTTCCCCCATGCATCCATCAAGATGCCTCCTGTCTGAGTGATGTCATAGAATATTGTACCATCACCCGGAGGCACATCTAAATCATCTGAATCAAAATCGTCCCCACCACCACCCCTCCCAAAGCACTATGCCATGCATCCCCCACCGCTTTCCCTACTACTACGCCTGCTACCGTGTCGCGTCGAGCTAGTACGCTGGCCATTCATAGCTAGAGACTGCATGGGACTACGTGGACCACTCATAGTTAGAGAACCAAGTCTCGACTGCACAGGAGTATGCCGATGGCTCTACAAGACAGAAGGACCTCTTGAAGGCATGGGGAAAGGGGCATAAGACGGCATGGTGGAAGGGGCATAAGATGGCATGGGGGAAGGGGCATAAGACCACATGGGAGATGGGCCCGCATTATGTAGCCAGCTGGGCTGTGCTGACTCCGCTGGGGTAATCTCAGCTGGTGTGGGGTGGTTTGGAGTCTATAGTGCCGACTCCTGGGGGGTGTTTAGAGTACCCGTCATATACCCGTATAACTCCGTAGGACTAGGAGGGTGCCCTAAAAGGTTATATAAGTCCCTAAAAATAGACTGCCGGAGATCAAGTGAGCCCGAAGAGCTTCCTGGCCATATGATGAACTGGAAGAAAGAAAAAAAGATGATTATTGATGAGCTGAGAAGAAAGGGGAAGGGAAGAAAAGATTACTGTCGGAGTGCATCTATAGACACGTTTGAGAAGAGCATCTATTTTTGTGTATAACAGTGCATCTATAGACAGACGCGGTTGTCTGTGTCTGCACACAGGCTAGACACACGTCTAGATGCGCCTGTAGATGCGGTCTTAAACGTGCTCTGAGATGCGCCTATAGATGCGCTCTGACAGACGGACTTTTCTAAAAAGTAGAAAAAGACATGCGCCCGACACAAAAACGTAACACTGATACCAAATCATGCATTTCTTGGATACGAGAAAGTACAAATCCAAAGAGAGCAAACTTCCAAAAAAGATCAATAGCAAAAAGACTTACCTTGGATAGAGGTATGGAAGGTTCTTCTCCTTTTTCAAAGTTGCTTCTCTTCCTTGTTCACCCTCTTCTCCTTTAAGCTTGGAAGTAAGTGTGGGTACCTTCCTCTTAAGTGTAAGCTTGGAAGTAAGTGTGGGTGCCTTCCTCTTAAGCATCAAAACTGTGGATCTACTAAAAGAAAAGTAAGCAAGGCACGCGAAGTATAAGTAATGTGAAGAAAAGCAAAGCGAGTGTACTAAAAGCAGATTTAAAAGTTGCGTCCATAGGCAAATCTAATAGTGCATCTATACACGCATCTCAATACACAAAGCAGACGCGGTTTTAGATGCGCCTTTAGACATGCCACAGAGTTTAAAATTAAATATTTGAAGAAAAGCAAAATTTTTTGGGTTGTTTGTTTGTAGGATATCTTCATCTTCAACAAGTAGCTCCAGTGAGGATGAATCCCTCCATATCCACCATCGCAAAATGTGGTTGGAGCAAAAATCAAATGTATGTGTGATCGATGTCAAGGAAACATGTATCGTGCATGCAGGATTACACTCAATCACATCTCAAAGTATGGAGAATGGGATGCAACCGTAAACATGGTAAGTGTGAAAGAGTTAAGGTTGATTGAGATACCTATGGGTGTTCATATGTTTGAGTTATGATCCCATTTTAATTTGATACAGAATGCAATGCCACACCTGCATATGTTGCCCTATGCTCACCGCGAGGAGGCGAAGCATCAGCGATATGAGGTGGGATCTTCAAGAGGGACCGTTACAGATGCATGGAGTGATGGTGATAGTATCCCTCTGCCATTACCTCATGAAGCCATGGAGGAGGAGGTGTTTGATGATATGGTGTGGGATTTATATGTCCATCAAGGGAGGGATAATAGCATGGAGGTGCATGATCTTTTTACTGCAGCATCGACTCCACTGTTTGAGGGGTGCACATTCTCTATTCTACGTGCCTCCCTTGAGTTACTAAACTTGTAAACCATCTATGGATGGAGCAATGCAAGTTTGAATGCATTACTCAAGTAAGCTTTAAAGTCTATTTTGCAAACATGGTGAATTATGATAGTGGGTCAATTACTCAAATGCTTTTCCTCATTTATGGTCTTCACGTGCAGGCTATTATGTAAAATGATTCCAAGGGAGAATAAATTACTGACCTCAAGAGATATGGCAAGGCAACATGTGACCTCTCTTGGAGGATTAGATTACAAGTGCATCCATGCATGCATCAATGATTGCGTTTTGTTTCGTGGACTACATAAGGATGCAAGAGAGTGCCCAACTTGTGGAGAGGCAAGATATAGAGCAGATCTCAAAACTTTGGATGTGCCTCATAAGGTTCTGTGACATTTTCCCATAATCCCTTGCATCCAACATGTGTTCAAGTGCAAATCCATTGCAGAGCTCATGTCATGGCATTCCTCCCATCAATCAACCGATGGCAAGTGGAGAACTCCCATAGACTCTCCTGCATGGAAGCATATGGAAGACACATGGCCAAGCTTCAAGGAAGAACCTAGGAGCTTGAGACTTGGATTGGGTATGGACGGTGTGAACCCATTTGGTCTCAAAAGCACCTCTTATAGTGTATGGCTAGTGATATTGGTGAATTATAATCTTCCACCCTCTATGGCTATTAAAAAAGGACATGTTATGATGTCCCTTCTAATTCCAGGGAAACATAAAGTCAAAAATCCTGATGTTTATTCGGAGCCTTTGATTGACGAGCTAGAGATACTTTGGAGAGGTATCGAGGTGCATGATGTGAGCAGGCATCCCTGATCATGAGACTTCAATTGCAAAGTAGTCTTGATGTGGATGATGCATGACTTCCCAGGCTATGGCGAGTGTTCAGGTAAGCATTGCACTTCTAATTATGAATAGGCAAAGGATGTGGCATCCTAAACCCACCTTCAACTCTTAATTGTGTCTATTGTTCAAGTCTCACTACATCGGGTTACTGTGCATGTCCTGTTTGTGGTCCTTCACTAGTTGCCTCATGGGCAGACGCATTGAATAAGGTCATCTATGAGAATCACCATTGATTTCTCCCACCTGATCTTGAGACTTGGATTGGGTATGGACGGTGTGAACCCATTTGGTCTCAAAAGCACCTCTTACAGTGTATGGCCAGTGATATTGGTGAATTATAATCTTCCACCCTCTATGGCTATTAAAAAAGGACATGTTATGATGTCCCTTCTAATTCCAGGGAAACATAAAGTCAAAAATCCTGATGTTTATTCGGAGCCTTTGATTGACGAGCTAGAGATACTTTGGAGAGGTATCGAGGTGCATGATGTGAGCAGGCGTCCCTCATCATGAGACTTCAATTGCAAAGTAGTCTTGATGTGGATGATGCATGACTTCCCAGGCTATGGTGAGTGTTCAGGTAAGCATTGCACTTCTAATTATGAATAGGCAAAGGATGTGGCATCCTAAACCCACCTTCAACTCTTAATTGTGTCTATTGTTCAGGTCTCACTACATCGGGTTACCATGCATGTCTTGTTTGTGGTCCTTCACTAGTTGCCTCATGGGCAGACGCATTGAATAAGGTCATCTATGAGAATCACCATTGATTTCTCCCACCTGATCATCCTAGATATGTTGCCCCTTGGAATGCAGTCCTCCCACAATCACTCACCGTAGGAGATTGAATGAGAATTTGGGACGGTTCCATGACTCCTCCACCACTTGGCATGAGCCGGTAAGGTTTTGTAACTCTTGTGCACACGCTATATTGGCTGGAAATAAACATTATTTTGTTTAGATACTCCATCTTTTATCATTTACCATATTGGTCCCACCTCAAGATCAATCACCTGCTTGATCCCATGCATATCTTCAAGAATGTGGCATCTACCATTTGGGAGCATTTGAATGTGACAAGATTCCATAGGCATAAGGAAGGATCTACGTACCACAGGGAGGATGCATGAAGCTTGGCCACAAAAGAGACCAAATGGGCATGTTTTTTTACCTTGTGCACCGTGGAGGTTATCAAAGCTAGAGATGGCGGCGGTGAAGTGCACTATTACTACAATTCATACTCCCACTGGATGCATGAGGTGTTTGAAGGGAGCCTTTACAAAGAGCAAGAAAAGAGGTGTAGAGCAATTATATGGCTTGAAATCTCATGATTGGCACAAGATGCTCCAAGTAAGTATTTTATGTGCATAATATCTTTTTCCTTTCAAATTTGTGAGTGAATAATTATAAGCAACTAATCAACCACCTCCTCATGGGTTCAGTTCATACTACCTACTAGCATTTCACGTAGTGCATCGAAGGACCTGAAAGATTGTATTTACAAGATGGGCAAGCTTGTGAGGTACTTTACATGATACAAAATATGATGCGTATCAATGCTCCATGCAAGGTGTTCATATTGCTAATATGGTATACTTTTTCATTTCTAGGTATGTGAGCTCAAAGGAAGTAGATCCCATCACACTTGAGAATGCTCGAGTTATGTCAGTGGAGGTGGTTTTTTTAATGGAGAAGACATTTCCACGTTCTATTCTCACAAGCCAACTACATCTCAGAGTGCATTTGGTGGATGAGATTGCTATATGCGGTACTATACATACATGATGGTTGTTCTTCCTCGAGCACTTCATGAAGACCTTGAAGGGTTTCGTGAGACAAAATGCAAGACCCGAAGGTAGCATGGCCGAGGGTTGGTTGGTACAATAGTCACTTGTATATATTTTTGAGTTTCTTGTTGACGTGGATAGCTCTCTCCCACGACTATGGAGAGATGATGAAGACCTAAGGATGACCTCTATTGTGCCTCAAGGGAAAGGACGCAACAAAGTAATAGACACGGAGTTGCATAATAGTATCAACCTCTATTGCATGCTTAATAGTGATGTGATGAAAAGATGGGTGACAAGAGATGAAGATGCAAAGGCAAGAAGACAAGAAGAAAGGGCCCTCTTTCGTATACACCACGGATCTCGTGTGCCATACCCTCAGTATCTAAGAGCACTTCCAAAGGATATTCATGTGGATTGGCTACTTGATGAAATAGAGAAAGCAAAGAAAGACGAGGGGATGCATATCACAATGGAAGAATGGGAGTATGCTAGGGGATGCATGAGCAAGGTCGGTATATAGAATGTTATGCATAAGCTAGGAGCTTTCAATAATTTAGATTTCTTATTTAATTGATTTTTTCTTGGTGTAGTGCACTATGTTCAATGCTATATGGCGTGAGGCCAAGCATTTTCGAACACAACATATTGATAAGAGAAACACACAAGATTGCGGCATCATTGCTAGCTTTGAGGGAGCCAATGGAGCCATGGATGATTATTGTGGCATAATCCAAGATATTATTAAGCTTGACTTTCGACGCTTCTTTATGTATGTTTTGGATGTAAAGTGGTTTAAGGATGTGGTGGAAAGAGGCCCTAATGCAACAATCAAACGCCATGCAAGTGGCTTTGTAACTATTGACTCCATTAAGTTTTGGCAAAGTAGAAAGGATACGCTAGTACTACCGCAACAATGTAAATAGGTACTGTGCACACATATAAAAATACTCGTTTTAAATATTTGATGCAAGGAAAATAACATGATTGTATTTGTGTTTGAATTAGGTTGTCTATTAACCAATAGTGGATAATAATAGATGGTGGCATGTCATACCTATTATGCCACGTTCCAAAGTGATGTATAGTACATTTACTAATATGAAGCGTATGGAGGATGATCATGGCCATGGACATGATGATGACCGTGATACGAGAGAGGAGGATGACCATGAGATAGGAGATACAGATATTGAGGCCATTACCCATGAGGACGAGCCTACCATTGGTGATGTTGATTTCGATGAGCACATGAGTAGCACAAGTAGTAGTGGTTTGAATGTATTTGTAGATCTAAACACTTGTTGGATTTTGAAGTAGATAGTTTGGCAAGGGTTGATCTCATTGAGGATGAGATTGATAATGGCAAAACTATTTTACATATTGTCTCATTCTCCTCACCTCACTTGATAATGGCAAAACTATTTTACATATTGTCTCATTCTCCTCACCTCACTTAATTCTTGTATATGTGGGCTTGCAAAAAAGCATTGATGTTTTTGTTAAAATTATGTGCTTTGGTAATCATGGGCAATGTTTGGAAAGCAATGATGTACACCAAAATCTCACTTTCTGTATTCTCTGTTTTGTGTCTAAATACGCATCTAAATATGCGTCTAAGTCTCAGTATAGACATGCTAATACACGCGCACATAGACACGCTGATAAACGCAATGTTAAACGACCCCGTATTTTCTCAGTGTAGACGTGCAAATAGACGTGTTAATACATGCGCAAATAGACAAGCTGTTAGACGTGCAATCAGACGCGCTCGTAATTTCTCTATTCAAGCAACGCTTATAGACGCGCCCGCTATTTTACGCGTTTATAGTTGCTTTGTCTTGTTGTGTACTTCTGTCAAGATAGCCTACCACCGCCACCATCGCAGAGGAGATACATGGAAGCACTTCTATAATGACGGGTTGATTACTGAGGAGCAGTATATCTGAGCTACTGGAGCGCCCCCCGAGGTATTTGAAAGTAATTAAATAATGTCAATATTATAAGTAAAGATTTGATTTTTCATACATTGATATATGTTGTTCCTTATTTACAGGCCCCTGCATAAGAAGATGAGGAAGAAGACGAGGAAGAAGGAGGCAGAGAAGGGAGCACGGAAGGGAGCGTAGAAGGGAGCGAGGACATGGAGAACTTAGATTAGTCGTAGAAGTAGTGCTAGCTACTCTTTTTTGTACTTAAAGCCACTGGCTTGGCTTCGTGCCTCTTGTATATACACTCCTCTTATTTTTGGTACTTGAAGCCATAGGACATGGCTTAGCTTCGTGCTATATGTACATACAAGCACTTTTTGAGCTATGAATTTATATACTCTTTTTATTTTTTTGGCTTTCAATTTTCTTGTGCAATGTTCTATCAATTAATGCCTTGTGAACTAAATGTTTTGGAGTTGTAATGTTTTATTTGGAATTGTAATTGTCGGCTATAGACGTGCTTGCAAGAGTGCTAATTAAAATGTGGTTGGTTGTAAGAATTGAGTTACACAATGTGGAAATGGGATTCCTGTAACTACATAGCATACACAACATACATAGCATTATGTTCAAGCACACAAAAATATTATGTAGCGTGTCTATCAGACCATCTATAAACACGTCTTTATATGCGTTTGTCTGTTCTAGGGGCGTCTATTTGTGCGTCTATAAATGCATCTATCAGACCATCTATAAATGCATCTATAAATGCGTTTAAGGATGCGTCTGTTTGTTTTTAAAATTTTCTAGCAGAGTGTCTATTTATGCGTCTATATGCACATCTATATACGCGTCTGTCTACTATAAAGACGTGCCTTTAGACATGGGTCTCTAGACACACAAATAGACGTACAAATAAACGTGCACATAAGTTTTTTTTTAGTTGAGTAAACGCGTCTATGTGTGGGTCTATAGGTGCTTTGTCTTGTTGTGCTTGCAAGCAATATACAATTACTTAGTGGATGGAAGATAAATATGTTTGAAGTAGTACTTTCATCTTTACAAGATCTATAGTGAGAGAGGTCCAAAATCCATGTCTGATGAGTACCAAACGACCCCAAAGACACAAAAATTTGACCAGGAGTACGTATTTAGCCCTATAGTCAAAACAGATTATGTGGATAAATAGATTGATGGCTTTTGCACAAATTGACTATGTGGACTTAGTCTAACACAACACAACATGCTTGAAACGGAAGCACGAGTGGACATAATTTCACCAACGATTACTGATCTATTTGATGCTTGCTTGAACATAATCCAACATGCTATATTGGTACTTTCTAGCACACTCTTTGACCAAGTGACACTTTGCTTACCATCTCTCGCATTTTTATTACTATCTCTCTCAAAATATTAATACTTATTTGTATGTTTTTGGTACATTGTATTGATAATTTTATTTGTCTTTTTTGCTGCGATCAATTCCACATAAAATAGAAGAAATGAACCTAATGCTTGAGCGGACACACCTGACAATCCACGTAAGTGAGACATTATAAATGATAATCCTTTATACTATTTCTTAAGTGGTTAGCAAAATTTATATTGTTTAGGGTGATCATTTTTTATTTGCGTGTGTGAGTGTGTTTTGTTTGCATATGCTATTTGACCATGAAAATTTTTTTAATCCTCGATTTCATCTATGTAAACATTGTGCAATGTTTTCATTGTACTTTGCTTTTGTGCATCCCACCTATTATTTTTGATTAAATGTTTCATTAGTGAGTGTGCGCTAGTCCCATCTGCTTTGGGGTATTCTCAAAAGGGTTTGCTTAGATGGCACATGGGATTTGAGAATTATTGTATACGTATGGTTGGTCAATGAATATGCCTGAAAAATGGGATGACCTCTGAACAACTACGGGCTATAAAAATCTAAAATTTTGTTTTGAACTTGCACAACAATGACCAACACACAATAAACTATTTCAATACATATTTGGATTTGAGCTTCATGCGTGAACAACATGAAGTTACAACACATGATGAATACCTCACACAAATGAGTGTTTCAATATCATGTGGTGGTCTTTCGAGAGAGAGATTTGCCATTGCATGGCTTTCGAAGTTCCTTGAAACCAATTCAAGTGTGGTCATCTGCAACCAGAAAGTTATGTATGCAGTGTATCAATGAAAGCGTATCAGCCCCATTATGGATCTTGTATGATGACAATTCTATACACCTTTACCGCTTTGAGCCAATTGTTGAAATGACAACTCAATCTAATGATGAAGTTGTAATTATCAACAGATCTTATACCTAGTGTTGAAAATCAACACTCAATTGACTTTGTCCTACATTATCAAAACAGCCCCGGTGATTGTTTATTTGATACAATAAAGTACTTAGTCGATCCTATTAGACTCTAATATTATCGATGTTACTTTAGCCCTCCTTTAGCCTAAATTCTTACAATATATCTTTCTTTTGATGCATGTTCTCAATGCAAATAAGATCCAAAATCAGCAGTAGAGATGCCACATGGGATGCAAGATCAAAGGATTATATTTCATATGGCTGTAGTCCATGACAGAATATTATTTAAGTTGCAACCAAGGATGAGTTATGAGCGCTTGTGAGTGTAGTCTTATTCATGTATTTGTTGGGCTTCAATTCCCAAAAGGCACAAATCTTTGCACATCATGAAGGCAATAATAAAACACAACCCCTGACATTTGTAAGGAAGATCGGGTCTTGATGGACCCTATGTCTTATGTCATGTTTATATTTTTTTCTCATTCTTTTTTTTTCTCTTTATGATATTTTCATTAAACGATAGGATTCAAGTTTCAGATTAAGATTGTGGTTATGTCAAAAAAGGAACTTTGAAATATAGAGAGCTAT
Source organism: Dipteris shenzhenensis (assembly GCF_047967505.1). NCBI lineage: Eukaryota > Viridiplantae > Streptophyta > Polypodiopsida > Gleicheniales > Dipteridaceae > Dipteris > Dipteris shenzhenensis. Next base: position 22,438,442 of record NC_141622.1, on the reverse strand, counting down.
TAGTGACAATAAGTGGGTCTCTAACGATTAAGTAAGGCTATCCACTTTGAAGTAACCTTGCATTTTTTGAACTAAATGGATGCAAAAATTGACCTTAAATCTCTTTTTGATAGAGCCTCATAAGACAAAACTAGTGCTTTTGTGCATACACGCACTCTTGTTTTACAATCACAAGATCATTAGCTTGTACTTCATCATCAGCTTAGAGCCATCTAGATGGGTCGAAAATCCCTTGTTCGAATGGAGTAGATGATCGGTGGTGTGGTGTGGGAAGGTACTTGTGGGTCGGCTATGACATCTAGGAGTTGTGTGAGGAGTGTTTTGATTTGTTGTGCAGAGATGTGGTGTGGTACTATCTGTGTTGTTTAGGATACTAATAGTGAGTGTTGTTAGTGTAGGGAGAATTTAGACTAGCGGACGTTGGTGGGTTTTTCTACTTCAAGCTCTTGTTATTGAAAGTTGAGAAGTGCCAACCAATGTCAACCGATGGTGAGTGGGAAAAATTGGCATGGTGAAATGTAGAAATAGTGAGTGAATGTCATATCATTGAGTACATGAATGGAATGATAGCTACGGTGCTACGAGGGTGCTACCAAAAAGGACTTCAATTACTGGTGCTTTCTATGAGGTGAATTGATGGGTGTGGATGAATTTCTGAACTAACTGATGAAAAGAAACCACCAGAATCAAAAAGTGTGAGTGTTTTAATGTTTGAATGTGAGTGATTGATTTAGTGCCAAACTTTTTATAGAATGTGTGGAGCTTAGATTTGTGGGTGGTTGGTCTCGAGGATCATGACCTGCTCATTTGTTTTCTTGTGATGAAGTAAATGTGGTCAACGTGGTAATAGTGATTGCTACTTGTACATTTTGTGATCATCCTTATGCTTTGCAGGCTGAGAATTGGGAATTTTGGAGGTGATTTTGCCTTAGGGGTGCAGGATGTTGTGGCGGCTTTATTTTTTGTGGTGACCTTTGCTTCAATTCATTGCGCGATTTGTATGGCATCATGAAATGTATGCAGACCTTCGTCTTGTAATGTTGGGGTGGAGTCATGGCCACAGGATGAAAACCTTCATCTCCTTAGTAACACTTATTTCATTAATTTTGGACTTGTCAATGTACAAATTCATTTTTACATATACTTTTGGACTAGTTTTCAGATAAAATTTAAGAAAAACCCAATCTTCAAAGCACATATAAAAACATAAAAACAAGCATTTTTTTAGATATTTTTTAAGGACATGAAACTAAAATTATAAAATTTAACGCAGCCTACATAAGTTACATGAAAAAATAAGATTTGGTTGTTGTAAACTCTCTTAATATTTAATGGTGTTAATAAACACCTTCAAAAGTTAAGCCTGAGATTTTCAAGACTACAAAGTTACATGAAAAAATAAGATTCGGTTGTTGTAAACTCTCTTAATATTTAATGGTGTTAATAAACACCTTCAAAAGTTAAGCCTGAGATTTTCAAGACTACAGCCATTCAATTTGATGAATTTTCTATTTTCAAGTCCTTAGCCTAAATTCAACCCATTCAAGAGCTGAGCTCATCTCTTCCTCATCGATGTAGTTAAAATTATAGAAGAGAAGTAAGGATTGATGAATTTTCTCCTGCATAACACTTTGTTTGTTCCGAATGGCTTGCGCTTCCTCAGGGGAAAATCTTCCATAACGAGCCACACGCGAAGATATCTCACTTTGAAAGTCTATCAACTCTCTCCTATATGACTGCAATTTATCTATTTCAGTAGTAGCCATACTTATTTTTCTTTCCTCTTCCTTCTCTAAGCCCTTCTAACAAGCAAAGTCATCCTTCTCGTACTGGGTTAATGGAGCTGGATTTTGCTTTCTCTCCTCTCTCTTTCCTTGGTTCTCGGCAATCCATTCTTTGAGGCTGCTAATGGCTTGCTCGACAGAATCGATTACCTTAAAAAGATCCATAATGGCTGCAAGATGAAAGGAGTATGCTTGAGAAGAGGAGGTAAGGTTGCGGGCAAGATGGAAGGAGCAAGCTTGAGGAGAGGAGTAAGGTAAGAAGAGTAAAGTGGAAGAAGTGTGGAGAGGAGTAAGGTAAGAAGAGTAAAGTGGAAGAAGGAGTAAGGTAAGAAGAGTAAAGTGGAAGAAGTGTGGAGAGGAGTAAGGTAAGAAGAGTAAAGTGGAAGAAGTTTTTGCTGCGGGTGAGATATAGAAGACGAACGAGGTGAGAAAGGTAACAAGAGTGAGGAAAGATATAGAAGACGAACGAGGTGAGGAAGGTAACGAGAGTGAGGAAGGTAACTAGAGGAGATAAGGCAAGATGAAAGGAGTATGCTTGAGAAGAGGAGGCAAGGCTGTGGGCAAGATGGAAGGAGCAAGCTTGAGGAGAGGAAGGAGCAAGCTTGAGGAGAGGAGTAAGGTAAGAAGAGCAAAGTGGAAGAAGTGTCTGCTGCGGGTGAGATATAGAAGATGAACGACTACTAGGGAATTTATAGAACTACAGATGCAAGACCGTAATGCGAGATGACTAGATGCAAGATCGTAATGCGAGACATTATAAAATAAAATGATGGGATGCAAGACCGTAATGGGAGACATTTGAGACATATAAGATAGTGATAGTACATTGAAATCTATAAAGTAAAATGATGGAACACAAGAATGATATAATTAATGAATCTCATCATGAGATATTCTTTTAATATAATATAAGTTAGTAATTATTAGAATCTCATCATGAGATATTCTTTTAATATAATATAAGTTAGACTTGCTGTACATAATAAATGATAGATTTTGAGTACATTGAAATCTATAAAATAAAGTGATGGAACATAAGAATGATATAATTATTAGATTCTCATCATAAGATATTTATTGTACATAATAAATTAGACTTTCAAAAAAGTAAAACCTAATGTATTGTAATGAAAAAATATCATAAAATATCCTAATGTATTGCAACATTTAACATAAGTTTTAAAAACACTATCATTAATCAATACAAACAAGATAAAAATCTTCAAGGACTCATGTTTCTTTCTACATGTTTTACAACTGAATAGAGTCAAATGAGTCCTCTTGAGGCTGTGATTCTCTAAGAGTACATTGAGTCTCTACTTGTGTGGATGGTGTACATTGAGATTCTACTTCTGGTGCAATCGGGATAGACTTAATCTCTTCCTCCTTTACAAGATGTGATGTTGTAGATGCACATTGAGTCTTCACTTCTTGTGTAGGAAGAATGCATTGAGTCTCTAATTCAAGTGTAGACTGTAATGCTTCTACTTGAGGCTGTGATACAAAAGGAGACTGAATTGTCTCTTCTTTTTCTTTGGCTCCCTCAGGTTCTTCATTGAGTCCATCATGTTGTTTCCCAATGATAGCAGTTAGATAGTGAACAGTCTTAGCCACAAAATCTTGTAGCTCGAGCTTGGTATATGCTTCTATGGAGACATGTTCAAAAATTTCATTGAGATACAACATGAAGTTGTAGGCAATTCTCCACCCACTACTAAACATGTCTTTTTGGTCCACTGCGAGGCGTGTCTGGAAATTTGGTTGGTCTTGATGCTCCCTGATTTTCATAATCGCAGAAACTAACTTGTTTGCAGACCTGTCCATCATGACATATGACAAAGTGAATTTGTGTAGTAAATAGTAAGATGCATGTTCATAATGATATGATAAAAGAACACTTACTTGAACACCCCGTGAAAGCCTGTAATTGAGTTGACAAACCAACAATGGTTGTCATCAAGGTCCCATACTATCAGGCTCCAATGTGAACTACATCACCAATAAAGAGCGATAAGATTTATCACAATATTAAGTATTAATTGACACAATATTATAAATAAGAGAGTAAAAGAAAGATTGAGACCATACTTACTTCTCATAGTATGGCATAAAGACAAGTAGTATGCCATCCAAGTCTAAAGGTTGTAGAATTGAACAAACATCATCTACTGTCTTCTTGGTATCACTAAGTACAGCTGAAAGAAGAGAATCGAGCATACAGACGCGATTCTGTACTGATCTAGGAAAATGAGATATAACCGTACTGCAGCAATAAATAAACAAATGTTAGAAGCAGATTGAATCAAATGATTGAAGTATCAAGTCAAGAGATGTTCATATCAAACCTGAGGATGGCCATCATGACTTTGTCATTAGCCTCTTTCAAAGGGTCGGAGAGGATTGTAACTTCCTCGCTACCAAAAGTCAAAACACGAGGTTGCTTGCTAATGATGACCTTAACCTCAGAAGAGCTCCCCATTTCGTCCAATACAGCGGTTACATCAGGACAACTTATGGGCGTAGCAACCAATGTTTCCTCTGGATGCTCCACCACGTTATCAATAAATGCCTTAATGATAGATGACATAAATGCATATAGATGCAAGTCTGTATATGTGGACAATGAGGTTTCACCGCCTCTCAAATCAAAAATTTGAGCAAGGAGCAAGAAGCAGTTATATCCAACTCTCCACCCACAACTGTGGTCATCATTCTGCTTCGCTGCAGGGCATGTTACATACTCTATTTGATCTTCCACGTCACCCTCCATTTGCATAAGTGCATCTATAGCACTTACCAACTTTCGAGCAGATCTACACATCAAAATAGAAAACATAAATGAATGTGCGCATTGCATAGGATGCATCTCATTGACATAATTATGACACAAGTAGGTTATACTTACTCTGACACACTGCCATGGATAGATGCTATTGAATTGACAAAGAAGCATTGCTTGGCTAAGATGTCCACAATTACCAAGCTCCAATGCAAACTGCATTATCAATTAAGAATAATTATTATTTGATATAATCCTCCACAATGTAAGAGATAAGCTAGGTAGGGATTGATACTCACTCCTCGTGATATGCGGTAAAGATAACTCGCGCCGCAGTCAAATCAATAGGTTGCAACCACTTAAAAACGTCATCTATGGTCTTCTGCTTATTGCTAAGTACACTAGAAACAAGAGGATCGACCATATATGCACATCTTTGTATATATAGCGGAAGCTGTTGTAAAACCATACTGCAATAAAAAGAAAAGAATATTAGTTCATTTGATCCAATGGAAATACAAAAGCATAAAGTCAGTAAAAAGTTTGTGTCAAACCTGAGGATGGCTATTATAACCTTGTCATTGACCTCTTTCTTGAAGTTTATGAGGATTGAAATGTCCTCTTCATCGAATATAAAAGTAAGAGGTTGTTCTCGAACTTGAAACCTAGCTTGAAATGACTTCTCCATTTGCTGCAATGTATGATTATTTTCTAGAGTCATCCGTGGATAGCCAGAGCAGCTTTGCTTTCTTGAGATGAGCTTTCTATATTCTCTGCTCCAACTATGTCCTCATCCTCCTCCTCTCCCTTCTCCTATAAAAGGATAAAATAATTATGAGATTCAAAATTTTAAATTAATTATAAATTTAAAAAGACCTTTAAATGAATAAAGAAAATTAAACATAAGTCTTCATACCTCTACATATCTTCGTGGTCTTTTTATGTAACCTTCAGAGGCAAGGTCAGTGTCATATCCATCTTCTTCTGCTTCCTTGCTATCGCTGGTGTCCTCACTATTATATCCAGAGCTTTGATCATTTTCATCATCTTTCTTGCTCTCATCATACATGATCTGCTCTATGTCATCCTCTTCATGTGAGATCGGACCTTTCTTATCAAACTTTATTGTGAGAGAAGCCACGGTATCAAGGTATTCCAAGCAAGCAGGGCTCTCAATAATATTTACATTGTGTCCTTTTCTTATAAGAGCTTCAAACAGATGTCCCATTCGGCACAATGTGACTTCCCATCCGGACGGTAGCAAAAATTCCATCATACTAATTAAAAGATCAGCACTTTTTGTTAGCCTTTCATAGTGATTTGTGTTGTGATGGAGGGGACTTGGAGCTTCATGCTCTTCCAGCAGTAGTTGCAATCTCTTTGCATTCCCTCTTATATTGTTTTGTAAGGAGTGATCATTGTAAGGGCTCTTCATGCACAAGAAAAAGGTTTCTAGACTCTGTATCTTGAGACCGCATTCTCTCTTTTCCCTTTTTCTTGAGTATATCCCATTGTAAATCTTGAGCTCATTGCCATATTGTTTTTCTAGGGTAGCAGACATTTGTTCCTTGTCATCTTTATCAGCAAATATGACTATATTACATTGTCCCACTCTACCAATGGTGGTATGTAATATTCTGTCAAGGAGTGGAAGGATGTCATCCGGTGATATTTCATAGACAAAGAAAAGCTGAGGTCTCTCCCAAGCAGTGTCGTCGGACAAAAAATCACTCAATGAAACTCCCTTGCACTCAACACTCTTTTCAGACTCTGAAATGATTTCATGTATGAAATAAAAGCCCTTGTTCAAAGTCTTTTCTTTTCTGAGAGTGTGGTTATTGATGACTTTTTGTGCATATGCATACACATTTTCCGGAATGTCACTTCTCATAGAGGGAGTAATTTCAGATCCATCATCTTCTACCTTCACCCATTTATGAGCCCAAGCCTTCTGTTTAGCTGACGGTAAAGCTGATGCCATCTGCCTCACAATGTTATGATCAATTTTACATTGGCTGATTGGAATATTTTTTTCTCCCAATAAATATTCAATTGCACTCTTTACTGCATCACGCTTGACCTGTTGGATGATGTTATCTTCCATGCAATGATCTTTATCCTTTTTGCCAAAAAACCATTCTTTGGACATTAATTTCTCTGCAGCAAGACTTGCGTATTTATCTGGTAGGTTTCTTAAAGGCCTCCACATCCAAGCTGTCATCTCTTTTTTCTCAATCTTCTTTGCCTTCTCTTTAATCAATGATGGAGCCTCATATGTAACATCTCCTTTCTCACATGCAAGACACACGTCTTTGATTTGATGAAAAACTTCATCACTATGGAAAAGTATGCTTGTGTAGTCTTGATACCTATCCCTTACTGTCTTGAAGCTTGTAATCACCTCAGCTCTTTCCTGCTTTCCCCTTGGTACAATGGCACTCAAGCATGTGTAGAAGTCAACAAGATTATCCGCTTCCACTTTAGTTGCAGTTCTTTTGAGAGTGGTCAAAGGAGAATTAAAAGTTTTCCATATGGCTTTGAGCAACATCTCTGAAGTGGAGGTGATTTTTCGTAGTGCATAAATGTCATGATTAAGTCTTTCCGACTCAATCAAATATTTTTTCTCATTCTTGAAGATACAGATGCATGCAGAATAGTAGTGAAATTGAGGCACACTCACGAAAGTTTGATAAGTAATTTCTCCTTTCTTGTATGTATCTCTAGAGCGCTCATTACAAGCATAGGCATAGTGCTGACCATCTATTGCCTCAAATGTACAATGAGCTAAGAAATTTCTCTTGGCATCCCTTATATGTCGTTCTGGATCATTCACTGAACTCTGTCCTTCTTGAAGTGAGGGAACTTGTTTTTCGAGGAACTTAGTGAATTGCATCTCAAAATCTATAGGCTGAGAGAAATTGATGGATTGACTATAATCTCCCATGACTGGCCAAAATGTTCTTGGACGGAGTACCAAATTAGAAACAACTGGTTTTTTTCCATCAATCAAAGCCTGAAAAATCTTTTTAGCATAGGCTGTATCTAAGGTCCTGCTGTTGGTGAAGACACTTGCTTTGACCACTGTTGAATCATGTATAACTTGAGTCTTCTGGCCCCATATATATCCTGGATCCTCATCTGTCACAGCCTCATTCAAGCGAAGATTTAGGTTCTTCATTGATAACATTTCTGCTTCTAGATCTGACTCCATTTCAAGACCCTCCGCATCCTCTTCATGTTCTTCCTCTTCTCTTCTTTGCCCTTTCTTTGTATATGAACGACCTCTTTTTCCAGTTATAGGACTTGGAACTGTAGCTCATGAAGTACTTGCCTTTTGCATTTGACGTCGAGGTTTATTTTTTAGAGGCTCAATGTGAACTGCTTTAGATCGCCCTACTTCTTCTTCTATTGCCTCAACTTCAGGTATACTTAAGGGCTTCACTTGTTCTGTTATTCCATCAACTTCATGAGTTACACCATCTAAGTGAGTAATACCATGAACAAGAGATGTGTGTGCATGTCTTGTCTTATCTGATGCATGTCGTGTCTCACTCAATTCAATTTCTGTCTGAGATGCATGTGCATGTCCGGTCTCCACCAATTCAATTCCTGTCTTAGATGTAGATTCCTTGTAAGCATCCACGTGTACAAGACCCTCATCCATTGCTACAATGTGTTCTGTCTCATCCACTCCACTTCCTCTCTCATTTATATTACCATGAACCAAATCTACATGGCGTGTCTCATCACTTCCTTTCTCATGTGTGGATTCTTGCACCTTAGGTCCCTCCAAAGAAGCTGAACCTTGTTGGATGACACCCTGAAAGTATTCAAGGATAATCTTTGACTGCATTTTTATTGCTTCCTCAATGGGAAATTCCTCCCACACATGTTGAAGGATCTCCAATGCAGGAACAAATTCAGGAAATCTAGGTGCTTTTGGCGGCGGCATCACAAAGTGCATTGCATCTTTCTTAGAAAGAAGAAACGATCTGTTGCTCATTCTTGACTTTGTGTAAATCATCATTGTACTGCTGTCTTTTTCAATTTTTATTCCTACTAAGGTGCCCCCTTGAATCAAATTGCTCTTTGAGAAAGATACATTTGATGCGCACTCATCTTTCTCCAACTCTCTCTTTGTCATCACTAGAATGAGATTTCCTGTACTTAAGACCAAGAACCATGCTTTCTTTGTTGTGTCAACAACTGTCTAGTTTGTGAAGTCCTTTGGGGCATAAATTCTTCCATTGTATTTCAGTGTCATACCATTGACAAATGCTATAGCCTCAAGATCCATCCTGTATTCAAGCACAACACAAATTTTAAGTACTTTGACAAACTACAATTACTTTGAAAAATCAAAAGTACAATGAGTCCCATTAATACACCTCAAGTTTTTATTCTTCCCAATCATATAAGTATCAATTTCATGCTTTGGGAATAGCCTAAAAGGCTTTACAAGGCTTAGAGCATAAATGCTTTGGGAATAGCCTAAAAGGCTTTACAAGGCTTAGAGCATAAATGTGAAAAAAAATAAGGATTTACAATGATCTTTGAATACAAATTTGAAGTCTGTCATATATAAGTACAAAATGCTCTGTCAACTCCCGCAACTGATATAAGTGTAAAATGCTCTGTCAACTTCCACAACTGTAATCTGTCATGTCCACTGATACAACTTTCAATCATCTTGAAAGTTTAAAAACCTTAATCGTTGCTTAAATGGTAGGGTTGTTGTGTCTGTGAAACCGAATGTGAACGAATGGACTGACTCCGATTAGGAACTAGTCGGGAAATTTTGAGCATGGCTTTGATTGGTTTTTTTGGAGTTCTCTCCTCTAAGGACAAACTAATCTATGCTAATCTAGACTACACCAACCGTCGAAGCGAAGAAAAGCAAGAAATAATTTCTTTTCCATTGTTCTTTTTAATATCCTTAGGTTGCGAATTAAAAGCAAAAAATAATCTATTTTCCATTATTCTTTTTAATACACTAAGGTTGTGAGTTTAAAAAAGATAAAATTTATATTTTATCTTTTTTAAACTCACACCCCTTTCTCTCTCTCTCTCCCCCCCTTCTCTCCCCCCCCTTCTCTCTCGCTGCCGCCCCCATCCTCCCACCCCACCTTCCCCATTCTCACTCCCACGCCCACGTCCATTCTTTCACCTTCCCCATTCCCACTCCCTCTCCCACTCCCATCCTCCCACCCCTTTCTCTCTCTCTCCCCCCCCATTCTCTCTCGCTGCCACGGCAGCGGCCCCCCCCTTCTCTCTCTCTCCCTTCTCCTTCTCATTTTAAAAAAGATAAAATTTATATTTTCAAAAACTAATTTACTTACAACTCATAAGAATTGAACATTCACATTAATAAGAAGTTAAAATCTTAATAAATTTGAATTTATATAATAAAAACTATAAAGTAGTTTAACTTAAAGTTTATGAAAAAATAACGTAAAATAAAGAAAACAAGACTTAAAATTAAAAATTTAATATTTACCTAGAAGAATATATTAATTCTCCCTAAAAAGAAATAAATTAAAGTAATAATAACGAATATTCTCCCTAAAAAGAAATAAATTAAAGTAATAATAACGAATGTAAGTTAAACTACTTTTAAAATTTTAATTTAAAATGTAATAAAATTAAAATTATACTTTTTATATTCCAAAACAAAATGCATTATAGTCTAAATTAAACTAGTAAATTAAAAATGAAAGTGAAACTCATTTTAAATTCAAAAACAAAGAAAATTTTCAAATTCAAGTTTCTACAAGTTTTGCTTTTAGCATACATTTGTCTTTTCACATCCACGTGTTTGTCTTTTGAAACACAAGGTTGTCTTTTATCATAATTTTCACATCCACGTGTTTGTCTTTTGAAACACAAGGTTGTCTTTTATCACAATTTTCAAGTTTTCACACGTTTGTCTTTTCAAACACAAGGATTCATAGTTTAAAAAAAGGCGGGAAATTTGAAATTCTAGTTTCCACACGTTTCTCTTTTCAAACACCAAGGTTTATAGTTTTGTTTGTTTAAGTTTCGACTAAATCACACACCAATCTCCTCTAATATGCCTCATTGATCGTAGCTCCCAAATTCTTCCATCAAAACATCTCTCCTTTATCTCTTCTTGATCGTCGCCCACTCATTTTTTCTCCTCATTGGTAAGATTTTTTATCTCGATCGTACTTTCTCTTGTGCCCTTCCTCTCTAAATTTTCATCAAACACCAAGGTTTATAGTTTTGTTTGTTTAAGTTTAGACTAAATTACATACCAATCTCCTCTCATATGCCTCATTGATTGTAGCTTCTTCATCTTGTCTCGATCGTCGCCCACTCATTTCTCCTCTTCATTGGTAAGATTTTCTATCTCGATCGTACTTTCTCGTGTCCTCCCTCTCTAAATTTTCATCTCTCTCACTCTTCTCTCTCTCTCTTTCCTCTCCACTCTAGTCTACGTTTCCTCTCATCTTAGTCTACTCTCTCCCCTCCTCTTCATTTCCCCTCTCTCTCTCTCTCTCCCTTTCTCCTCACCTTTTCCCTCTCTCTCACTTGCGCTCCCCACTCTCTCTCTCACTTGCCGCGATCTCCCCCCCTCCCCTCTCTCTCTCTCTCTCTCCCCCCTCTCTCGCTCTCGCTGCTGCGGCAACGGCCTCCCCCTCTCTCTCTCTCTTCCCCCCCCTCTCTCTCTCTCTCTCCACCCCTCCCTCTCTTTTGCTGCCGCGGCAGTGGCCCCCCCTCCTCTCTCTCTCTCCCTCCCCCTCTCTCTCGCTCTTGCATCTCCCCCCTACTCTCTCTCCCCCCCTCCTCTCTCGCTGCCGCGGCAGCGGCCCCCCCTCTCTCTTTCCTCTCCCCACCCCTTCCCTGTCCCCCCCTCCCCCTCTCTCTCTCCCTCCCCTCTTTCTCGCTACCCCCCTTCTCTCTCTCCCCCCCCTCCCTCTCTCGCTGCCGCGGCAGCGGCCGCGGCCCCCCCCTTCTCTCTCTCTCCCCCTCCCCTCTCTCTCGTTGCCCCCGCCCCCTCCCCCCTTCCCTCTCCCCCCCTCCCCTCTCTCGCTGCCGCGGCAGCGGCCGCGGCCCCCCCTTCTCTCTCTCCCCCTCCCCTCCCCTCCCTCTCCCCCCTCTCTCTCGCCGCCCCCCCTTCTCTCTCTCCCCCCCTCCCTCTCTCGTTGCTGCGGCAGCGGCCGCGGCCCCCCCTTCTCTCTCTCTCCCCCTTCCCTCTCTCTCGCTACCCCCGCCCCCTCCCCCCTTCCCTCTCTCCGCCCTCCCCCTCTCTCGCTGCCATGGCAGTGGCCGCGGCCCCACCCCTTCCCTCTCCCCCCCTCCCCCTCTCTCGCTCCCCCCTCCCTCTCTCTCCCCCCTTCCCTCTCCCTCTCTCTCTCCCCCTTCCCTCTCCCCTCCCCTCTCTCGCTGCCGCGACAGCGGCCGCGGCCCCCCCCTTCTCTCTCTCCCCCTCCCCTCCCCTCCCTTTCCCCCCCCCTTCTCTCTCCCCTCCCCTCCCTCTCTCGCTGCCGCTACCGCGGCAGCGGCCCCCCCCTCTCTCTCTCTTCCCCCCCCCTTCCCTCTCGCTGCCCCCCCCCTCCCCCCTTCCCTCTCCCCCCCCTCCCCCTCTCTCGCTGCCGCTGCCGCGGCAGCGGCCCCCTCCCCTCCCTCTCCCCCCTCCCTCTCACCGCCCCCCCTTCTCTCTCCCCGCCCCCCCTTCCCTCTCCCCCCCGTCCCCCTCTCTCGCTGCCGCTGCCGCGGCAGTGGCCCCCTCCCCTCCCTCTCCCCTCTCCCCTCCCCCTCCCCTCTCCCCCCTCCCCCTCTCTCGCTGCCACTGCCGTGGCAGCGGCCCCCTCCCCTCCCTCTCCCCCCTCCCTCTCACCGCCCCCCCTCCCTCTCTCGCCGCGGCCCCCTCCCCTCCCTCTCCCCCCTCCCTCTCACTGCCCCCCCTTCTCTCTCCCCCCCCCCCTTGCCCCCTTCCCTCTCCCCCTCTCTCGCTACCGCGGCAGTGGCAGCGGCCCCCTCCCCTCCCTCTCCCCCCTCCCCTCCCCCTTCCCTCCCCCCCTCTCGCTGCCGCTGCCGCGGCAGCGGCCCCCTCCCCTCCCTCTCCCCCCTCCCTCTCACCGCCCCCCCTCCCTCTCTCACCGTAGCCCCCACCCCTCCCTCTCCCCTCTCCTTCTCACTGCCCCCCCTTCCCTCTCCCCCCCCTCCCCCTCTCTCGCTGCCGTGGCAGCGGCAGCGGCCCCCTCCCCTCCCTCTCCCCCCTCGCCTCCCCTCCCTCTCCCCCCTCTCTCTCCCCGCCCCCCCTCCCTCTCTCACCGCCCCCCCTCCCTCTCCCCTCCCCTCTCCCTCCCCTCCCTCCCCCCCCTGTGCTGCCGCGGCAGCGGCCTCCCCCTCCCCTCTCTCTCTCCCCCCCCTCGCGGCTTCCCCCCTCTCTCCCCTCTCTTCCCCCCCTCCCCCTTCTCTCCCCCCTCCCTTTCTCTCCCCTCTCTTTCCCCCCCCTTCTCTCGTCTCTCTCCCTCTCTCTTTCTCTCTCTCTTTTGCTGCCGAGGCAGCAAGACTCTCTCTCTTCTTTTCTCTCTCTAAAAATCTTTCCTTCACTTTTCTCTCTCTATAATAAAATTTCAAAGAATACAAATTTTAAAAAAAGTACCTGGAAAAAAGTTGAAATCGATGCTTGTGCTTGCCTGTGCTTGCTTTTGCTCTTCCTCCTCTTTTTGCTTCTCCTCTTGCTCTTCCTTGTTGAAATGAGAGAAACAATAAGAGAAGGAGAGTATATATAAGAAAAACTAGGGTTTTAAGTGCTTCTCTCTCATTGGTCCTTCTATAACATTATCTCCTCTCCCATTGGCCTCTCTATTAGATTATCTTCTCTCTCTCTCCCACCCACTCCCATCCTCCCACCCCATTCCCACTCCCACCCCATTCCCACTCCCACTCCCACCCCCATCCTCCCACCCCACCTCCCCCATTCTCACTGCCACGCCCACGCCCATTCTTTCACCTTCCCCATTTCCACTCCCTCTCCCACTCCCATCCTCCCACCCCACCCCTCCCACTCCCACCCTCACTCCACCCCCACCTCCCCCATTCCCACTCCCACTCCCACTCCCACTCCCATTCTCCCACCCACTCCCATCCTCCCACCTACACCTCTCACTCCCACTCCCATCCTCCCACCCCCACCCCTCCCCCCCCATTCCCACTCCCACTCCCATTCTCCCACCCTTATCCTCCCACCTCACCCCTCCCACTCCCATCCTCCCACTCCCTCTCCCACTCCCACTCCCACTCCCATTTTCCCACCCCCCCACCTCCCCCATTCCCACTCCCACTCCCATTTTCCCAAACCCCCCACCTCCCCCACTCCCACTCCCTCCCCCATCCTCCCACCCCACCCGTCCCACTTCCACCCCCACCTCCCCCATTCCCACTCCCATCCTCCCACCTCACCCCTCCCACTTCCACCCCCACCTCCCCCATTCCCACTCCCTCTCCCACTCCCATCCTCCCACTCCCACTCCCCACTCCTCCCACTCCCACTCCCATCCTCCCATCCTCCCACCCTCACCCCACCCCCACCTCCCCCATTCCCACTCCCTCTCCCACTCCCACTCCCATTCTCCCACCCCCACCCCCACCTCCCCCTTTTTCCACTCCCTCTCCCACTCCCACTCCCATCCTCCCACCCCCACCCCCACCGCCCCCATTCCCACTCCCTCTCCCACTCTCCCTTTCTCCCACTACCACCCTCCCACACTCCCTTTCTCCACTTTCCCACTCTCCCTTTCTCCCACTACCACCCTCCCAACTATCAATTCCACTATTACTTATGAATTCTAATTAAAACTATTACTTAAATAAATGATATTACTTGAAAACACTCATAGGATTTAAGGTTTAGGATTTCGTGGTTTGGGTTTAGGATTTGGGGTTTGGTGAGTTAGGGTTTAGGGTTTAGGGTTTAGGGTTCAAGGTTTGAGGGTTAGGGTTTGGGGGTTAGGTTTTAAAGTTTGGTGGTTTAGGGTTTAGGGTTTGGGGGTTAGGGTTTAGGATTTAGGGTTTAGGGTTTAGGGTTTAGGGTTTGGGGGTTAGGGTTTAGGGTTTAGGGTTTGTGGGTAGGGTTTAGAGTTTGGGAGTTAGAGTTTAAGGTTTAGGGTTTAGGGTTTAGGGTTTAGGGTTTAGGGTTTGGGAGTTAGGGTTTAGGGTTTGGGAGTTAGGGTTTAGGGTTTAGGAGTTAGGGTTTAGGGTTTAGGGTTTGGGGGTTAGGGTTTAGGGTTTGGGAGTTAGAGTTTAAGGTTTAGGGATTAGGGTTTGGGATTTAGGGTTTAGGGTTTAGGGTTTGGGAGTTAGGGTTTAGGGTTTAGGATTTAGGGTTTAGGAGTTAGGGTTTAGGGTTTGGGGGTTAGGGTTTAGAGTTTAGGGTTTGGGTGTTAGGGTTAAGGGTTTAGGGTTTAGGATCTAGGGTTTAGGAGTTAGGGTTTAGAGTTTAGGGTTTGGGGGTTAGGGTTAAGGGTTTAGGGTTTAGGAGTTAGGGTTTAGGGTTTTGGGTTTTGGGTTTGGGAGTTAGCAAAACGGCCTTTATTTTGGCCAAATGTTGGTAATGACTTGAGTCCAGCATGTGGTCTCTTTGAAAATGAGTTTGAATCGTTGCTCCCACGTCCATATTGTGGACCCAAGAAGAGACAGTTTATGCCACAAATAGACATAGATGTCCATTGTTTTGTTGCAGTTCGACCATCGGATGATGAACATGAGAACGTGAAGTTTTGGGTTGCAAAAGTAGTTGACGTGAGCATGGATGACCGGGGGAGAGCTACAACATTTACAGCGGTATGGTATGAGCCAAGGGGCAGGAAGGAGAACCAAGATAACAGTACATTGTATAGTAGTTGTTTGAAAAAGGAATGGGTCCCAAACCATGAAGCAATTTCAAGACTTTCCACAGAGACAGTCATAGTATCCTGGAAATCAAGGTCAAAGAAAACAAAGAAGCACATGGGGTATGATGTAGAAGACAAAATAAAATTACCGCAACCAATTATTACGCACATTACAGAGTTCACAAAGATGCTCGCCCGGGAGGAAGTAGAAGGAGATAGCGCAAATGAAGAATGCCCATGATAACACCATTCAAATATCGAGAAAGAGTGAAGGTGGTGGTGGTTGTCAGATGAGAGTGAATGAAGATGGCACCCAAGCGACAAGTGACGACAGAAAGGACATTCTGAACAAGCAAATGTTTGGATCGCTCATTTCTGTGATCATGATAGAAAAGGACATTCAAACAAGCAAATGTTTGGATCGCCCATTTGTACTAAAATCATTGTAAAGGAAAAATTAAATTATTGAAAAGGCCACAGGAGATCCTTTGTACAAGACTCATCCAGAGCAATATTTGTTGTAAAACTTATGACATGATAATGTAAAATTGCAAGCATAGCTATTGCTATTTTTTGGAGTACAAAAGAGGCTTCCATCATGTCTCATGTGTATATAAACCTTTTAATTTCTTGAATATTCAAGAGTGTTATAGTTTTCTGCATTGAAAGTAAAAAGAGTCTTACAGGTCTCTTATGTATACATTTTTAAAATGTTGTGAATCCTCAATAGCATGGTTTTTCATGGATTTAAACTAATAACTCGGATTTTTTATAGCAACAACTGGTTCATTTTGACTATGGATTAAGCCACTAGTTCGTTGGATTGTTGCCCCAAGTTCTAAAGTTATTGGAGCACAGTCTACGTTAGGTTAGCTTGGGAAAATTTTTGTATGATCTAGTCATGCAAGAGGAATCAATTGAAATGTACTACTTCGGATTGCTGGGAATACTAGGTCGCTTCAATGCCTTTGAGTACCTTTTGGATCTCGTG
Organism: Dipteris shenzhenensis; assembly: GCF_047967505.1. NCBI lineage: Eukaryota > Viridiplantae > Streptophyta > Polypodiopsida > Gleicheniales > Dipteridaceae > Dipteris > Dipteris shenzhenensis. Next base: position 22,422,026 of record NC_141622.1, on the reverse strand, counting down.
TGCTTTCCTTGTGTCATCTCACTGCTGATATTCACTGATGTTGTGCAATTAATCTAACCACAAAATGATGTCTTCAGTCAGAAGGCCTTGGAAAGGTTTTGGTTTAACGTGAAATCCGAGGTTTCAGGGGGACACACAACAACACAAAGCAACTATAGACGCAATTGGTAGATGCGCAAAATAGCGGGTGCGTCTATAGGCATTGCTTTAGTAGAGGAATTACGGATGCGTCTACACGTGCGTCTAACAACTCGTCTATTTGCGCATCTATTAACACGTCTAATTGCACGTCTAATCTGAAAAAATACGGGGCCCTCTAACATCGCATTTATCAGTGCGTCTATTTGCACGTGTATTAATGCATTTATTTGCACGTTTACACTGAGAATTAGACGTGCATTTAGATGCATAGATAGACGCAAACCAGAGAATATAGAGAGTGAGATTTTGGTATACATCATTGCTTTCCAAACATTGCCCATGATTACCAAAGCACATAATTTTAACAGAACATCAATGCTTTTTTGCAAGCCCACATATACAAGAATTAAGTGAGGTGAGGAGAATGAGACAATATGTAAAATAGTTTTTCCAATATCAATGATGGGGCTACAGTTCAATCTCATCCTCAATGAGATCAACCCTTGCCAAACTATCTACTTCAAAATCCAAACAAGTGTTTAGATCTACAAATACATTCAACCCACTACTACTTGTGCTACTCATGTGCTCATTGAAATTAGCATCACCAATGGTAGGCTCATCCTCACGGGTAATGGCCTCAATATATGTATCTCCTAGCTCATGATCATCCTCCTCTCTCGTATCACAGTCATCATCACGTCCATGGCCATGATCATCCTCCATACGCTCCATATTAGTAAATGTACTATACATCACTTTGGAATGTGGCATAATAGGTATGACATGCCACCTCGGGGGGGTCACTATGTATAAACCCTCTATACCATGTGCGTTCAAGGCATATTTCTAAAATCCCTTATCTGTGTAAATTTTTCATTAATAAAATGTACCCCTTTTCTATACAAATCTGTAAATTTTTTCCAAAACTATTTTAAATAGTCCCTTATGTATATTTATTTCTGTAAATTTTAGAAATAAAAAATATCCTTTTGTTGAACTCACGTGATAGGGTTACATATGATGAGTAACCCCCCCGAGCATGCCACCATCTATTATTATCCACCATTGGTTGATAAACAACCTAATTCAAACACAAATACAATCATGTTATTTTTCTTGCATCAAATATTTAAAATCGAGTATTTTTATATATGTGCACAGTACATGTTCACATTGTTGCGGTAGTACTAGTGTGTCCTTCTACTTTGCCAAAACTTTGTGGAGTCAATAATTACAAAGCCACTTGCATGGCGTTTGATTGTTGCATTAGGGCCTCTTTCCACCACATCCTTAAACCACTTTACATCCAAAACATACACAAAGAAGCGTCGAAAGTCAAGCTTAATAATATCTTGGATTATGCCACAATAATCATCCATGGCTCCATTGGCTCCCTCAAAGCTAGCAATGATGCTGCAATCTTGTGTGTTTCTCTTATCATCAATCCGTTGTGTTCTAAAATGCTTGCCCTCACACCATATAGCATTGAACATAGTGCACTACACAAGAAAAAATCAATTAAATAAGCAATCTAAATTATTGAAAGCTCCTAACTTATGCATAACATTCTATATACCGACCTTGCTCATGCATCCCCTAGCATACTCCCATTCTTCCATTGTGATATGCATCCCCTCGTCTTTCTCTGCTTTCTCCATTTCATCAAGTAGCCAATCCACATGAATATCCTTTGGAAGTGCTCTTAGATACTGAGGGTATGGCACACGAGATCCATGGTGTGTACAAAAGAGGGCCCTTTCTTCTTGTCTTCTTGCCTTTGCATCCTCGTATCTTGTCACCCATCTTTTCATCACATCATATTAAGCATGCAAAAGAGGTTGATACTATTATGCAACTCCGTGTCTATTACTTTGTTGCGTCCTTTCCCTTGAGGCACAATAGAGGTCATCCTTAGGTCTTCATCATCTCTCCATAGTCGTGGGAGAGAGCTATCCACATCAACAAGAAACTTAGAAATATATACAAGTGACTCTTGTACCAACCAACCCTCGGCCATGCTACCTTCGGGTCTTGCATTTTGTCTCACGAAGCCCTTTAAGGTCTTCATGAAGCGCTCGAGGAAGAACAACCATCGTGCATGTATAGTACTGCATATAGCAATCTCATCCACCAAATACACTATAAGATGTAGTTAGCTTGTGAGAATAGAACGTGGAAATGTCTCCTCCACTAAATAAACCACCTCCACTGACGTAACTCGAGCATTCTCATGCATGGTGGGATCTATTTCCTTTGAGCTCACATACCTAGAAATAAAAAAGTACACCATATTAGCAATATGCATTCAAACTTGCATGGAGCATTGATAAGCATCATATTTTGTATCATGTAAAGTACCTCACAAGCTCGCCCATCTTGTAAATACAATCTTTCACATCCTTCGATGCACTACATGAAATGCTAGTAGGTAGTATAAACTGAACCCACGAGAAGGTGGTTGATTAGTTGCTTATAATTATTCACTCACACATTTGGAAGGAAAAAGATATTATGCACATAAAATACTTACTTGGAGCATCTTGTGCCAATCATGAGATTTCAAGCCATATAATTGCTCTACATCTCGTTTCTTGCTCTTTGTAAAGGCTCCCTTCAAACACCTCATGCATCCAGTGGGAGTATGAATTGTAGTAATAGCGCGCTTCACCGTTGCCATCTCTAGCTTTGATAACATCCACGGTGCACGAGGTAAAAAAACACGCCTATTTGGTCTCTCTTGTGGCCAAGCTTCATGCATCCTCCCTATGGTACGTAGATCCTCCCTTATGCCTGCGGAATCTCGTGTCCCATTCAAATGCTCCCAAATGGTAGATGCTACATTCTTGAAGATATGCATGGGATCAAGCAGGTGATTGATCTTGAGGTGGGACCAATATGGTAAACGATAAAAGATGGAGTATCTAAACAAAATAAAGTGTTAGCGGGCAATCTTTATTTCCAGCCAATATAGCACACAATAGTTAGAAACCCTTACCGGCTCATGCCAAGTGGTGGAGTCATGGAACCGTCCCAAATTCTCATCCAATCTCGCACGGTGAGTGATTGTGGGAGGACTTCATTCCAAGGGGCAACATATCTAGGATGATCAGGTGGGAGAAATCGATGGTGATTCTCATAGATGACCTTATTCAATGCGTCTGCCCATGAGGCAACTAGCTAAGGACCACAAACAGGACATGCATGGTAACCCGATGTAGTGAGACCTGAACAATAGATGTAATTAAGAGTTGAAGTAGGGTCAGGGTGCCACATCCTTTGCCTATTCATAATTAGAAGTGCAATGCTTACCTGAACACTCGCCATAGCCTGGGAAGTCATGCATCGTCTACATCAAGACTGCTTTGCAGTTGAAGTCTCATGACGAGGGAGGCCTACTCACATCATGCACCTCAATACCTCTCCAAAGTATCTCTAGCTCGTCAATCAAAGGCTCCAACTAAACATCAGGGTTTTTGACTTTATGTTTCCCTGGAATTAGAAGGGATAGTATAACATGTCCTTTCTTAATAGCCATAGAGGGTGGAAGATTATAATTCACCAATATCACTGGCCATACACTGTAAGAGGTGCTTTTGAGACCAAATGGGTTCACACCGTCCATACCCAATCCAAATCTCAAGCTCCTAGGTTCTTCTTTGAAGCTTGGCCATGTGTCTTCAATATGCTTCCACATAGGACAGTCCACGGGAGTTCTCCACTTGCCATCGGTTGATCGATAGGAGGAATGCCATGACATGAGCTTCTGCAATACATTTGGACTTGAACATATGTTGGATGCGAGGGATTATGGAAAAATGTCGCAGAACCTTATGAGGCACGTCCAAAGTTTTGAGATCTACTCTATATCTTGCCTCTCCACAAGTAGGACACTCTCTTGCATCCTTATGTAGTCCACAAAACAAAACGCAATCTTTGACCCATGCATGGATGCGCTTGTAATCTCTTGGAATGCGCTTGTAATCTAATCCTCCAAGAGAGGTCACATGTTGCCTTGCCATATCTCTTGAGGTCGGTAATTTATTCTCCCTTGGAAGCATTTTACACAATAGCCTGCACGTGAAGACCATAAATGAGGAAAAGCATTCGAGTAATTGACCCACTAGCATAATTCACCATGTTTGCAAAAGCTTACTTGAGTAATGCATTCAAACTTGCATTGCTCCATCCATAGATGGTTTGCAAGTTTAGTAACTCAAGGGAGGCACGTAGAACAGAGAATGTGCACCCCTCAAACAGTGGAGTCGATGCTGCAGTAAAAAGGTCATCCTGCTCCATGCTATCATTCCTCCCTTGATGGACATATAAATCCCGCACCATATCATCAAACACCTCCTCCTCCACGGCTTCATGATGTAATGGCGGAGGGCTACTATCACCATCACTCCATGCATCCGTAACAGTCCCTCCTGAAGATCCCACCTCATATCGCCGACGCTTCGCCTCCTCACGGCGAGCATAGGGCAACATATGCAGGTGTGGCACTGCATCCTATATCAAATTAAAACGGGATCATAACTCAAACATATGAACACCCATAGGTATCTCAATCAACCTTAACTCTTTAACACTTACCATGTTTACGGTCGCATCCCATTCTCCATACTTTGAGATGTGATTGAGTGTAATCTTGCGTGCATGATACATGTTTCCTCGACATCGATCACACATACATTTGATTTTTTTCTCCAATCACATTTTGTGATGGTGGATACGGAGGGATTCATCCTCACTCGAGCTACTTGTTGAAGATCAAGACATCCTACAAACAAACAACCCAAAAAAATTTGCTCTTCTTCAAATGTGTTCTCTCAAACTCTATGGCGCGTCTAAAAGAGCATCTGTTTGCTCTGTGGTGCGCGTCTAAAACCGCGTTTAGAGCACGTTTAAAACCGCGTCTAGAGCAGCATCTAAAACCGCGTCTACTCTGTGTATACAGACGCACCTATAGACGCGCTATTAGATGCGCTTATAGATGTGGCTTTTAAACCTGCTTTTAGCGCGCTCGCTTTGCTTTTCTTCACACTACTTATACTTCGCGCAGCTTGCTGGTTTCGTTATTAGTTGATCCACAGTTTCGATGCTTAAGAGAAGGGTACCTACACTTGCTTCCAAGCTTACACTCAAGAGGAAGGCACCCACACTTACTTCCAAGCTTAAAGGAGAGGAGGGCGAACAAGGAGGAGAAGCTGCAACTTTGAAAAAGGAGAAGAACCTTCCATACCTCTATTCAAGGTAAGTCTTTTTGCAGTTGATCTTTTTTGGAAGTTTGCTCTCTTTGGATTTGTACTTTCTCCTATCCAAAAAACGCATGATATGGGTATCAGTGTCACGTTTGTGTGTCGAGCACAATGTCCTTTTCTACTTTTTAGAAAAGTCCATCTGTCGGAGCGCGTCTATAGGCGCATCTCAGAGCGCGTCTAAAACCGCGTCTACAGGCATGTCTAAACATGTGTCTAGGCTGTTTGCAGACACAGACAGCCGCGTCTATAGACATGCTGTTATACGCAAAAATAGACGCGCTAATCAGACGTGTCTATAGACGCGCTCCGACAGTAACCTGATTCTCTCTTCCCTTCCCCTTTCTTCACAGCTCATCAGTAATAGATTTTTTTTCTTTTTTCCAGTTCAACATGTGGCTAGGAAGTGCTTCCAGCTCACCTAATTCCCGGGATTCTATTTGGAAGGACTTATATAACCTTTTAGGGTACCCTCTTAGTCTTGCGGAGTTATACGGGTATATGACGGGTACTCTAAACACTCCCTAGGATTCGGCACTACAGACACCAAACCACCCCACACCTACTGAGATCACTTCAGCGGAGTCAGCACAGCCGTCTTATGCCCCTTTCCCCATGCCGTCTTATGCCCCTTCTACCATGTCGTCTTATGCCCCTTTCCCCATGCCGTCAGGAGGTCCTTCTGTCTCGCAGAGCCGTCGACGTACTCCTATGCTGTCGAGACTCGGTTCTCTAGCTACGAGTGGTCAGCGTAGTCCCGTGCAGTCTCCAGCTACGATTGGCCAACGTACGAGCTCGACACGACACAGTAGCAGGCGTAGTAGCAGGGAGAGCGGTGGGGGATGCATGGCACAGTGCTTTGGGAGGGGTGGTGGTGGGGACGATGATGATTCGTGCCTCCGGGTGATGGTACGATATTCTATGACATCACTCAGACAGGAGGCATCTTGATGGATGCATGGGGGAAGGACATCATGGCCTTCATGCGCTCTGTAATTGCTAACAATTACAGAGATTGCTTTATCCACTTCAAAGACCAGCCAAAGAGGTTGGCTGATGAGACCCTCGCTGCTGTTTGCTCTAGGTATCCTAACCCCCCCAATCGCCAGTTCACAGATAAATGGGCCAAGTCAAAGATCTTGGCAATAAAAGATCTTCGCTTAAGAGGCAGGCACTAGTGGAGCTTGCCAGGCTTGAGGGAGGTCAACCACCAAGGGGCCCGCCCCACACCGCTCACAAGCATGAGTGGAAGAAAGCAATGAAGTCAGCGAGGGAGGACCCCAGTCTGTAGCACGTGGAGGCACGAAGGATCCAAATGGAGGAATATGAAAGCACGCATTTTGGAGCAGGGGGTGTTGAATCATGGGAGGCCTAATTTGTAAGTATCGATCTCAAATTATATTGCTTATGTAGTTTATTAGGAGGTTGTTTCTTTGTACTAATCGCTCTTGCAGCTTGAGATCGTGGGCAGATACCCTACTCCTGTGAAGACAGCCTACCACCATCACCATCGCAGAGGAGATACATGATGATGACGGGTTGATTGCTAAGGAGCAGTATACCCGAGCTACTGGAGCGGCCCCCGAGGTATTTGAAAGTAATTAAATAATTCCAAAATTATAAGTAAAGATTTGATTTTTCATACATTGATATATGTTGTCCCTTGTTTACAGGCCCGTGCACAAGACGACTAGGAAGACGAGAAAGGAGGTGCAGAAGGGAGCGCAGAAGGGAGCGTGGAAGGGAGCGAGGACCTGGAGAACATAGATTAGTCGTAGAAGTAGTGCTAGCTACTCTTTTTTGTACTTAAAGCCACTGGCTTAGCTTCGTGCCCCTTGTATATACACTCCTCTTATTTTCTGTACTTGAAGCTACATGACATGGCTTAGCTTCGTACTATATGTATATACAAGCACTTTTTGAGCTTTCAATTTTATTGCGTTATGTTTTATTTGGAATTGTAATTAAAATGCATTCTGTAAATTTTTAAAAAATAATAATAAAGCACATCTATCAGGGCGTCTATAAACGCGTCTATATACACGTCTGTCTGTTCGACAAGCATCTATTTTTGCATCTATAAACGCGTTTATAAAAGCATCTATTTAGGTGTCTAAATACACATCTATACGTGCGTGTATCTGCTATATAGACGCGCTGGTAGATGTGGGTCTCCAGATGCAAAAATAGATGCACAAATAGACACGCCCGTAAGTTTTTTATTTAGTTCAGTAAACGCGTCTGTGTGCACGTCTATGGGTGCTTTGTCTTGTTGTGACGGTGTTAGAATTGAGAGGTTAGGAGACACCAAAGTTTTTGATTGGTTTGAGTGAGTTGAGCTAGCATGTTGTTCATGGCATGGAACATTTGTTTAAAGGGGAGGGGGTTTATGTGCAATTGTTGTGGCTTGGTGTTGTGTGTGTATTGAGGTGACGATGGGACCAACATGATTGGCATCTCCACCAAAGATATCACTTGTGATGTGCATGATATCAATAGCGAGAGATGACAAGTTATCCCTTGTCATGTGCACGAGATCGACATAAGAAGATGACAAAGGGAAGTATCACATTAAGTCCAGTCCCTGAACAATCACTCTTTGCTCTCATTATAGGTGACATGCAACAGTTCGGCATGCAACTTTCTAGTGGTTAGATTGTAGGACTAGTTACACCAAGGTTCTCTTTACATTTTGACTTCTGCGCTAGTCTTATCCTCTTGTCACAATTTAAGTTATTAAAATCTATAAATAGATTTTTTTCTAAGGGAGTTATTAAAATTATCCATAGATAACAACTTTTTGATCCAAAAAGTGCAATTCTCCATACATAAGGGATACTTTCCATATATCATGAGCATTTTGATCATCTCCAAATATAGAAAAGATATGTATGTAGTGAGCGCCTTGGGATTTCTCACAATTTCCTAATCTTTAGGGAGAGAGGCTAGTATAAAAATATGAAGAAAGTATGACCATTTTTTAGAAAATTTCAAACAAATACAATAAAAATTCACCAGTTTTAGCATAGAGAGAATATTTTAATAAAATACAATAAAAATTCTTACTTCTAGCAACATATGGAACAATATTAAAAGAAAACCACTCTTAGACCTTTAACATAAATATAGCATTCAACTTGTGTATAACATCCCTAAATGTTAGCTAGAAAGTCACAAGTGTCTATGATAAGGTTATGGTTTGAGATTTATTTAGGGCTCTCTCCCATGGGCAAAGTGTTCGAGCTAAAGATCCAATTTCTTTGATTGGATTATGAATACTTAAATTCTATCATTTTCTTAAGCAAGAACGTCTTTTTTTGTGACCTCAAAATGACAACACAAAGCCTATATAAGTAAACAAAACTATGTTTATATTATAAATTTGATGAAGGAAAATTTGGAAAAAAAACTATGATTATATGTTTTATTAATGTTGCAACTAAAGTTGAGTAACCAAGCGCTTGATGTACAAGCGAAGAAAATTTCTTAAGAACTTTGTCCGTCAAATAATGGGTCTCGATTTGACTAGGTGGACTGAAGCAAAGAAGTTTAGTCACAAGGCATGCAATCAAATCAAACCCTGAAAGGGTTGGAAAGATTATGCTACAAGACATCTTCCCCAGAGAATGTGTGGGGTCCATACATCTACCATAGCAAGAGTTTGCTAGCATTCAGAATATTGAGAATGTTGTGGAGAAATTTGCTAGCATTCTCCAAGTTATGAGTTGGATTTTGTGGCCACCTAGCCTTTTGTGAACATAGCTGTTTAGCGGTTCACAACGTGTCATGACTTCAATCTTCTATTAGTGAGCTTCCCAAGTATTTCTTGGATTGTCTTTATCTCTTTGTTCACAATAGCAGCAAGGTTATCAAATCGAGGAGATTGCATAGATCTTAGTGAATACGGAGCTTCAAAGTTGGTTGTGGGATGTGGTAAAGCCTGAAGATTCTGCACGTAGTCACGAGAACAAAAGTTTCTTCAAGCTTTTTCTCAATTTTAGAACCATATCCATGGATGCCTTGCTGATCAAACCTCTATTAGCCTTGAACTCATAGTAATGCTATACTAAAATCAGGAAAGGACCGGACTGTTTCTTTTCCTAGGTATTGCATTGCCATCCAACATTATGAAAAATTTGCAACGAAACCACTTCTGCTACAGCGAAGACCAGGCTTTGAAAGTTAAACCTGAGGGGCCTTGCGGTGCAGGTAGGGGTCGTCTTTTATCACTACTCCTGCCTGCGATCAGGCACAAAGTTCGCCCCTTATGAGATACGCATGCAGCAAGACAGGAAAAAGATGCTAATGGAACACGCTTCACTAATTAACAAGCTTAGCATTCATAGGGAACGAAATTAGCTCAGTAAACATGTATAGACTGCATACGAACTGATAAGTGGCGAATCCCCTGACTTCGTGATCTGCAGAGGCGAAATTTTGGCAAGGAGCAACTTTATAGCATCAATTTCTCACCTTGACTGACTGCAACCACTCCTTTAGGGCCATCAGTAACGATAAGAGCTTTCTTGGCTCCATTTGTGTTGCCCGGCCTCGTTGAACAGTTGTCTGTAACTCGTGTATCTTACCTGCGAGCTCTTTTTCTCGGAGTCTTGAATTCAGTAATTCTTGCTCCTTTTTAGTTAATTGCCTGTGTAAGTTCCTCAAGTTTAAAATCACTTGAACACTTCGGAATCAAAAGAAAGTTAACGCAATGAAGGACACCAATTCAAGCAAATCATTAGAAGGGTTTACTTTTGAAGGCAATTGAGGCGAGTTCCGGTGTCTTCTAAGCCTCTTTTCCGTAATTCAAAATCCCTGAAATGAAAAGTTCCATTATACCTCCCCTACTATCATTGAAACTGCAAAAACACAATGGACATGAAATAACAATTTCTGGCCCTGATGGAATTTCCTTACGCCCATACCTTACTTTCTGTTTGTGAGTCTGATTCATAGCTTCAGAAGAACCGTTGTCATTTTGCGATCTATTCAATCGCCTTTTAGGACTTTCTGAAGTCCGATCAACGCAAGAGTGAACACATTGGCGGTTAAACCTGCCGTCAGGAAATATGTCCTACACACAAGGTCCGTACGATTCATTAGCTTGTTGATGCTGCCAAAGATGTACGTACATCTCCTGAGATTTTGTTAATATGTTATTAACATCAGACAGCTACAGCGACTGATCATTTGCCTTCAAACATCTAGCTTCAATTGCTAATTACCTGCACGCTAGTGACAATTGCTGCTTTAGATTGCTCACTGTTCTCCACCGTTTCCTTTTGCCTATACGCAGATTTCATTTGCAGCATCTTCATTTTCATTTCAACAATCTGCAGTGAATGTACTTCACAATCATCAGGATTCAGTTCAAAATCTCACAATATCGTGCGAAGCATTGCCGGTCAATTGGCTTCTCCAAAAAGGCATTCTCTTATGGCTTCTAAGGGGGCATGCAAATTAATGGTCAGTTAGCTTCAGAAACATCTAACTAGAATGTTAGCTTGAACACAAACATCTAACTAGAATGCTTCGCCAGTTGCTAAGTATATATTGTAAGTAGCTAATAATAGGCCAGTTGATCTAACAGCTTAGAATGTGCCACATGGTTTCCTAGGATTTTAGAGTTTCATAAAACGCTCTAGTGCTGGCCAAGTAAATATACATGGGTTGTGATTTTTTACCATTCTACCTACAGTTCATCCAAGGTTCCCGAGTTTACCCTAAAATGTAGTCTACGTACTTCAACGTAAAACCTACTAAGAGCCTTTTATGTATTTTCCTATAGATGATTTTTTCACGTTAAAGAAACCTTTCATAACATGTCTTCACTATTTCACATGAGGAGTTTGATTTCTTTCTTCTTCCATTTAGTAACAAAAGAATTTGCAAGGCTCCCGAACTTTATGTAATTGATCTTGAGGCAAGATCACGTAAGGATTGAATTCCAATTGCTTACCTGATTCGACAAGAAATGGTATTTTTCACACGGAGCCATTTTTCGCTCAATTGGGCATATAGAATGGGTAAGAGTCATTTGGGCCTATGGAATAGGTAAGGGTTGAATTCGAGATGACAGTAGAACTTGGCATAACACGATGTGGCAACCTCAGGCAGATCAACCATGGAAAACAAGAGTGAATGAGAACAAAAAACGGCTTCATATCAACCCCTGTTTCATGAGCAGCTGAAGCACATTCAAGGGCTGGGGGAACGAATTACCTGCACCTCATACTCTGTTGCGCATTCAAGTAACGAGATTTCCAGCTCCTGTACCTTTGCCTCGTATTTTTCGTCCGTTTTCTTTTCGATCTGAACAACAAATTCCACATATCTAAATCGCCCACTAGCATAACATGTCTTTCGGGAGCATCGTTTAGGGCAATGGACACTCGATAATTTTGAATTGGGCTACAAATACTTTACCGAGCCACCTCCCTGTAGATGAGATCTTACATTGCTTGACAAAGCCTCCAGTGTTCCTGCTCATCAATTATTGCACAGGATTTAACTCTTGCCTTTGTTCCAACATTGTTGCAAGAAAGCTGTACCCTGTAGAATATTGATGATGAGTAGATATCCAACGGATATTACCTGGCCTGCCAGAGGAAATTCGGCTTTTGGGAGCCCCAGCAGAGATGCTCATAAGCTTCATGTGAGAACCGTCGCGGACGACCAGAAGATTTTCACGGTTACTATGCAATGAAGCCACATCAAGATCAACTTGCTGGCCTCTATGCTGAATCCTGGGAGGGGATTGGTGTCTGGCGTACTCTGATCGATTGGGAAGTCGATGAAAGCCATTGTTCTCCATCCCTGCGAGACTATCCAAACCTTTGCTGTCATCTGTCAACGGAAAGGGCGTCATGCGAGCATCCGTGTATGACTCGGCAGGCTCTATGTATGATTCTCCGTGCGTAGACATTGCAGCAAAGTCATGATCGTTGCCAGAAACACTAGATAATCTGCTAGGCGGCAACGTTGCGCTCCCTGGCTTCATCCAGTACCCCTGAGAGCCGTGGTTGGCCCCATCGAGGCTTCTAATGGTTGCTTGACCAGCTTTCCCAGCCAGATACGATCCCCGGGGCTCTATCTCAGGGGGAGAATCGCTACCTTGAGCCACGGCTATGTCGCAATGTTGCGGATCCGGTTCTGCGGGGCTTTGAAGCCTACGCAACGAAAACAGATTGGACGTGGTGTTATCACGGGCTTGAAATCCCGATTCGGGCTCAGCATGCCGAGATAGTACTGCACCCGACGTTGGCTGCTGGTATTGATGGGGGCGGCGATCGGCGAGGAAACTAGGGGAGGAGGAGGCGGCACGGGTGGAAGCGGCGGCGGAGACGGAGTCGTAAGCCTTGGCGTAGAGGTGAGCACGGCCGGAGGTTTCGGAGGACCAGGAGAGGACCATGCGTTCGACGCCGTCGGCGATTTGCTGGAGGGCGGAGTAGTCGACGTTGGGGGGCGAAGGGGAGCCATGGGGGCGGGAGTGGAGGACGGAGAGGGAACGGGAGAGGTGTTTGGAGGAGGGAGAGGGGGGACGGGGGGGGCGGGGGGGAGGGGGGGTGGAGCTACGAGGGAAGGAGTGATGGTGGTGGTGGTGGCGATGGTGAAGGTGGTGGTGAGGAGGGTGCTGTGAAGAAGATGAAGCAGAGAAGGGCCTTCGTCTGCTGCTGTTGTTGTATTTGTAGTCTTCTTCTTCAAACGACGAACTCATTGCCTACGTCTCCTTTAGCTCTGCATGCATTTATGAGTTTTTTTCTCACATGCATGCATGCAGAATCTAGAAACTGTACGTGATTTTTCTGATGCATTTGTTTCTGGGAGGACGTACGTATGTCTCCATCCATGTAGATTCTGTCAGAACGTCCCCTTCCATGCATGCGCATCCTGCAGAGCTTTTTGGCCCGCACGTGATTTCAGCGGATGCCGCGCGCAACCCCTTCCCTACATCCTAACTTTTTACAAATTAGTAATTTACCATAAGACCCTGATCATCAAAAATGGAAAATGCAATTCAAACACAAGGGGGCTCATTGTGTCCCCGATAGGACTGCCCCTTTGTCCATAATCTAGAACTGATCATAAAAAATGGAAAATGCAATTCAAAGGGGGCTCATTGTGTCCTCATAGCACTGCCCCTTTGTCTATAATCTATAACGATGGACCTGAGGCTTATGCTATTCCTCATCCCTCGATCTAATTCCACCTCCTCTTATCCCTACACCTCCTCCTCCTTCCACCCCCCCCCAGTAGTAGCTGCTTTCAACCCTTTCTTCTTCCTCTATCCATCACCTTGACTCCGTCATATCCACGCTCTTTGACAGCATGCTCACTGGTGATTCCTCGACTCTCTCACTTCTGATGTTGATTATCTCACATCTCCGTCTAGAACAAAACCAGCTTCATTGCAGTGTTCTTGCTTTAAATACAAATTTTAGTCTCGTCGACTTCAATGTCTCATACAACAAGTTGAGTGGTAAGATCCCAGGTAGCCTATTAGACATTTCAAAATTGAAATTAAAGATAAAAGAGGAAAAAACGAACAATCTACACTTTAACACCATTGAACTAACACTTTGTTGAAGGTAGCTATAGCAAGCAATTTATATGGCAACTATTCATTTCCTCGCATGTCTATGTGCATTATAAATTATGTACACTCTAGCCTATGTTTCGATACAAGTCACACACTCCCATAATCCGATCTTCCCCTTGAGTCCAAACACTTTAATTCATTTGCTACGACAATTTGAGATAAGAATTCGGTCCACTAAGGAGTCTTCTATAACTCTTGGTGAGAAAGACTAGTGGCATGGCTTATTTGGCTCGCCATCACAGTTCTCAAATACCAATTGAATAATCCCTAGGTAGTGAGCTATGTGGCTGCCTACATGGTGTAATACTTGGCTAAAAAAGAAAGCGACCACATTCTTGTCCCTTCATACCATGACAGACATTAACAAGGGGCATATGTGTTGCACACAACCCTAGCAATGGTAAGATTATTGTACATATTACAATGAAGAAGCCCACAAATGGAGTTAGAATTGGGTAGAGAAATGGTGTCCAAGAAGGGCCACCAATACCATCTCTCTCTCTCTCCCCTTTACTAAGAGATGGAGTGTCACATCGAAATGCACTTTGTCGTTTCTTCAATGAAAACCAATCCAAGTCATGGCAGGGAATAATGAAACTAAGCAAACACACATTAACTTTGATCATAGAGTATGTATATTCAAATGCTTCCTCAAGAATATCTATTCATTTTGTCTCCAAATAATGATGAAGGACAGCACCAATATGCTGAAATATCTAGTAGATTTATAAAGAAGCAATGATAGAAGCACTCAATCATCATGGAAGTTTTGTTACACTTTCATCATAATAATAGAAAATAGCAAAGATATCAACCGGAAAATGTTTGCAAAATAGTTAGTCTTAGTCTAATCAGTGAAGACCTAATGACATAGATGCTACCTCTTTGCTTACACAATGAGCAGCTAAGCCCATACAAAGCAATCAAATGCAAAAAGATTATACAAGAAGCTGGGAGCAGAGAAGAAATACCTATGACATTGTTTACTAGATTGAATGCAAAAAGATTGTATGAGAAACTGGGATCAAAGAAATACCTGCGATGTTGTTTAGTAGATAAAAAATCCAATAAATTACAAAAACTAAATAGCATGCACTATGATGGCGAAGCCCATTGAAACCAAAGAACATTCAGACAGTAGTTAGAAACGCATAGGATTGACATGATTTAGATGCCTTGGTTCATGAATCGATGCCAGGATGGAGACAAACGAAGAGCAGCTAAAACACAAATTGAATCCCTATTGCTGCTACTTCTCCCATGACGTAGATGGAAGGCAGTCCTTTGTTAACTTGCAATTGATTGTCGTTGCCTTCCACTTACATGACAAAGAATTTTTTTAAGTACTCTGATTTGTAGAATGTAATTACAATTTGTAGTATATGAGAGGGAGCCCTCTCTTGGATTCCATGACCCACCGTACAACCTGATTACATTTTCAATTGCACAACATGCCCACAATTTGATTCGATTGAACCAAATCGTAGCCTATCACTCCTCCAAGCTGACCTTTGCATATTGAACTGTAGTAGCTGGTAATAATATTTTTGCACCACTGCGTTTGAATTGTTAGACCACTCACTAACAAAGGTTCCCATGCATTGGAAGTCTCAGAATCGCATGCAAATTGTTAAGGATGAGCCCGTCAATCCATCCCATGTGAGATATCAAAGATGCCACCAAAGTTTAGAGACGAAGCGAGACACCAAGATTCACAGAATAGAGAACGTTGAATGGAAGCTAGAGGAAGGATTTCCTAAAAGCCTCTATTTACTCAAACACTGTCCTAGTCTCAGGTGTTCCACCTGGGAAATGTAAGTATACTATGAGAGTTCAAAATGAAGGGTATTTTTATTCTCAAGACTTACATAAATATATTTATAGTAGGGGTAATTTTATACACTATTTTTAAATTCACAAGTAGGGTGCATTTATTCTCATATCTAAATTTAAAGTTATTTTTAAAATATTGCCTCATCTAGGATGAGGTGTAAGACACTCACAATTTATTGATGGGTAGCTCAAAGTTTCAACGTGCTGAATAGCCCTCAATCACTTCACTACACACCCTCTACGATTCTCTACCATAACATTTGATATAACATGGACTAGGAAGAAATAAGAGGGGTGTGTGCACACGTCTGTGTGTGTGTGTGTGTAAGAGAGAGAGAGAGAGAGAGAGAGAGAGAGAGAGAGGTAGGTATTAAACAATAATGTTCATGCAATATTTGTCCATAACATGTTTAAAGAAGAAGATAAGGGATAACACATTGTACTCAGTTTCACTTATTCCTATGTTTTTTGAATCCATCGTCTTACACGTTCTTTACATTTGATGCATTACTTGTTTATCTCATTCTCTTTGCATGATGCAGAGCATTCCCGTGCTTTTTTTTCTCTCTTTTCAAATTGGATGGACATGACAATATCACGTAGCAAGACTAGTTTGTGTGTGTGTGTGCATATGTGTTGCATTTTTTTTTTTTTTCATAGGTCTTCAAGGCTCTAGCTTATGGATTAGTATACAATTGCACTGGTAGTGTCTTGATCAATTGTTTAAGGCTTGGAGCATTCACATTCTTAGGAGCTTATTGTAAAGTGCTTTTAGAGTTAAAGAATCATAGGTGAGAGCCAATCATGGGTCTCCAATACAAAGATGGAAATCTACCATGATATCACAAGAGCAAGTAGGTCTAGGGGAAGATATGAATGAGATAGAGGAAAGCATAGAATATAATGAGAGAAGGGAAAGCCAAACGTTGACCGCATAAAAGGGATGATGAAAGGAAAATATAGGCATTAGACATGAAAAGGAGCACATCACAAGGGCCAAGACATGAAACCTTTTTCTAATTGTATAAAAGCATGGATGATGGGAGGAAAATACGGGCATTATACATGAAAAGGACATACAAGGGCCGATAGCAATAGTTGGGCATCCTTAAGATTTTAAGGGTACTTGCATTGTTAAGATATGTTATGGACTTTATGCTTCCTTGGACAATGGAATGGATTGAAACATTACAAATTTGGTAACATGTTATTGTTAGGTTCCCCTTCTCCCTCCCAAAACCCATAGCTTCCCCTTATCAAAGGGTTTAGTTTGCCAAAAGTCATCTTGAAATTGGAGTGCA
Source organism: Dipteris shenzhenensis (assembly GCF_047967505.1). Taxonomy (NCBI): domain Eukaryota; kingdom Viridiplantae; phylum Streptophyta; class Polypodiopsida; order Gleicheniales; family Dipteridaceae; genus Dipteris; species Dipteris shenzhenensis. The sequence goes on along the minus strand of NC_141622.1, from coordinate 22,404,891 downwards.
ATTAAAACTTGATGGAGAGCATGGATCAAAGCACTTAGTCCTTCGAGTAGTAGATACATGGCTTGTCAAGGAATTCAATGCTATAACTAGTCATGTTGCCATATGTTAAGGATGAAGATGGAGTTTCTAGTTTCTATGTTTGTTATAAATATTTGTTTACAAAACCTTTTTCTTCCATGCACAGAAGAATTCCCCTGATGGATCCATCTTAAGCATTCTCAAGTTCTTGTAAGTACCTACATAGAAATGGTGATTTCAATTACAATTGGAGTGATCCTAAGAGTCTTTTAAAATCCAAAAAAAATTGTAGAGAGACTAGGGAGTCATGGGTTGAGCACGGAGCTACCTTTCTTGACCCGTGTATGAAATGAGATGATGCCATCTACAAAGTAGTTGTGAGAGGTAGAGAGGTGGATCATAGGCTCTAGGAATGTAGGGAGAATGAGGGGGATCACCATATCCTAGCTTGGAAACCATTGGGGTAGCTATAGGCTTCAATCCTACATATCTATTCCTCTCAACCTTGATGGTAAAGATGGAGTTAGCTCTAAAGTCTAGAGAGCATCAAAAATCCAAATGGGCCACTGTTAGAAGCAGACTGACATGATTGGGAGTCGGGGACTGCCCCTCTAAGTTCTACTTTTAGATGATGATGATATGAGGGCAATGGTAGCAACTAGTTGTCCAGGTCTTTGCTGATGATACTATACCTTCTTGGTAGAAGAGATGGGGTCAAACTGTTAGATATCAATGCTCCACTCTCGTGTAACTACGCAGGAACTAGCTAACTCTACTTGTAAGCCCCCCATATGAGGAGAAGGCATTTGAGTCGCTCGGTTATTCAGTAGGTCCTGGTTTGGACACCAAATGGGGGCCATGTGTGGCCTCATGGCTGGATGGCTTTAGATATAGTTGGCACACTACCAACTAGGCTACATGCAAGTGCGGGAAGGCATCCCATGACTGACCGCACTGAGGGTAGATGGAGCATTTCTCGGGGTAGCCCACTCTCAGGTTGCAGGGCCCGTTTGGAGCCCCAGATGATCCCGGATGGCGAACGGTAATCGTAGGTTAGTTGTTCTATTCTGTGCCATGATTCTAATGTGTGGTTGGTGGCCTACTTCGGGACCAACCTCTAGTCGACTGTTTTGGGCCGACTGGGTCGGTCTCCCAATTAGGTCTAACCGACTACGACTGGTGGCTATATAAGAGCAAGCCCGTGAAGCCCATATTCATCACTGGCTACAGCAACCTTGATTCCTTAGCATCCAGCCTCCGTCCTCTACTATTTCCAGAATGCCATCGAAGCTTCTTACACAGGAGCGTACGGTTGGGAGGCAGCGCCATCTATTGTATCAATTTTACAGTAATCAAATTTTTGATTCTTCATACTATCTACTTTTCTCTCTTGTATACGAGATCCTGTTATCTGTTGAGCATAGATGTTGTATTGTTTTCTTACATGGTATCAAAGCTTGGGCTCTAGCAAGAAGATTTGGTAGTGTGTTTCTATTTGCGAGCAGATTGTGAGAGATGGCCCAGCCCGCAAGACTGTGAATCCCACCATTCGGCAAAAGCAGAAAGTTGGACGGCACTAACTATCCACTCTGGAAGTTCAAGATGAAGACCATCCTAAGCGCATACGAGCTTTGGGATACTGCTACTGGGGTGGATGTGAAGCCAGTTGCGAGACCGAGAATCCATCCAATGCAGGACAATAGATAGTACCAACTGCGGATCAGATTCTCATGTGGACAAGAAGAAATGTAGATGCATTGTGTTCTATTGTCTGTAGTGTAAGTGATTTTGTCATGGTGTTAATTCAACATGTCACCACAGCGGAGGAGGCATGGACGGTCTTGAAAAATCAGTATGAGACCATGAATCAGATGCGGATTCAGAATCTGGAGACTCAACTCGTGAATGAGAAACTATTTGAGTCTAAAACGGCAGAGAAGTTCATCACCAGGGTGAAGAATCTGCGCGATCAGATGACTGCGATTGGCATCACCATCACTAGTGAGAATCTAGCATGAAGGTGCATACGGATTCTCCCACCAAAGTATGACGGTCTTGTTACAGTGCTGAATATGTAGAACAAAAATCCGCCCCTCAACTTTGAGGATTTCAGCACGATGCTTCTGGAGGAGGAGATGCGTCAAAAGACGAGGACTGAAGAAGATTCAACTTTCTCAACTAGATCAAAGAAAGGTAAGGGTAAGGACTCTGGTAGCCCATCTTCTTCTTATGATAAAAAGAGAAAGAAGAAGATCAAGTGCTTCTATTGCAACAAGGCAGGGCACAAGCAGAATGAGTGCTGGAAGAAGATTGCAGATGAGAAGAACAGAGTAAACAAAGAGTCTAGCAACAGCGCGCAAGCAGTACCAGTAGAGCTGTTCGTAGCAATTGAGGAGATTTGCACGGAGACAGTTCATGTAGTTGCGGATGAGCCTTGGATTATTGACAGTGGTGCATTGCGCCACATGACCAATCGGAAGGATTGGTATACCTCTCTACATCCGGTAGGGAATGACATCCTGGTAGCAGTCGGAAATGATGCAAAATGTCTAGCAAAAGGAAAAGGTACGATTGCTCTCAAGTCAGATGGAGTTGTAAAACAGTTGTCCGATGTTCTTTATGTGCCAGATATCAAGAGGAACTTCTTGTCCGTTTCTGCGATCATGGATCGGGACCTCAAAGTTCACTTTGATAAGAATGGTGCACAGATTTTGGATCTTCAAGGAAAGGTCATTGCTAAAGGTACATGGCACAACAACATTTACGAACTCTCAGCTTTCAGTGCTCAAGCCGATGTGAGCAACACTAAGCTGTGGCATGAGAGGTTTGGTCATATAAACCTTAGTTCTTTAAAGGAGATGCATAAAAGTGGAATGATTGCAGACCCTCTGCAGACCTACCAAAAATTATAGATCTGCCCGATGTATGTGAAGCTTGCATGATGGGCAAGCAACATCGGCAGCCCTTTCCTAAAGAGGCCAGCAGGGCAAAGGCTCCTCTAGAGCTCATTCACACGGATCTCTGCGGAGAGATGGAGATGGAAGCTTTGGGTGGTTCCTACTACTTCATGACACTATTCGACGACTACAGTAGAAGGATATGGATATACTTCCTGAAGACTAAAGATGAAGCTTTTAGTAAGTTCAAAGAATGGCATGTAATGGTCGAGAAAGAAACGGGGAGAAAGGTGAAGAAGTTGAGATTAGATAGAGGTGGTGAGTTCACATCAAGTGAATTCGAAAGTTACTGCAAAACTCACGGGATCAAGAGGTAGAAACCCCCGCCACATACACCACAGCAAAATGGAGTAGCAGAGTGCAAGAAGATGCGCGTCATCTGCGAAATGGGCAGGAGTATGATGAAAGGGAAAGATTTGCCAAAGACTTTCTGGGCTAAAGCATGTAACATGGCAGTTTACATTATGAATCGTAGCGAGATCGTAGCTACATGAAGGCTATGAACGGGATGACTCCACTGCAAGCCTTTTCTAGTAAGAAACCTTCAACTACACATTTCAAAGTTTTTGGATGTGACTGTTTTGTGCATGTCCCTAATGCTAACAAGACCAAATGGGAACCGAAGAGCCAGAATTGTATTTTCTTGGGCTATAGTGAAGAGGCGAAGGGTTACCGTCTCTATAATCCTGTTACCAAGAAGGTAATAGTAAGTTGCAATGTGGTCTTCTGAGAACAGCCGCATCAATTGGAGAAGGATGCTTCCTTCCCAGACAACCAGGACTAGGATATCCATCCAGTAGAACCACCAACAGCAGACCGAACTCCCCTAGTGCTGCTTGGGAGGATTCAAGATAAAGAAGATAAAGAAGAGCCTGCAGAACCACAACGGCAACGGCCATTCCCAAAGTGGGTAAAGTAGCTTTTGGACGACAGAGAACCTCCAGCCATTGAGGAGGAACCATCCAAACACCGCCGGTCCAAGAGATTAGAGGAGCAAAGAAGGGCGCAAGAACACTTGGTCAACTACGCTTTGATGATAGAGGTGATCCGTGCTAAAGAACCCAAGTGTCTTGAAGAAGCACAGGGTGATGATAGGTGGATGGAGGCTATGCAGTCGGAGTATGGCTCCATAATGAAGAACAACACTTGGGACCTTGTGGATCGACCACCAAAATGCAAGGTTATCGGCACCAAGTGGGTGTACAAGACCAAGTACAAGTCCGACGGCACGTTGGATAAGCGGCTCGTGGCAAAAGGATTCGCATAGTGTTTTGGCTTTAGCAGTACATGAAAGTTGGCCCGTGTTTCAAATGGATATAAAATCTGCCTTTCTGAATGGAGATCTCAAGTAGGAGATATACGTGGAACAACCACCAGGTTTTGTGATCCCCAGTTCAGAAGGTAAAGTCTATAAACTGAAGAAGGCACTTTACGGGTTGAAACAGGCCCCACGAGCATGGCACCAGCGGATTAATGCCTACTTTCTACAAAATGGGTTTAGGAGGAGCCCATCTGATGCAAATTTGTATATCTACAGAGAAGTAGGCAGGTGTATGATCATGGTCCTTTATGTGGACGACCTTGTCATAATAGGGAACCATGAAGAAAAGATCTCGCAGACAAAGCAGTTGCTAGGAAGAGAGTTTGAAATGACAGACCTTGGATTGATGCATTACTGTTTGGGGATTGAAGTTTGGCAAGAGCCAAAATAGATCTTCATTTCACAGCTGAAGTATGCTAGAGAGATACTAAAGGCATTGGGCATGGCTAAGTGCAAGACAGTTGGCACCCCTATGGAGGTTGATGTGAAGCTCTCAAATAAGGATTCATCACCACTGGTGGATGAAATGAAGTACAGAAGGCTTGTGGGCAGTTTGATTTACATCAGCTTTGCGACCGGTGTACTAAGCAGGTTTTCCAATAAGCCCTGAGAGAACCATTGGAGGGCAGGGATGCGGGTGCTGAAATACATCAAAGGCACACTTGATTATGGCATCACCTATACCAAGGGCAACACCTTGACTGGATTCTGTGACTCGGATTGGGCAGGAGACGTGGACAGCAGGAGATCAGTGACAGGTTATTGTTTCTCACTTGGATCTAGAGCTGTGTCATGGATCAGCAAGAAGCAACCTACAGTTGCTCTTTCTTCTACCAAGGCTGAGTAAAAATCAGCATGTTTTGCTTCTTGTGAGGCAGTGTGGTTGAGGAGGATTTTAGGGGACATGGGTGCAGTGCAAAAGAAGCCTACACAGTTATCATATGACAATCAAAGCTGCATGGCAATTGCCAAGATCTCAGTGTACCATGCTCACACAAAACACATTGAGATTCAATATCACTTTGTACATGTGCTCATCATCGACTTGGCATTGGGCCGAAAAAGTAAGTTCACTTGTGGGTGGACATTGAGGGGGGGTGTTAGATATCAATGCTCCACTCTCGTGTAACGAGCGTGTAACTACGTGGGAACTAGCTAACTCTACTTGTAAGCCCCCCATATGAGGAGAAGGCATTTGAGTAGCTCGGTTATCCGGTAGGTCCTACTTTGGACACGAGATGGGGGCCGTGTGTGGCCTGATGGTTGGACGGCTTCAGATAGAGTTGGCACATTGCCAACTAGGCTACATGCGAGTGCGGGAAGGCATCCCATGACTGACCGCACTGAGGGTAGATGGAGCATTTCCCAGGGCAGTCCACTCTCGGGTTGCGGGGCCCGTTTGGAGCCCCAGATGATCCCGGATGGCTCTAGGCTGGACGGAGACCATAGGGTAGTTGCTCTATTTTGTGCCACGGTTCTAACATGTAGTTGGTGACCTCCAGTCGGCCATTTTGGGTCAACTGGGTCGGTCTCCCAATTGAGTCTAACCGACTATGATTGGTGGCTATATAAGAGCAAGCCCGTGAAGCCCATAATCATCATTGGCTACAGCAACCTTGATTCCTTAGCATCCAGCCTCTGTCCTCTATTGTTTCCAGCATGCCATCGAAGCTTCTCACACAGGAGCGCACGGCTAGGAGGCAGCACCATCTATTGTATCAGTTTTATAGTAATCAAAATTTTCATTCTCCATACTATCTGTTTCTCTCTCTTGCATACGAGATCCTGTTATCTATTGAGCACAGACGTTGTATTGTTTTCTTACAGAAACTGTTTAATTGGAAAGGGCACAGTGGTCTCAAAGGTGATGCTAGCCTCTTGGAATCAATTTGGTGGATCATGGCCTTCCGAGACAAACCATTTGGTTTGCATAATATGGCTACATCTCGGTCATGTGCTTGGCCTCTCAGCATGATCATTAATGTGTGTCTCAAGAGCCCACCCATGAGTTGGAAAGCTGAAAGGAAAGCAAAGAGTGGACACAAATTCAGAATACTTGCATTACTTGGTTGTAGAATGAAGAAGAGTGAGGTCCTTAAGTAGGCACCTCATACATGCTCACTGACATCACTGATGACCTCAGAGCTCCACAATCATCTCCTCAATCTGCTCCTAGATTCTCTCAATCATCCTATGTGGCTCTCCACCACCTAACTGTGCTTGTGGGCACCTAACTGTGCCTCTAGCACTCACACATAGAAACATAAGGTGTGCCTGAGGCATACACATTGAGATATCCCAACAAACCCCCCCTCAAGGAAATGCCTCAGGCTATGTCAAGGATACATCTAGTCTCATAGTTTCTCATGCCATCTCATGGTGGTCAAGGATAAATCTATGGCTAGGTTCTCATGCTAGCAAGGGTTCCCTTGGGTGTAAGGTAAACAAAAGGGATACAATTTAAAGACCTTCCAATGGTTATCTCCCCTGCATGTACATGCACACAATGTCTGCAGGAGGTACCATGGAACAAAACATACACATGGCCTACATCATAAGGTGACCAGAGGTGTTTACAAAACACACAAAACACAATAGTTTATTTTCATTCATTTTGGAGGACTATCCAGGCTGAGTACCTTGACATAAAAAGAGAGATCTGGAGCATACATAGAGATGTGTTTAAAATGCATAATCTTCAAAGGATGCCTCATCTTGTGGAGGCTCATTAACTGTACGTAGATTTTCATTTTCTGTCTTTGCTTTGGCTCTGCAAAACTTCTCATTATGGTTGTTCTTGCCATAGTGCTTGCATGGATTAATTTTGAAGCAGTCCTTTGAAAGGTGATTTGTCTTTCCACAGTGATTGCAAGGGGTATACTTGCCCTTCTGGACTTTTACAGCATAAGCAGTGTCATTGCCTTTCCTAAGCTCCATATGCCTTTCTTCTTCTTGGAGAGCAGAGATAATACCTTCAAGATTAGGATTAGGAAGATTTTTCAAAGTGCTAACAATGTGATCATAATCTTCAGGCATACTCTTAAGTAACAGTGCCATAGCATCATTTGGAGTAATAGGAGAGTTGATAGAAGCTAATTGAGTCATAAGACTCCGCATATAGTTGACATAAGCTACTAAAGTAGTACCACTTGCCATCTTTAATTCAAAGAAAGAGATTTTAAGTGATAGTTTAGAGATGTGAGAGCTTGCACCAAAAATCATGTCTAGCTTCTGCCAAGCTTCCGAAGGAGACTCTAAGTCAGAGATATGGTGTATATAATCATCACCCAAAGCAAGAGCAATGATACCATATGCCTTTTCTTCTCTTGCTGGATCCCTTGCCGGTCGTGTCGGAGTTGAGGATTCTCCAGCATTGGAGGCCGTAGAAGAAGCGGTAGGAGTCGGTTTGACAAGTCCCCATAAGTTCTCCCTCATCAATGCAAATTTCACCTTCATTTGCCATGTATGAAAGCCCTTTCCATTGAACTTCTCAAGATTAAATATGGTAGCCATGAGAGGGTCTAACCCAGATATTGGGCAGTGTCTATCTCTCTTACAAGGCAAAAATAACTGAAAGACTTCCAAAATATGAGCACTTGATGTAGCAAAAAGTAGTGACCAGATTTCAAACAATGATGCTTCTTCTTACATGCTTCATAGAAGTGGGTGAAATAAACACTTTCCAATCAAAACCAGGTCTAGCAAGTCAAAACAAAACTGAAGCAACACTTGTCCTGAAGTTATTGAAAACTTCAAAAGACCAGAAATGCTAGAGTAGCATTTTATGTAGCATCATCTTCAAAAGCTTGTCAAAAACTGTCAAAACTAGAGAGCTGAACTTGGAGGGCTTATAGCTCACTCTTCAAAGCAAAAGAAATGGGGCTTTCTAAGGCAAAAGAAAGCTGGTATACCACAGTAGATCCTCTGGGAAGAAGAGGCGAAAAAACGCGTCAGGTCGCCTTCTCTTCCTTCAACAAAGTCGAGTGGTTTTTCTCTGTTTTCTCCTTCAATATGCAGCCATTGCTGCTCAGATTTCAGCACAAGGTAGCCCAAGGTATGGAGAAGCTTTCCCTGAAAGGAATTAGAGAAAGAAGGAGCAGGCGCAGAGAAAACGCAGCAAGAAAAATCGACGAAAATCGTACAATGGCGACCAGCAGAGGTGGAGATACTTCAATTCCTTGCAGCCAGAAATTTGCCCCAACAAGGTGGATCTCCAACTGGAAGGGCGTGGGAAATGGTTGAGAACCGAAGGAGAACAGGCTTAAGAAAATTTTGGGAAGGAGAGGGAGAGATGGTGAAGAAGAAGAGGAAGAAGATGATGATGTGGTGAAAATGGGCTCAAGGAGGATCAAATGGCTCTGATACCATGTTGGAAAGCTGAAAGGAAAGCAAAGAGTGGACACAAATTCAGAATACTTGCATTACTTGGTTGTAGAATGAAGAAGAGTGAGGTCCTTAAGTAGGCACCTCATACATGCTCACTAACATCACTGATGACCTCAGAGCTCCACAATCATCTCCTCAATCTGCTCCTAGATTCTCTCAATCATCCTATGTGGCTCTCCACCACCTAACTGTGCTTGTGGGCACCTAACTGTGCCTCTAGCACTCACACATAGAAACATAAGGTGTGCCTGAGGCATACACCTTGAGATATCCCAACACCATAATCCTTGGCCATCAAGTGACCAAACATCATCATCTGATGGCCATGGGGTCCCTTGTGAATGGGTATACATGTTTATGGTGCGACAGATTGCAAATCCTTGAACAACTTGGCTAGGATAAGTATGCTCCAGGGGCATGGGTAAGGGGTTGTACTTAAAGGCTATCTTGATACTTGGCATTGCCATTCGAAGCTACTTGATGGTCTCTTTTATACAAGCTATATGGTAAAGAATGTGGGATGAGATTGAGCTAAGATGAGCATTGGCTAGTCAGGAATATTATAGCATGTTATATAGAATGCTTAAGAGTTGTATACATTGCAAATAAGAAATTGTTGTCTCTTCCATCGCACTAAAAGTCAATACTCTTTTCTAGTCTATTCCAAAGCATGGTGTTGTTGATTGGTCTTGAATTTCTAGTCTTGTCTAAGTGCTTTACACTCACCGTCAACTATTTTGAGATGCAAAGCCTTTGGGCTACTTTGTCGAATTCGTTTACTATGTACAAAAATGAGTGTGTGGATGGAATTAATGAGGAGAGGAGATTTGGCATTCATGTTTAGATGTTCTTCTATGTTCTCTGATAGATTGGCAAGGTAGCTATGTACACATAATCTAGGGAATCTTCACAGTTATATTTGTTATGTTAATGAATAGGCCTTTTATGTGTCCTAGATGGGTAGGAGAAGTGTCAAATCGAAAATAGGTGGGAATGGTGTACTCTTGGCATGAGAGGGTGTACTATGAAATTTGAAACATTAGGCAAAGACAAGCTTCAATTTGCTTACAATTATACCTTTGATACAATCCATTCAAAGGTTCAAAAGGAAAATGCACTCTAAAAACTTTTAAGAGTGTTTTAGAGTAATGGATCTAAGTCTTAGAGGAAATAAATCCAAGGTTTGCAAAAGTTTATCAGACTATTCTTCACTTGTCATTAAAATATTCACTGGTAGAAGGGCATAGAAGCATAAACATAAGGGCATAAACTTATATAAGCATATAGAAATATAGAAGCATAATGATATAACAAGTGTCTTGAGCAAAATATTGACCAAAGAAAATGATCAGATGCAGGGAAAAAGGAAAAATGAGCGAGCGATATTGAGCTATGATGTCCTGCTTGTTGCATTGAGTGGCAAATCATTCATGTGTAGCTTCCTTGCTGCCCTGCAGGTGCTTTATTGGAGGTCATGGCTCACGAGTCACATCTATTATCATTGCTCTAATCACCTTTGCTGAACCAGACTACCACAACCGAAAAGAAGGTTGAGCTCTAATCTCTATGCCTATGTTCCCATATGAGCTTCTATATGCTTGTGCCTATGTTTATATTTCTATGCCATTATGCTCTATGCAATCCCCCTGGCAGAATGTGTACTAAGTTAGTCATAGAATGCATAGTCTCAAAGCAGTCTAGCCTCAAGAGCACTCCAGTGTCTTAGTCAGTCTATAATTCCCCTGTCAGAATGTGTACAAGAGTTAGTCATATAATGCATAGTGTCCCAAAAATCTAGCCTCAGGAGCACTCCAGCATCATAGAATAGTCTGCAATTATGAGAGGTAGTCATATAATGTGTAGTCTCTAAGATATAAGGGGTTATTGTTGTATAGGTGTTCAGTAAGTTTTAGAAAACTAGAATGGAGGAATGCATTCAAATCTTTGGGTCCCTTAAACTTGCTAAATAGTCATGAGATCTAAATCATCTAGTTCAGAGAGAGAGAGAGAGAGAGAGAGGGAGAGAGAGAGAGAGAGGGAGAGAGGGAGAGAGAGAGAGAGAGAGAGAGAGAGAGAGAGAGAGAGAGAGAGAGAATCTTATGAAACCAATTAGTTTCTGTGTTATGTGTAGAAACTAACATCGATGAAATGAAGAGTTGTAAGAAGCGCCCTTGTCTGAATATAAATTCAAGGGTGGAATATGAAAATTATTCTCAAAGTGTCTTTTTTTGAGCCTTGTATCTAAGACCCATGAAGATTTGGAAAAGTATTTTGACTCAAGGGAAACAAGAATGGATAAACTCTTTGTGGATCTTGCTTCAGAAATCATAAATTTGATGAAGAAAGAAGATCTAAAATGGAATATGGAAGTGTTAACGTTTGGTTGGGTGTAGCCAATCGTGAAACTATTTTCTAGGCCATTTTAGGGCTGCGACGTGATGTGCTCCTGGGTGAATATTTGAATTTTATGTGGACCCGCACTCTCGCTGGAAATTTCCCTGACATCATGAAGGTGCATTGGCATAATAATGAGACACAATCTATTTGATCTGAACATTGCATGGCTCGACACATGGCATCTCTGCACTGCTTCGTGCAACATAGTCTCTGGCTTACCCTGCCTGATCACTTATCATCGTGCAACCTTTTGCCATAGCTTTGCCACTTGTCACTAGGCACCGCACCCATGCAGATCATTAAATTGAAGGTTGGCCTTGAGAGACCATCGTGTTGGTTCTTGGTGTAATAATTAGACGCAATCTATTATTTTGAACATTGCCGCAGCACTTGACCACCTGTCATTGTGCATCTTTTTGTCGCATCTTTGCTCGTAGCCCATGCAAATCAAAGGTTGTCTTGGAGAGACCACTGCGCTTGTTTTTGACATAATAATGAGATACAATCTATTATTCTGAGCATTGCCTCTGCGCAGTCTCTAACCTGACGACCTATCATCGCCCAGAATTTCAAGTTGTTTTGGAGAGACCACCATGCTGGTTCTTATAGTTATAGCTTTGTTACCTATTTTTACGTATTATAAGAGAAGGTCTATGAGATAACTAGTGCAGTGGCAAACAGAAGGAGATCTATGAAAGCCACTGTGCTGGTTCTTTGAATTATATATTTGTGTACCGAGGAAAATGTATTTCGTTGTGCAACCAAGCAAAAATGCAATTGACGATATTGCCCTTAAGGGGTCCCCTCTAGGGGCAAGGGCCATATCGACATGCCATTTCTATCCAGTGGCATCCATATCGACATACAATATCCAAGATGCCACTAGATAGAAATGGCATGTCGATATGGCCCTTGCCCCTAGAGGGGACCCCTCAAGGGCCATATCGTCAATTGCATTTTCTAAAAGTTTAATTGTATTTTTCTAGATGTATCTCCATGCAACAATGGTGGAGTCGTTGGAGTTATTTTAGCGCTATTTTAGCCATAAACCAAGGTGTTGACTCTGTGCCAACATGAACTTATGAAGAAAGAGAAGGTGATACAACTTTGTGATACAACTTTGTGTTACAACTTTGTGTTACAACTTCTAGACACAACTTTATGTTACGACTTTGTGTAACAACTTTGTGTTACAAGTTTGTGTTACAACTTCTACATGAAGAGAGAGAATGTGTTACGACTTTGTGACACAACTTTGTGTTACAACTTTGTGTAACAACTTTGTGATACAACTTTGTGACACAACTTTGTGTTACAACTTTGTGTAACAACTTTGTGTTACAACTTCTACATGTAGAGAGAGAAGGTGTTACAACTTTGTGTTACAACTTTGTGATACAACTTTGTGTTACAACTTTGTGATACGACTTTGTGTTACATGCAGAGAGAGAAGCTCTCCAACTTGTATAAATACCCCATAATGGAATGAAGCCCACACTCTTGGGGCATTGTGTTGAGTCTACATTGGTATTCCAAGCATTTGTCTCAAGTGTCCATGCTTCCTTGCACTGCACGTCCAAAAGCATGTCCTAACCTTGCAACCCTTCTCCCCTCTCCTCCAACCCTGCAACCCACCCTCTCCCTCTCCTCCTCCCTCCTTCTCCCTCCTCCTCCTCCTCCTCCTCCCTCCTCCTCCTCCTCCTCCTCCTCCCTCCTCCTCCTCCTCCTCTCTCCTCCCTCTCCCTCCTCCTCTTCCCTCCTCCTCCTTCCTCCTCTCTCTCTTACTTCACCCATGCTCTTACACCTTCTTCCTCTCCCACTCCTATGCTTTCCTAAACCCTTAAACTCCATGATCTACGAGGGAGACGAGTTCTCCACCTTGTATTCTACTCTGAACCTTGAATCCTCCTTCTAACCCTGGACTCCTTCTAAACCCTTGAACTCATTCTAACCCTGAACTCTTTCTAAACCCTGGATCCTCCTTCTGAACCCTTGAACTCTTTCTAAACCCTACAACCCCCAATGAAGGCGAAAGCCTTCATTACCCCAACAACAATGGTTTACGTGCCTTTTACACATGCTTGCATTATGTTTACTCACCACACTTAAGCCTACGTCTCTCACCGGAACACGACTCGAGGTCCTAAGCTACATATATACTACAACGACAATTCCAATATATCTGTAGGTGACAAAAAGCCTCGGAACCCTGCAACATAGAATTCCCAGCTCTTCCTACGAAAGCAGTAGGAAAGAGCCAACACAAGGCAATTGTCGATATGTCGATATGGATGCCACTGGATAGAAATGTGGATATTGTATGTCGATATGGATGCCACTGGATAGAAATGGCATGTCGATATGGCCCTTGCCCCTAGAGGGGACCCCTCAAGTGCCATATCGCCAATTGCATTTTATGAAAGTTTAATAGTATTTTTCTAGATGTATCTCCATGCAACAACGGTGGGGTCGTTGGAGTTATTTTAGTGCTATTTTGGCCATAAATCAAGGCAATTGTAGTCCTCTTTCCTGGTATTTTAGTCCTTGTTGTAGTAAATATAAATGAGAGCAAAAGTACAATTTATCAAGTGAAAATTGAGCAAAAGAGATTACAATGTACATCTACATCCAATAACAGGTTATATAAAAATTATCAACTTATACCGAGTAAAAATTGAATAGAGGATCTTACATTTATAAAAACTTGGCAATTGCTGAGAGCCTTAAAGGCCAAAACATTATAGGTAGCGGCCATAACCATTCCAATATAAAAGTTAACAACAGTGCATACTGAGAGCTTCAAATTGAACAAAAAGAGTTTGCATAAATGCCTTAGAGACCAAAATCCAGTGAGCCAAAAGATCATTAAGAGCCTTAGAGGCCAAAAGATTGCATCTAGCCATTGCTGAGAGCCTCATCTGAGCAAGAGGGAATTTGTACAACTCAATTTTCCACCAGTCTAGCTTGTTGCATTAAAATTTTTTAGGGAGCCAAAGGAGGATACGATGGAGAGGCCGAAGACCATGCACATTGCCAGGACTCAGAATGGCCCCTCCAAAAAGTCAAGAGTACTCTACTCTGAAAATATTAAGGCCTTCGTTGACATCTAGGGGGAACCCATACATCACAACCATTAAGAGGCCCTCTATGAGCATGTCATCAAAGGTGGTGACATGTAAATGTGTGGGGAATCGCCTATGGGAATGAAGGGTCTCCACTAGTGCTAGCATTTCTACTCCAAGTGAGTGCAACACAATCACCTTATATGAGAAGGCAGATAACATTAGGATCACAGAGGATCGAGGGGGGTGATAGTAGGCATGCTGAAGATGAGTGGGTGAGCAGTAGATGAGCAAGGGAGTAGATGAGTGATGAGAGTTAGAGGAGGGATCGTGGAGCAAAGTGGAGTAGGGGTGGAAAAGAGCTAGAGGAGGGGTGTGGAGCAAAGTAGCAGAGCGTGCGGAGCAAAGTAGCAGAGGAGGATGGGCAAATTAGAGCAATGTAGTAAAATGCCAAATGCCATAGATCTTATATATAGTATAAATTTCGAGCCACCGTGGTGGCTGGAGCCTAGGGTTCCATCCATATTAATTACATGCCACCACAGTGGAATCTTAGGCACCACCCTAGATGGGCTGGTAATCATGAAGAAGACACCATGTGGTGCCACTCCGGTGGCTGGTAATTAACTACCAACCCGATGGAATCTTAGCCACGATAGACATGGCTGATGAGAGCCACCACCACCAGGCAGTAATTCCCAAAAAGGTGAATCATGAAGCTCTAATCACTCATTACCATGCACTCTAGTTCTCTACTGAGCATGCGAGCCCTGTGACTGGTGATTTTTACTGCACTCGCAATGATCATGCATGCTTAAGCCCAGTGGTGGGTGAGCGGTGGCTGGTGAGAGTGGGAGAGAAGGAAGGAGTCTCACTTGCAGCTTTCTCACATACACAATGGGGGAATACACACAAAGGTGGAGGCTGAAAATAGTTTTCCTCTTCTTAGTTGTGTAAGCCAAAAAACCCTAAGCACAAAAGAATAGGTGAACCCTATATGTGGGTCTCAAACCAAACTCAGATAACTAAGGTGGCATACTAACTGAGCCACTAACTAGAGTACATAAAGATAGCTGTCATCTAGCTATTATTCATGGGCGGTGTACCAACCGCATCTGCAGCTGACAAGTCGGTGACAACGATCACCCTGGCATATCATGAGTGGTGGAGCTCAATATCTCAACACTCCCCCTCAAGCTCGATCCCCATTCCTGCACACCAAGCAGGTCTCTAAACTTGCGCAACTTCTCTGCACCCAATGCCTTCGTGAATATGTGAGGTACCTGATCCTTTGTGCTGACATAAACTAGATCAATAAAACCTACTAGAACCTTCTACCACACAGTGATAATGCACCTCAATGTGCTTTGTTTTAGCATGATATACTGGGTTATTTACCAAGTGTATACTACTCATGTTGTCACAATAAATGACAACTGGCCCCTGATGCATATCATAAAGTAGCTTACACAACCAAGCTACCTCACATTCATCCATTGTTGCACCCCTGTACTCAGCCTTTGTGATTGACAAGGCAACTATAGGCTGTTTCTTGCTACTCCAAGTGATTGCAGCACTCCCAAAAGATAACACATATCCACTTGTAGATCGTCTATTAGAAATACTACCAACCCAATCAGCATTAGTGTATCCATGCAATTGTATCTAAACCCCAGTCTCATAAAATAGTCCATACTACAATGTGGACTTCACATACCTCAGTATGCGTCTAGCCACATCCAAATGTGGTTTCCTTGGAACCTACATAAACTGACTTACCAAACCAATAGCATAGCTCAAATTTCGCCTGGTAATAGTCATATAAATCAAACTTCCTACTAGCATAGCTCACCTATGTCTGTGCTCAGCTTCACATTCTGCTCCAAAGGAACTGAAATAGGCTTACAGCTTGTCATGCCATATTTGGGTACCATGTCCAATCCATACTGCCTCTGCAAGAGCCATATCCCACTTGTGGATCTAATCACCTCAATGCCCAAGAAGTAGTGCAGTTCTCCCAAATCCTTCATCTCAAACTTCTACTTCAATAGCATTTTCACATGAAGGATATCTTCATCACTATCACCTATGATGATCAAATCATCAACATAAATGACAAGTAGCATAATACCTTTCTCTGTTTTTCTCACATAAAGTGAGAAATCTGTCTTGGAAATTTGAAAGCCAATAGTGACAAGATACTGTCCTATCTTGTTAGACCATGCTCTGGGTGCTTGCTTCAAGCCATACAAGTTTCTTCAACCTGCAAACAAACTCAGGATGAACAGCATGAACATAACCTGATGGCTGCTCCATATAGACCTCTTCTTGCAAATCACCATGCAAGAAGGCATTCTTTACATCCATTTGATGTAAAGACCATCCCTTTGATGTAGCCATAGCAATGACTACTCTTACAGTTGCCATCCTTGCAACCGGACTGAATGTTTCTTCATAATCAATGCCATATGTCTGTGCATACCCTTTGACAATAAATCTTGCCTTGCATCTGTTCACAAAACAATCTGCACTCTGCTTTACCTTATAAACCCACTTGCATCCAATTGCATTCTTGTCTTTAGGCAAAGGCACCAGTTTCCATGTAGCATTTGTTGAGATATCGAGCTCCACTCATGATATGCCAAGGTGACTGTTGTGCATTTATGTCACTGACTTGTTAGCTGCAGATGCAGTTGGTACACCACCCATGAATAATAGCTGGATGACAGCTATCCTTATGTACTCTAGTTTGTGGCTCAGTTAGTACGCCACCTTAGTTAGCTGAGTTTGGTTTGAGACCCACATATCGGGTTCTTCTATTTCTTTGTACTAGAGTTCTTTTGGCTTTCACAACTAAGAAGAGGAAAACTGTTTTCAGCCTCCACCTTTGTGTGTATTCCCCCATTGTGTATGTGAGAAAGCCGCAAGTGAGACTCCTTCCTTCTCTCCCACTATCTTCATATGGTATCAGAGCCTGGTTTGTGGTAAGGAGCTCAAGAAAGCAAACCAAGTTCGTGGTGTCCTGGTAAGAGGACCACTGTTGCTTTCCTTTTTCGAGTTTGGGAGCAAATCTCTACAGGTAGCACAGTCAAAAAGTGCAAGAGTGCATTGTCTCAGATTGAGACACCCTTCGCAGTGTGCTGAGAGGGCAGTATATGCTGCGGGGCCATTTTGGTGCCTGTTTTGGAGGCAGAAGTTCTCCGCAAGCACTGAGAAAAAGGCCCTGTTTTTGCTATGCGACCACTCCTCTACAGGTTGGTGAAACGTTGCTACAGAAATTGCATCGTATGCCTGTGCGCAGAGATACTGGGAGTTACAGAATCATCCTTATTGCCTGTTGATGCAAAATCGTCACTAGGAAGTGACTGTGTGGTCAAATACCAATTTCGTCAGTTTTGCAGATTTGCTCGTGTGAGGCAGAAGCTGTGTTTTTTGCAGTGAGAGAATATTTTGCAGTGTTCTGTAATGGCGTCTGATTCTCTTTCATAGATTGTCACTAAAAAGCTTGACAAGAACAACTTCCAAGCATGGAAGTTTAGAATGACGAATTTCCTTATGGGAAAAGGCTATTGGGAGTTCATTACAGGAAATGAAGAAGAACCAGTTCTTCCTAATGTTCCCAATCAACAGGAAATGCAGGCATTTAAAGGATGGCATGAGAGAGCCATAAAAGTTATGTACTGGATATCTATCAGTATTTCACATTCTATGATTGTGCATATTCAGGATGCAAGTACGCCAAAGGAGGCATGGGATGCTTTGGCAAAAATGTACAGCACAAATATGCAAGCCAAGAAATTGTAACTCAAGCAAGAGTTACACAATGTGCAGAGAAAAAATATGAGCATCAATGACTACCACATGAAGGTGAAGAAAATTGCAGATGCACTTGCTTCCATTGGGTCGCCAGTGGAAGATGATGATCTAGTTTCTATGACCTTGAATGGTCTAGGAAAGGATTATGCATAGTTTCGGACATCCATTGCCGTCCGTGAAAAATTTCCTGATTTTGAGGAGTTGTTTGCTCTTCTAGTTTCTGAAGAGCAGAGAAATAGTGGTGCATCTTCTTCAAGAGGAACTTCAAAAGAAACTGTCTTCTACTCAAATGCTGGAAGAGGTAGAGGCAGAGGTAGAGGAGGCCGATCTGGAGGCCGTGGTAGAAATCAGAATATGTAGCAAACGCAAGAAAACCAGTCCTTTGGAGGAGGACGTGGTAACTCTAGAGGCAGGGGGAGCCAAATAGGTCGTGGTGGATGGCAGAGAGGCCAAAATGCAAACAGCATTGTTGAATGCTACTATTGTGGTAAAATGGGTCATATGGCTAAAGACTGCTACAAAAAGCAGAATGACATTATGAATGGAAAATTGTAGCAAGGCAATTATGCATCCTCTAGTAGACAGGGTGATGACAGAAATGAGCATTTGTTTATGGTGCAGCACATGAACAATTCTGTGACAAGTGCAGAAGAAAGTAATGATGTGTGGTATGTTGACTCAGGTGCATCAAACCACATGACAGGTCATGCAGAATGGATGCAGGATGCAAGGAAAATGGAAAGACCAGGATTTGTGGAGACTGGTGATGATACTACACATCCTATTGTGCAGATTGGTAAAATTCCTTTGTCTATGCAGGATGGGAAAAAGAAATACCTGTCTGGATGTATTTCATGTCCCGAATATCACCAAGAACCTGGTTTCTGTTGGTCAAATGGTTTATCAGGGCTTGCAGGTCAGATTTAATCCTCATGGATGCTTTGTTGAGGATATGAAAAATAACGGTTGCTTGATAGCAAATGGAAAGAAGAAGGGCAGGATGTTTACGTTAGATGTGGACATGCTTGAATTGAGTGCAGCAATGTTTGCACATGGGACCGGTGTAGTTGCAAATATTGATATCTAGCATAAACACATTGGTCATGTTAATGTACAGTGGCTTAAATCAATGCAGGCCCAAAATATTGTTGCAGGATTGCCTAAATTCAAGGTTGCAGAAATGCATAAGGTATGTGAAGCCTGTCAATTTGGAAAACAGGTAAGGAAACCATTTCCTAGACATGTTCAAGAGAGTAAGAAGCCATTGGAATTAATCCACTCTGATGTGTGGACTACTAAAGCTGCATCTATTGGAGGCTGTCATTATTTTGTCACTTTTATTGATGACTACAGCAGAAACGTTTGGGTGTATTTTATGAAAAAGAAAAGTGAAGTGTTTGGGCATTTCAAAGCTTTTAAAGCTATGGTTGAAAAAGAAACAGGCCTGCAAATAAAATGCCTAAGGTCAAATGGAGGGGGAGAGTACCTCTCAAATGAGTTTGCAAGGTTCCTGCAAGCTCGGGGGGGTCACTTAGTGTAATATGTCTATATCACGTGCGTGGAAGGGTTCTTTTTTGAATCCCTATGTAACCTATTTGTAGTATTTCCTAGTATCCCCTCTGTAAATTTTGGGAAATTTTATAAATCCCCTTTTGTAAGTATACTTATTTTCCTAGAGGAATTTTAAAAGTCCTTATGTGAATCATACACTACTACTTTTGGAGTCCTTTAGGTAGGATGAGATATTTAGACTGCAAGATCTCTACATCACCTGCATTATTTGAATCTACACACAAAAAATTGAGGTACTGACTGCAATAATGGGCAATGCATAAGTTTAAGATGGGTTTGTCTCTTGATGATGCCATAAGGCAAGAGAAACAAAGAATAAAGACATATGTGCAAAAATTAAGAGGAACAAATATCAAACAAGACAAATCATGTGTGCCGTACACTAAGAGCAAAGAATTGTGCAAAGTCACTTGAAACACGTAAAGAGCTCAAGAAACAACCTTTATAAAAATACTACATGAAAGATTGGGAGCTTTTATAAATGCTTTATATCTTTCAATTTTTTACAAAACCATATGTATGGGTGTTTTAGCTAGGAGAAGGGATGATAGATTAGCCAATTTTACAAAGCATTCAATGACGATATATAATATTTATTTCTTGCCAAATACAAACATCTACTAAGTCATATTAAACCATGGTATTAAAACCATAGAGGCTACATTCATACAACATCTTGTTGTACCTGATGCAAAAATAGCATTTTCAAACTTGCTTAATGGCATTCATATAAACAAAAGTACCCAAGCAGTTGCAAATCATCCACTTCTATGATTCAAGGTCTTGCAAAAAAATAATTTAAAAAATCCATCAAGACAAATCAAACTAAACTCAGCGCATAGTAATAATCGTAATAAAGCTTTTATCATAGTAGAAAGATAACAAAGAAGCCCTTACCAAGTGCATTTAATGCCCCTTTACAAAGTCATTGAATACATTCCAATCATTCTCATCTAAAGTATACTTATTGCTATTACACTCATAGGTGAGGTTTGCCAATGCAATTACGCTCTCAATATTTATCATGTCAAGGTTTGTAAGGTCATATGTGAAGCATCTTGAACCTTTTGCCTTTTGATACCACCCAAGCTAGGCTTCTACTCCAAAAGGTCTATCTGAAAGGTTGAACCCTCTTTTATATTCCACATACCCCCCACCAACCTTTCTCCTCATTTTTTGAACTCGTCTAAGGTACCATATAGCTTGTGTTTTCTTTTTTTGCAAAGATCTTGGATTGCATTTCCTTTTGCTTTTCCTTGTTTTGTGTTCTTCATGAAAGAATATGGCACAATCAGAACCTATTCCAAATAGGTTCTCATTTGATGTAGCAAGAGGTATATCTTCCTTAGAGTAGTATACTCCTTGGCGAACCCTTGTGAGTCTATCTTTAGAGAGTGTGGGATTTCCATTAAGTTGGCTTACCAATGTGGACTTGAAGAGAGTTTTACCATCAATGGTAACAACTAGGCTCACTACTTCTTGTTCATCTAGGAGAGAATCCACCACATGTCTGATTTCACTTATGGAGGCATCATTGTCATTATCATCTATTTCTGACACATGATCTGCTTGACATTGGTCTTCTTCTTTAGAATCAGATTCTTGTGAATATGCATCTGCAAATCCATTTGACCAAGGTTCCATCCATCACTTCATATTCTCACCCTTTGGCTTCATATGCAAACTTTCACACCTTTCTTGAGCACTTTTTAGTCCCTTCTTCAATGCTTTGATGATTTTATCATCAGTTGACACACACTCATAGTCCCCTAGATTAGCTTCTCACATGTTCAAGCTTATTCATACTACCTGCACTATGTAGCATATCCATCAAGTCATAAGCACGTTCTTGTCCCACCATGCTTCCAATCTTACTGAAGAAGATTTCAACTGCATCTAAACCTGTAAGATGTAAAGGACACCTTAGGCCTGGACAAAATTCTCTAAAGTACTTGATCAGTAGGACCACAAAATGGCATGAGAGTTGCATATCTAAGAAAGCTTCCTTAGTTATGAAGTTTCTATTCAACATATAATTGGCATGATGAACAATCCAAGACCTCCAAATTTGAAAGAAAAAAGAGACTTTGCCCGCAAGATAGACTCGATCCACAAGATTCAAATGTGGAGATAAGAAGATGTCGATGTAGTCCCCAGCAATTTCAAGATAAGCTTGTGTTCCTAGCATGCTCCTCTCTTTTCTATGAATTCCATTGTTTGCCAATTCTCCCAAGCACCATTGCACTTGTCTACTGCATATTCTTTGAGCTCCAGCCCAATTTTGGCAATCATCTCGCCTAATGTCTCCCTCCCTTAGCATATGTTTATCAATAGAAAAAGCATCATACACAATAATGACATGATTTAAGGTGATCCAAACATTGCCAATAGCCAATTGACGCTTAGGCTTGTTAAGAACATTGACTAACTTTTTTCCATTCCTAAACCAGCCTAGTGGTTGTTTGCGATTGAGCTTTGGGATAGTTTACTTGTTTCATTTCTTAAACCCAGCTTGGACTAAATGTGATTGTCCTAAACTAGCTCGGTGGTTGGAACATCATGCAACCTTGGTTCTCTTTCATCTTTGTTAATCAAGCATGCCTATAGGCCATCCATTGTATTTGATCTGGAGTAGGCTAAATATCATTTAGGTGTTCTTGATATGCAAAAGAAAATGTCTATCTAATGTTTCTTTCTCTCTTATAAGCTAACATCTTGCTTGACTTGCTCGTCATGTATTCAACACTAGCTTCACTTTCATAAGTTGGTCCATCCTATGAAAGAAAAGGACTTGCCGAATGTTTTACATTGTTAACATTCTAACATGTTTTCTTTCAATGTCTCTTTTCTATTTAGCTTTGATATCATTACTCCTTGGATACGTTACTTCACATATGTGAAGGTTCTTCTCACATGTTTTCTTGTCGTTTTCAAGGCACTCGTTTATTTCCAAGATGATCTCATATGTTCTCTTTCATCATGCTCAATTGTTTCTTCGAGTACATGCAGGATCTCACATATGCCTGATAGTCTATGTACCCTGTTGGATCAAGAAAGGATCCAACACTTCTAAATGCTCCAGTGATTCATAGCCATTAGATTGTGCATAATCCAATGGATATGATTGAGAGATGAGAACCATTGGATCAAATATGATCCAACCATCCTCAGAAGCCCGCGATTTCTCCTCATCCCTTTACCTTTGGTAATCGTAGCAACTTGGAGTGAGGACTGTTCCTCTCCACCAAATGAGGAGGAAGGAAACCTCCATTCTTTTAATGCTCTAGCCTCCTCATTGGCCTAGAGCTTAATCCCAATTCTTAAGCCCCTAATGCAAGAGGCCCTTTTTGAGTCCAAAATTCCCCTAATGTCTATATTTATGAGTGCATGCAAGGTCTTGCTAGACAAATGATTTGTTCCTTCTTTGTCGATTTACTTATTGATGACCTATGGTATGTATTTACTTATTGGTTCAAGCAAGGCATACTTTTATTTCGCCCTTTATGTGGTGAGATATACTTATATGTCTTTCACAATGAACACCTATGGCTGACTTATTGAGTACTCATTTGGCCGTGGCATCTATGGATTACTTATTGCATACTCATTTGAACGTGGCAAGGTTCAACATCTTTTAGGTGATAATATTTATGAGCACATATGGCTAATTGCCTGAGTACTCATTTGGACGTGGCATATGGCTAACTACTTGAGTACTCGTCTAGACATCGTACATGGATTATTACTGACTCCTCGTTTGGATGTGACACATATTTACTTGTCTGGACGTGGTACATGGATTATTACTAAGTCCTTGTTTGGATGTGACACATATTTATCTAGCTTTCACGATGGACACATGTGGATTACTTATTGAGTACTCATTTGGACATGGTCATATTGCATACTCATTTGCACGTGGCAAGGTTCAACGTCTTTCATATGAACACATATGGATTACTTCTTGAGTATTCATTTGGACATGGCACATATGGATTATTTATTGAGTACTCGTTTGGACGTGCCACATATGCATTACTATTGAGTACTTGTTTGGACATGATCACCATTCTTGGATGCCCATTTTCTTGGTTACTTATGGATGTTCTTTGTAATCTCAGATGCTCTTCTTTCCGATTGTTCGGTACTTTCGAATGCGAAGATGTTCTTATTTCATTCCTGCTATGATTATGTAAGCTATGTCTAATCCACGCAAGCTTGCCTCTTGTCATATGTGCATGGCTTATTCTCGTTGTATTTTTTATTGTTCGGTACTTTTGACTACCCAGTTGTTCGGTACTTTTGGGATGCCCAATTGTTTGTATTTCTGGTTGTTTGGTACTTCCGGCTACCCAGTTGTTCGGTACTTCTGGGATGCTCAATTGTTCAGTACTTTTGGATGCCTAGATGCTCATTGTGTTTCTAGATTATTGGTTCTTGATTTGCAGGATCATTATGGGCCTTTCTATTGTGTTGCTATGGCTTTCTTACACTACGCAGGCGACATTTCAGCCCTGGCTTTATGGACATATCAAATCCGATACTTCTGGATGCTCGAATGCTCATTGTGTTTTTGGATTATTGGTTCTTGATTTGCAGGAACTTTATGGGTCTTCCTATTGTGTTGCTACGGCTTTCTTACACTACCCAGTAGACATTTCAGTCTTGGCTTTGTGAACATCTCAAATCGCCCCTCCATACTCATCAGATTTGGAGTGACCGAAGCAATTTCCTCATACATTGATCCTTGGTACAATAGAAACAGACACTTGAATATTTGCTGTGTTCATATACAGTGCATGAAATCGGTCATTTTATATGGATGAATTGTGCAAAACATGAAGAAATGATTATAAATGTTTTAGGACATTTGACCAGATTGAACTTGGAGACAACAAGCTCTACTATTCAGATGAAGAGCTCAAACATTGAACTTGAAGATCTCAAGCCCTGATTATGCATCATCACTATGTCAAACAAGTTGAGATTTCCAACTTAAAAGATTTTTCTATTTTTCACACATACTTTGCACTGTATCATGCACCAAACATAGTGCCTATACTTTGCACTATACTATAGACAAGTGCTTGTCTTATGCCCTTGTACTAGCCACATGCGATTTGCACTGTATCATCCAGCATTACACTGTATCATTCAAATTGGCATATGGACATCCTTTGTATATATATTTTCACATAGATATATATAGTGGCTCGGGTTTTTCCCTTGTACTCCCCAAGGGTTTTCTTCATCTATAGCTAGAGGGCCTAGTTTAAGTGGGGGTGTTAGAGCTATATATAGCTTGCCCTAACTCGACCTAGTCCTCAACTATATATATGCCTATGATCTATGAATAGAATCACTTTCTTGGGAGAAACTCTTGTGTTGGTCTCTATCATCTTTCTCTTCCTCTCAATAGTATCTAGCATGTGTATGATGTGCTCCTCAAATACCTTGCGCCCTATCTACTTCTTACAGATGTCCTTTCTATTTGGAGAAAGTAAGGTATTTTCATGCCAAAACTTCGTCGCTGTAGCAATGACTTCTGCACTTAGGCTGTCTCTCCTTTTCTTGTGTTCTATTGAAGCCCATAGACTTCTCAGATCAAGATGATCGTGCATTGCTTCTACTCTATGTTCAACCGTTGGAGCCACATTGGTCCTTCTGATTGACATCTTTGACATTGTGATCCCAAGCCGTTTCTCCTTTCTTTCAAGGGACATCAACATAGCTAATGTCTCCCTCTTTGCAGCTAGTTGATAAATTGTGCACCCCTTTCACTTTCTGTAGGCCATTTCTCAGGTTAGAGAGCATCGCCTCTTGGGCATGCATCTCCCGAGGTGTTGGTAGGGTTGTTATTTTATGAACTTTAGGGTGCAGGCTAAATCTTGTTGTGAAGACTCAAGGCTGGTAATCACCTGAATGGCCTGATGTTGTTGCCTTGAATGCTCCCACCAATCGTGATACCACAGCTCGTGTTCTTCACTTCGATGGTAATGATCAAATGCGTGCATCTGCAACCGCTTCTTATTGCTACTCTGCAAGGATTCTTCTTTCTTCTCGTTGTTTCTCCCTTCATAGATGTTGCAAAAGTGTCTTTCGTTGTTGATTCAATACCGTGCGAGCGCTTTCCTTGACCCGTACTCTGTTCCTTGTGCCTTGACTTGGCTTTTCGGCTTTCCTGTCTCGCAGCCTCTGTCTGCTTCTCTTGCAAGCAATGGCAAGCTGTATGTTGCCATTGCTGCCATGGCCACGATCAATCCAAAATAGACCCAAAGAAGCTAGCTAGTGAGGCAAGCAAAGAATAGAAGACAACTTACCCGAAAGAAGACAATGGTAAACCAAAGTCTGTGCAAGGTCACGTTGAGGTGCGTGTGGATTGCAGGGCATTTGCATGGCAGGGGCAAGTTGCAAGTACTTAATCTTCTAAGATTTGATGGGGGGAGGTGTGAAAATTCAAAATTCGTGGGAGTAGCAAAATTTCAGCCATCGGTCTTCCGCCCTCCGGTGATATACATCAGCAGAATTGGATATACCAAACAAGTGCAATGTGGCCTAAAATGCTTCAAAACACAAATAGGCCAAAGCGCACGCTATCAAGTTTGATGCTATGTATTATTCAATGCAATGACCTTTGGCATGCATATGAGCCATATAGCAAGCAAATGCATGGAAAAAGAAATAATTCAAAATTGTAAATAGTGTTGGATTTATTCAAATATCTTTGCACATGCACAAATTGCACTTTTCCCTCACTTTTCCAACTTCTTCCATTTTAGGTTGAATCTAGATACCAACAACTATCAATGTTTTAAGACCACCATGCAGTAGTCCCAATAGTTAGGATTCCAAATTTTCAATCTATTTTGGTTTTCAACAAATCAAAAAAATATTATGGAGCGTCCCCTCAAATGGGTATGCATCACTTTAGCACAACATTGGAGGCCTGTTAACCCATGCATAATGATCTCATTTAGGCATGTCCTTCAGTTGAGGAGAAGCTCACATAGTGTACTTTTGAATGATTACTTGGTTGCATGTATGTATAGAATAAAATTTTGATGTTTTTGAATAAATTGCTATATCCTATAGTCTTCAGGATGCATGCTTCACATGCAACTTCACATGCAACATAGCACTTGTAATGCTTTGACGGTCTCATTCCAAATCCTTATCCCATAATTTTTTGCTCTCATGTTCAAGTTTAGAATGTGTACTACAACTTGAAGACAAAGTTTCCCAAATTCCGTTGAGCAGTTCATAAGTTATGGGTCATGCAAGATACCTATATATAGAAAAGTTCCTGAACCTCACCAAAAAAGGCTACACCTAAGAAAACAATGACCCGGAATATATATTTCATGATAATTTTTGTGTGAGCATTCGCACAAAACTAGGGAGAATGAAAAGTGTTTATAGAACATGGGCATTCACATTAAATCCAAGTGACATGGAAAAAATTGAAGAGATGATTGATTGGTTTTCTTCAAAGTGGAAATCACTTATGACTTCAAAGACTAAAGCATCCCATGCTACTTCTTCAAAAGAATCTGTCAATCCCAAAAGATTGGAGATGCCATCTTTGGTCTTTCTAGAGAAGGAACAAATTCATGTGCATGAGAAAAATTATTTGTTGGGTGAAGGCTCGTATGGTAAGGTGGTGAAAGGTAACATCATTAATGTGGAATGTTTTAATCCAAATGAGACCTTTGCCATTAAGCTTCTTAAGGTGTCTAAAAAGCCAAGTAAAAGAGAAGAGAAAAGATCCATGAGAGAATTGATGGAAACATTGAAACAATGCAAGCTCAATTACCTCATAGAGGACTTGTTCGCACAATTGCTCACGTGATAAATCCTCCAAGATTGGTATATCATTATTGGAATGGTGACATATTGAACAAATGGTCAATGTTGAATGCTATGAACTCAAACTATGTGGGAGATGAGCTAAATCATCTATAGTATGTATGTTCTCATGCCATAAATCTAGTTAGTACTCTGATGGGGACCCTTACATACATGCATGAAAAAGGTCTTTTGCGCAATGAATTGCATCCATGTAGCATAATGCTTCACTTTGATAGTGAGTCCAATATGGTTTTCGTAGGAATTATCGATTGGGGCTTAAGAAAGAGTGTTAAATATGTTAATGATGGCAACGATAGATGTGACCCTGAATTCAAAGAGAGATGCAAGAGGAAAAAGTGGTTGGATCCAGAGTTATTTACTTTCCATTTGCAAAGTTTTCCAAGGAAACTGATATTTATGCTGCATCTTTTGCATTAGAGAAGTTGTATCGAGTCTTATATAAATACTCTATTCACATCCTTTACATCCAAGATGCAACTAAGCTAGATCACTTAAAGCGGTGGTTGAAAAGAATAGAAGAAATGAGAAATCCTATTTCTAAAGGTAGACCTATGCAGCAGCAGATGTTACTCATACATTCCAAGTTATATTCAAGGAAACATGTGAAAGTGCATTATGACATGATGCAATATAGTCCTTTGTACTCAATTTTGATAAGTGCATTGCACTTCTTAGATGACAGTCACAAAAGCTATTTGGTGTTTTTGTCTAGTCCATGTCCATTTATGTATTCCGAGAATATGTTCATTGTTTCTTATTCTTTCTTTCTAAAGACTCATTAATATTTTTTTTAAAAGGGTGTGTGTTTTGTACTATATTTGTCTCATAGATTTGATTCATAAAATATTACAAATTTAAGAATTTGAAAGTGAGTTAAATAATATTGATCCATTAAAGAATTACATTTTGAAACAAATATTGTTTTTAGTGGGGATATACAATTACTTGAATGATGGCAATTGTGATGCCTAGTTCCCTCCCTAGCTATGTACTATGATGACCAATCACAACCATGCTCAAAAATATTAAAAATGATTTGGCTTTTATCCCGCATTTCTCTTGCACAAATATTAGCATAAAAGTTGTTTAGACTATAATAAATATATACTAAAATAAATCCATAAATCTTTGATGATTAGCCAATTCCATATGGATATTTTGCATTTGAAAAATAAATAAATTATTTGAATGCCATCCAAAACAAAGTTAGAGACAATTGTTCAATTTCTTTGGCCATGGATCTAATCTAGTGGGCATCAAATTTCTCTCTTTTTTTAAATGATTTAGATGGTTCCATACACTTTGTAATTTATAAGTTATGAGTTTATTTATTTTATATGTTTTATTTTGACTAATGATTGTATGTGAGCATGCATTTTGAGAGAGGGTGTCTTGTGGTGATAGTAGATCAGGGAGGGGGGGAGGGAGAGAGAGAGAGAGATGGAGGGGTTGAGGGGTGTTACGGGGAGATAGTAGAGGGGAGAGATTTGTGAGTGAGGGGGAGAGAGAGAGAGAGAGAGAGAGAGAGAGAGAGAGAGAGAGAGAGAGAGAGGGGGGGGGGTGTGTGTGTGTGTGTGTGTGTGTGTGTGAGAGAGAGAGAGAGATAGAAGTGTGTGTGTGAGAGAGAGAGAGAGAGGTAGAGAGTGAGAGAGACAGAATTGATTGGCCCATTAACATCTTTCTTTGCTTTCTATGTAGATATCTTTCCCTCTACTAAAGTTGAAACCCAGCCTCTAGATAGTCTCACGAGAATATTTCAAGCTTTCCATTCAAATATTGTGGAATTAATGTTCTCAGGATGGAGTGCTTGTTGGAATACTGAAAAGAAAGAGTAGAGTGGACACAAACTCAGAATACTTGCTTATAGAATGAAGAAGAAAGAGGTCCTTAAGTAGGCACCTCATACAAGGTCACTGACATCACTGATGACCTCAGAGCTCCACAATCATCTCCTCAATCTGCTCCTAGATTCACTCAATCATCCTATGTGGCTTTTCCACCACCTAACTGTGCTTGTGGGCACCTAACTGTGCCTCTAGCACTCACACATAGAAACATAAGGTGTGCCTGAGGCATACACCTTGAGATATCCCAACAAACCCCCCCTCAAGGAAATGCCTCTAGCTATGTCAAGGATACATCTAGTCTCATAGTTTCTCATGCCATCTCATGGTGGTCAAGGATAAATCTATGGCTAGGTTCTCATGCTAGCAAGGGTTCCCTTGGGTGTAAGGTAAACAGAAAGGGATACAAAAAAGACCTTCCAATGGTTATCTCTCCTACATGTACATGCACACAATGTCTGTAGGAGGTACCATGGAACAAACATACACATGGCCTACATCATAAGGTGACCAGAGGTGTTTACAAAACACACAAAACACAACACACAATAATTTATTTTCATTCATTTTGGAGGACTTATCCAGGCTGAGTACCTTGACATAAAAAGAGTGATCTGGAGCATACATAGAGATAATTTAAAATGCATAATCTTCAAAGGATGCCTCATCTTGTGGAGGCTCATTAACTGTAAGTAGATTTGCATTTTCTGTCTTTGCTTTGGCTCTGCAGAACTTCTCACTATGGTTGTTTTTGCCACAGTGCTTACATGGATTAACTTTGAAGCAGTCCTTTGAAAGGTGATTTGTCTTTCCACAGTGATTGCAAGGAGAGTACTTGCCCTTCTGGAATTTCATAACATAAGCAGTGTCATTGCCTTTCCTTAACTCCATGTGTCTTTCTTCTTCTTGGAGAGCTGAGATAATGCCTTCAAGGTTTGGATTGGGAAGATTCTTCAAAGTGCTTACAATGTGATCAAAGCTTTCAGGCATACTCTTAAGTAGTACTGCCATAGCATCATCAGGGGTGATAGGAGAGTTGATAGAAGCTAACTGAGTCATAAGACTCCGCATATAGTTGACATGGGCAGCTAAAGTAGTATCACTTGCCATCTTTAATTCAAAGAAAGAGATTTTAAGTGATAGTTTAGAAATATGAGAGCTTGCACCAAAAATCAAATCTAGCTTCTGCCATGCTTCCGATGGAGACTCCAAGTCAGATATATGATGTATGTAATCATCACCCAAAGCTAAAGCAATTATACCATATGCTTTTTCTTCTCTTGCTGGATCCCTTGCCGGTCGTGTCGGAGCTGAAGATTCTCCAGCATTTGAGGCCGTAGAAGAAGTGGTAGGAGTAGGTTTGACAAGTCCCCATAAGTTCTCCCGCATTAATGCAAATTTTACCTTCATTTGCCATGTATGGAACCCCTTTCCATTGAACTTCTCAAGATTATATATGGTAGTCATGAGAGGGTCTAACCCAGATATTGGGCAGTGTCTATCTCTCTTACAAGGCAAAAATAACTGAAAGACTTCCAAAATATGAGCACTTAATGTAGCAAATAGTAGTGACTAGATTTCAAACAATGATGCTTCTTCTTACATGCTTCATAGAAGTGGATGAAATAAACATTTTCCAATCAAAACCAGGTCTAGCAAGTCAAAACAAAACTGAATCCACACTTGTACTGAAGTTATTGAAAGCTTCAAAAAACCAGAAATGCTAGAGTAGCATTTTATGTAGCATCATCTTCAAAAACTTGTCCAAAACTGTCAAAACTGAAAAGCTGAACTTGGAGGGCTTGTAGCTCACTCTTCAAAGCAAGGAAAAGAGGGCTTTCTGAAGCAAAAGAAAGCTCATATACCAGAGAAGGTCCAGCACAGAGGTTGGACGAAATGGTGCGCACTTTTGCCCGGGAGAGTTGCTACAGGCTGAAACTGAGTTTTGACGATTTCTCCCTCGTTACTGAACCAAATGACCTGAAAAATGGCTCAAAATCTTCGTCTTGAGGTCGCCCATCTACTCCTAAGAGGGCTCAGGCAATGGCGGAGTATGCAGGGAGTATTGAGCAACAGAAGAAATTCGCTATTTGGAGAATGGCAGCCACCACAGACGTTTTTTCTTCAATTGCTTGCAGGTGGAAGTTCGCCCATACTAGAGGAGTTTCCAGCTCAGAGGGTTTGGGCAATGGCTGTTTGTAGATGGAGAACCAAGCTCTCAAAGATTTTGGGAAGAAAGAGGAAAATGGAGAAGAAGAAGATGAAGAAGAAGAAGATGATGTGGCAGAAATGGGCTCAAGGGGGATCAAAGGGCTCTGATACCATGTTGGAATACTGAAAAGAAAGAGTAGAGTGGACACAAACTCAGAATACTTGCTTATAGAATGAAGAAGAAAGAGGTCCTTAAGTAGGCACCTCATACAAGGTCACTGACATCACTGATGACCTCAGAGCTCCACAATCATCTCCTCAATCTGCTCCTAGATTCACTCAATCATCCTATGTGGCTTTTCCACCACCTAACTGTGCTTGTGGGCACCTAACTGTGCCTCTAGCACTCACACATAGAAACATAAGGTGTGCCTGAGGCATACACCTTGAGATATCCCAACAGTGCTGCCTCCTTAACAAAGTCTAGTATTTTTTTCTATAATTCATGTTACCAAGTTCCTCGAAGAGAAGGTGCATATGGAAGCCTACGTCCTATTCCTCTCCCTAACTTTAATAGTCTAGAATGGCCTCTTCCTGATCCATTCGCTATAGATGCATTTAGAATGAAGATGAGATCAGATATTCAATCATTAATGAAGTTTACTTTCGGTTCAAAATCTATGAGTGTGTGTTGGTTCATGCCCTCCATTACATTTATTTATTTTTTCAAATCAGTATTCACTCACAAGACAAAGACCACGTGGGTATGCAAAGGCCTAGAAAATGAATTTCTTCATAATATTCTATACCCAATGTGGGATGTTAGGGAGGGTTTGCAGAAGGGAGACCATTTTTTATGTATACTTACTAAAGAAAGTATAGTAATAAGATATCAAGTAGTGCGGAGTATTTGCTACATGAGATACGCTTACAGAAGTTGGAAAAATAATCATGGCACATGGATACCTATGGATTGTGATGTAGTGGACACCGGTACATATGCCCAATGGGGATATCCGATATCTTGAGGTCACAGGTAGTTGGAGCTTGAAGCACGTTCGAGAATACATTGTTGTCACCTTTGATGATAGTGATTTTTTCTTTACACTAAATGGGAAGATAGTAAGAAGGTGACTCGAAGGAACATCAATGCTTGAGAAATGGAAGCCTCCTTGTAACTTGTCCATTCATATTGGTATTGAATAAATGTAATAGTTTTTGAAGTGTGATGTCATTTGCACTAGCAATGAGTATACTTAATAAAATTATTAGATTTTTATGTGTGTTGTAATAGTTTTGAAAATATAATATAGCTTTTGAAGTGTGTTGTAATAGCACTTGAATAAATGTAAAAGTTTTGAAACTGTGTTGTAATAGTTTTTGACTAAATGTGATAGTTTTTGTTAAGTGTGATGTCATTTGTACTAACATAGGGCCCCCTAAATTCCAAAAAAAAAATCCATTATTTTGGGTGGCAAGGGAGGTGGGAGTGGAATATGATGGCAAATTATTTAGGCCAATATATTACATTGTCCAATATTTTATTACCTAAATTGTAGTCAGACTTTTAAGGTATTTAAAGAGACTGAAGTCAACTCTATAAAGGGCCATTAGTTATGACATAGCCTTTATTGTCCTCACCTCCTAGATAGCTTGCTCTTTCCATCTTCCACAAACCTCCAATGGCCACACCCCATGAGGCATACCATGACTTCTCGCTTCTACTCATCATTCGAGTAGAGAGGTAGAGTTGTATAACATTTTTGATTGTCAGATAGATGTCATCGGCACAGTCCACGAGCATCTAGATCTCTTTAGAGATGTGGTAGATTATGTGAGAGAAAATCAACCCTTACTTGATCCAACTAGACATAAATAGAGTACAGTGGGTTTCGGTGAATCTCCTCATTGACTATCACTGGGCTGATAGCACTTTCAAGTTTAGGTTGCAAAGAATTTGCAAATCCCTTAGTCCAAAAAGTTTTAGAAGGATTTCCAAGGATGAAGAGTTGGATCTGCAAGCAGGTCCTATAGGAACTTGTTTTGTATCCCTAGAAATAGCCTATTGTGTAATTCTTTTGGAAATGGAGGACACAAATGCACCTCCATTCATCAATGTAGAGCCAACTCTTTTTCTAGCAGCAAGGCAAGATGTGGACATTGAGGAGAATCCTAATGTGGTTGTGCAAGCCACCATTTCTCTAGATTGGTCTAGTGCAACTTTGGACAAGGGAAAGCACATAGTAGAAATAGAGCAGACGACAGAATTGGTTGTGGTTCTCGGAGTAGGCAGGACATCATCCCCCACAAGATATCCAAAAGAGGAAGAGGAGGAAGGAGAGCAAAAAGAGGAGGAAGAAGGTATGATAGATGAGGTTTTGATGCAAACCCTTTTGTATATTTTGATTGAAAATAGAGTATATTTATTATTGATTACATTCAATATATTAAAAATTTGAGAGAAGATGAAATATTGGGGGCACTCTTTGCTTGGAAGAGTAGTAGTAACTTAGGTTACCCAGAAGAGGGGTTGGATATGTGCATGGATTTGGCACCTGCAAACACTTTGGAGCATCCAATCTTAACTGTGTGGGAGGAAATGCATGACTCTACTAATGCAGCAGTTACAGAGACAGAGTTCCGTGAGGTCTAGGAAAGATTGGAGGCAGAGAGGCTGTAAAAATGCCAGAGACTTGAGAATACTAGAGAGTCCTCATCATTGGCACCACTTCCAACAATTGATGAGAGCAAAAGCTCCATCGATATAACTCAATCGGGAATGGACGAACAAGATGCTGCCCACATTGTAAGTTCATGATATTTTGTCAATATGAATGAATTTATGTTCTTAGTTTGGCATTGAGAAGATTACTAATGTTATCTCAATTTTCAAGACATCATCAAAGTTGATAAGTTTGCGACACATAAAGGGGGTCAAGGTGACAGCATCGGTGTGGATTCAGCACTAGGACACTACATGGGAATGCTTGAGTGCCATAGCCTAGTGTGCTTCCATACTTTGTTCTCCCCTTATGGGAAGGAAGAGATGATAAAGTGCAGGGCACTTTCAAAGCTAGCCCCCCTTGTGCCTTTACCCCCTTTTGCATGCAAGTGTATTTTGGTGAGGCATGAGACTTGGTATTATCTACTTTTGGAGAGAAACTAGTAGGAAGAATCATGGCAGTTGCTATTATGGGTGCTTCGGTAGGTGTTTATGATGCTGGACAGCTTGTAGAATCTTTCACTGAACCCACTATTTTGTCAACTCAGAGGAGAGCAACAATAGTAGCTAAAGCTAAGCAAGCAAAAAATTTGTAAAAAGTGCATCTATTGGATGCAATATACAATAAATATTGTATAGACATCAAAATTTAATATATATATCTCTTGTTTTCTAGATGGGTGGTGTTTTGCATTATAATTGAGTTTTATTTCTTGGATTTTAGCGTATCCTTAATTTAAATATATAGTTGATTTTGAAGAAAAGTGCATTCCCTTATCAAAGGTTTCAAAAATTCTTCAAGTTACTAGGTGTATGAATAGACAAGATCAAGATTGCCAATGAACTCTAATCAAGATAGCAACAAAAGGTTAAATTGGATGCACAATCTCAAACCCTTCCATATTTAGATTCATCTTGGGACTAGGAATGTTTTGCATCCCAAACCTAGGAGGAAAATAGAACAATAATATGGTGGCTAATTTAGTTATGTACATGGTTAGTTGGAAGGATTAATGTAAATTAAGAGGATATATGCTCCATGATTGAGAGGGCAAGCTCACTTATGCCAATGGTTCCACATGGAGATGGTAATAATCCACACATATACTTGGTTGGCATTTGTGTATTATCAAATTTGGATAGAGAACAAGCATATGATTGACTCAATTCTAGCATAGGAGATTGGGTTTTGACTTTTATGGAAATTGTGCCTAAGGGGTGCTACACATAATTGAAGATGTAGGCCCTTATGGTGTAAAATGTTGTAAAGTATGCTAGGAATGGCCAAAATCTCTTTAGAAGTGTGCCTTGATATTCTGAAGGCATTGGTGATGACTGCAATGAAGTTTGATACAAAATGGTAAGGTTGACAAATGCACTGATAGCTATGAGCAACAATGGATTAAAATGGTTACAATGGATTAAAATGATGTGAATAAAATGACATATGAAACCATTATTCAAAGTGGGTGCCAACTTTGAATGCTAATGATCAAGATATGGGTTTATAAATTGGGACACATTTCAAGCATGAAGAAGCAAATTGATTTGGGCAAAAATTTTGCATCTTTGATCGGAAGGTGGCCATGACATAGGCACTTATTTTTTGTTTTTACATGTCAGTACCATCGATGGCACAAAGCGATGGAAGGATTTTGCAAGCCATAAGAGTTAACCTGATGAGTGGCGTCGCCCAATTGTCCGAGAAGGAAAAGGCTACCATACGAGCTGCATGAATGCTAATGCAAACTAGGTTAGCGTCAATGGGGAGAGGAAAGGAAAGAATACAAGATCTAGGTGGAGGAAAGTGGAAAAACATGGGGGAGGAGAAGATAGAGAGAAGCCCCAGAGATCTGAGCTCACACAACAAGGAGGTATAGGCATTGCATGCTTGTGAGAGATGTAAGGTGGCCGGTGTCCTTGCACAACAGGTGATGGAATCTAGGCTTCACTATTACATCTGATTTCCTCATGAGTGCCACAACTAGGATATGTACTCTTAATGGAATAATTAAGTGAGTGATCCAAAAGAAATGTGAGGTCCTTTGCTCAACATAGGGTCCTTGTAAGCATGAAACATACTAATTTTGAAGTAACAATTATCTTACCATAGTCCCTTTAGTGGACCTAGTGGTAAAATGACCCCAAGGATGAAAATGACGTCTTAATTACCATCCTTAACAAATGAAGTCAACACCTAGTGGAGGGTGCTAACATCCATTATTATCTAATTCCCCCTACTGTATTTCTTGTGTGTGTGTGTAAGTGATGGGGGATGCATCCCCCAGTAAAAAAAAACAAAAAATAGCCCCTGAGAGGCCCAGGTGTGCATAGGCCCAAAGTCGTACCTGGGCCTCTCAGGGGCTATTTTTTGTTTTTTTTTTAGTGGGGGATGCATCCCAAAATTTCCCAAACTCTTTCAGTTGTGCTATTTGTTCCTCATTTCAAAGAAAGTGGTCGTATACAATGGAAATTGTTGTGACAAACTCTTTTGGACTAAGTCATGCATTGATCACAACATTGTTCTTACTTCAAATATACTCAATAATGTTGCCATATCACTAGAATAACTGGTTCTAGCACATCTATTATTCTATCCATTGGGTGATAGGTAGCCAAGTGAGTGACTAGTGTGGTCTGTGTTGACCGTTAAAAAAATGTTTTCATGTCTTTAATACATGGACTATGTTAGAACTTCGCTCTTTGTCACAAATAGTTATGGACTTAAAGCTTCCAAATCTCAAATGCAATCAGTTGTCCATTCTACTATAAGAGCCCATCGATCTTATGTTTGCTTAATAAAAACAAAAAAAAAAACAAAAAATAGCCCCTAAGAGGCCCAGGTGCGTGTAGGTGCGACTTTGGGCCAATCGGGGACCCCGTCTGGCCCAAAAAGCACCTATGCCTCTCAGGGGCTATTTTTTATTATTTTTTTATTTGGGGGATGCATCTCCCATCGTTACACACACACACACCCATCACATACACAATAAATACATTTAAGAAAACAAAAAAAAGCCCCTATACCAAGAAATACACAAAAAATGTATTTATTGTGTATGTGATGGGTGTGTGTGTGTGTGTAAGTGATGGGAGATGCATCCCCCAATTTTAAAAAAAACAAAAAAAAGCCCCATCACTTACACACACACCCATCACACACACAAGAAATACATTTAAAAAAACAAAAAAAAAGTGCCTATACCAAGAAAAACACACAAAAAATCTTTTTGTTTTTTTTTTTAGCGAATGCATCCCCCATCACTTACACACACACACAAGAAACAAATACACCCATCACACCCTCGGGGGCTTTTTTTTTTTTTTTTTGGGGGGGGGATGCATCCCCCATCATATACTAGTGTCTAATCACATTCTACCATGATTATTGACTAATTACATACTAGTGACTAATTACATTCTACCATGAGTATTTGCCATCAACAATCAATTGCATTATGTACATACAGTAAATAATACATTGCAAGATTCCACTTGAAAATGAAAGCTCAAAGTTGAAAATCTACAAGAAAAATAGTTTCCAAAGGATTCTATTAACAAAAATATTTACAACCATCTTTGCACAAAATTGCTTTTGACAACCAAAATTGGTGTCCATAGTGAATACAACAAAAAATCTGATCTATGGCCTAAGTTGTGGGTCTTCTCTGATCCGCCTTGCCAGTTGCATGTCTTTTGCCATGATCGTAACCCTCTTGGCATGGATTGCACACAAGTTTGTGTCCTCAAGAAGAGTTACGATCGCCACTTTTATTGCTTCTTGTATGGTAGCCAATGCGATTGATTGAATACGATAGTCATCCCTATAGGACTACATAATCTCTTTCACCAATCGAGCGAATGGAGCTCTTGGGATTAGAAGGTTCATGCTACTTTGATACTTTCTTATCTCTTGAAGTGCCTTCCTTCCAGGCTTCCTGCGGTGTCTTCTAGGGACTCCACCTCCTCCTCCACCTCCACCTCCACCTCCACCTCCACCTCCGCCTCCACCTTGCCTATTGTGAGCTTTGCCTTTTCCTTTTGCTGTGTGGTGCAATTTTGGCAAAGATTTTCCACCCTGTCTAGAATGTGGAAAGTCCTGAGTAGCATTGTGCCATGCGAGTTGTCATTGTTGGCTCTCCATTTGTGCCCTTTGTTGTTGAGCCAATTGAATTCGCATTTGCCTAGCATCTTCTTGTCCTTTGGCCCATTCTTCCAATTTGCATCTTTTGCACTCCTGTTCTTCTGGTTTGCTTTCTGGCTCTTGAGGTGCCTCGGGCCTGACTCTGAGGATTGTATTGCTCCCCATGATCTTCTTCATTATCATCTGTTTGCTCATTAGTTTCTATCCTCTCCTCCTCCTACTCCTCCTCCTACCTCCTCTTTCCTCTCTCTTCGATCATTGCATTGTATACATTGGGAGGGATTGGGAGCTTTGCAACCGGTCTTCCAACTGCTTTGCTCTTGCCATGTTGGTGATGGTGGGGCTATGGGAAATGTGACAGTAGGAAGGAATGTACTAGTATGAGAGAGTACTAGTGGTACTGAGAAAATGAAGGTATTTGCATATATATAGGGGTATATTTATTTTGTGCATCATTATTAGTTAGCCCCCCCCCCTCTTCCCCCTTTACCCCCCCCTCAACTCCTCCTCCCCCCCCCCTATTTGTCATCATCCCCTTAGGGGGTTAACCTCAAAAAATTTTAGTGTATCACGTGCATTGTAAAGAAGTGATATTTATCAAAAATTTTACTTAGTTCACTAAAACATTGGGTTTTTTCATTCAACTTTAGGAAAAAATTACGTAAAGAGGAGGGGTGTTTGTTTTGGGGAAAAAAGCTTATTTAAGGGGTTTTTGAAATTCCCCTTGAACTCTCGTGAGGTCACTCCCCCAACCTTTTCTCATCGCCCACCCTTGTTGGGTCTACAAAATTCAATGCTTGTTTTTAAAAAAAAGAGCCAATTAATCAAATGTCCACAAGAGATATTGAAGTGCAATTTTAATTAACATAAAAGTACATTTGGTTTAGTGATCCAACGCTTTCCAACACGACTTCTGGTTTCTATCCAGCTTCTATGTTTTTGGGAAGCTTGCAAAGATATCCATGAATGCCTTCTTTTACTCATTTGAGTTCGACGAACTGCCTAGGCTAACTCTATTTGCAAAGCTTTATTCCTTGCATAGGAGGACCCGACTATACCACGATAGAACCACTCGAACATCTCATGAAGAGCATTACTTCCATTAATCCCCCCTCCATGTCGTGTACTCTTGAAATAAGCACCTCAAGCTCTATAATGAGACTTTTCCATCCCTTGGGCACTCCAAGCATTCAAGGAACCACATTGGCAAAGAAACCATGGACCATGAGCATAAAGAATGTGCTGCATACAGAGAAAAAACACATGAGCTAAACAAGAATAAATTGATTGTAATGAAAATTTTGAAAATAGCAAAGACTAAACACACCATGTAGTGAGTAATGTGTGATTCACCCCATCCATCTACCATGGCTTCAATGAACTCTTTCATGATGACTTTATATAGTTGCATATCATCATCGTCTATGGAAGGCTTCCTCAAGATCTTTACCAAAGTATCTGATTCTTTCCAAACACGTACTCTCAAGGTTTTGACATGAGGATCAGCTTCCAAATTAGTCATGCAATCACAACTTTTTTCAATAATTCCAATGCAGATTTAATCGATGTTTTCCATGATTGGATAAAAACCTTCGTGCCTTAGAGCCTCCCATGGACACTTTATTTGGAAGATTTCCTTATTTTTCTGACAATTGTGTGTCTTTGAATAGATTTACATTCCCCCCATGTAGACCCATACTCAAGAGTAAAGCATTGACCCTTGCTATACATGATGCCGCTCTCTCCTCTGGTTTCATGTTCCATGCATATACAATGTGCAAGTAAAGCAATTTATCAATGAGCCGCATCTCCGCATGTAACATATAGAAATGCACTCTTTGTAATGGAATGCTTAAAATTAGATCCCAATTTTTATCGTTTTGATCTCTATTGGGCACAGCATCCTAATTGTAGCTCATTACTCCATTGCTCCAATACATCCGTTTGTTAGCCTCGTCATCTGTGATGTCATTCATTACATCTTTAGCATTCCCAAAGTCTTTTCCTCTTTTTACTTGCTCTTTCCCTCTATGTATTCCTATGCTACTACCTCGAGTTTGGTGTGAGTGCATACAATAAAGACACGGATATGTTGCATTTGCACTTAATACCATTCCAAACATACACTTCAATGTCTTGAGATCTCTTGCAACCTCACACTCATCCAATTTGATAACAAATACTAACTTTCCTTCACAATCTGAAAGATTAAAGATTTACATGATTAGAAAAGATTTCATTAAAACTTCGAGCTCTCTAAACAATATAATTTTAACATACCCCATGCTTTCATGTTGTAAAAATCCACCATTGCAACTTGGACCCTACATACATCCAAAAAAATATTATTATGCTCTGTGTACTCAAAGGTCCTTGGTCCTTGCTTTGCCCCTTTGGTAGTTGGTCCTCCTTTCTTTTTGCTATGTTAGACATTTGTCTTGTTTATGCCTTCCAATGTCATGCTTTTTAAGATGTGTATAAATCCACCCAACATATCTTGAATAGCAGAATTTGTTTCTTTCCTTGCATTTCTAACGTATACTGGTCTTGGCAATAGAGGGTCCTTAATGCCTTGACCTCGAAGTTCATTTACAAATACATTATACATAGTTAAGTACCCTTGCTGACTAATGCCAGCAGCATCACATGCATGGACAACTTTCGATGGATCTACAAGATTCTCTAAATCAGTTGCAACCTCTTGTGATATTGCATGTCGCAATGCACGCTAACGAGGGTCCCTAAGAATAGAAATGAATTCTTTCTTCTTAATTACACTCTTTATGGCACAAAGTTTGTTAGAGGAATTTCTTCCAATAACCTCCTCCATAAAATTTCTGCAGAAATCATGATAACAGTAGAAAAATAAATGACTCATTTGTAAGTAATGCTTCATAATTATAAAATAGTCCAAATATATGTACATACCTTGTAGCTTTCACCCTGAGTTTCCTTGCTCCACCACCATATGCCAAGCTGTCCATTGGTTGCATGGGCTCGATCCTATGCTTGTAACCTAGAGGGGTTCTTTTTATCCTTTCTAATCTCCTAGTCAAAGTAGCAAGCTCTTGTTGGATACACCTAGCCTTTTTCAACAGTTTGTTCTTCTCATCTATTAATCTTGTGATTGTCTCGTGACCTCTCTTTTGCAATTTTTGAGTCAGTAAGTTTTTTTTGTTATTGGATTAGTTGTTCTTGGAGGTTATGCATAGCATTGGAATGGCCGATGCATTTACAATATCCTAGTAAGCCTTGAAGACCATTGCCTACGTATTGAATCAAACTCGTCACATTTTCAAACAAGGGTGGAGCATCTGTCAAAGGATCCACTGGATAGAGTCCACCAACACTCCATAAGTTGACATGCTTTGTTCCTTGTTGTCGTAATTAATCTCGTGTATCTTTTCTGACAACCTTGTGGCCATAACATTGACAAGTTGTGGCATACTTTGGTGCAACTTAGATGTGCAAGGTGCTTTTTCGTGGCTTGTTGGTGTGATCTTCCAATGGAGCCATGGGAGAGGGATTTAAAAATAAGGCCTTGGATCTGTTCAAAGAATAGAAAAGCATCAATGGAAACAAGTTTGGGACAATGGAAAGATATAATAGGATCAATGGAAGCAAGTTTGGGACAAAATGATGAGAAGAAATTGGATTTGGGTGTTGCAAAGTGCTTACGATAGAAAAAGTATGAATGTGGGATTGGAAGATGAATACAGTGAGAAAGAGTAGGATTTAGATGTTGAAAAGTGATTTGGGTGCATAGGCATGGTTTGGGGGAAAGTTTTGAAGAGTTTTGGGCCATTTTGGGCACTTTTGAAAATTTTCAAGATATTTTTTGGGAATGTGGACCACCTAAAGGTTGTTAAGAGAGTTAACTTTCTGAGACTGGGCGGGCCCTCCAAGTTAGAGAGGGAGGTGCACTTTTGGGGATCACCAGGGACCTAGGGAGATGTACTTTTTTGTCCCCATATGGGGTGATCGGACCCTTTGTAGGCCTTATTAGTTCTCAATTCATTTTGCTAATCCACTCCTTATAAGGCCCTTTTTGAGTCCAAAATTCCCCTAATGATGCTTCAAGCACATAAATTGTCTTTGTATATCAAGCATTGGCATTCCTTTTCAAGATTTCTCATGTGAATATTGTAATAAAATTTCAAGTTGTTCTAATTTTTGTATGAGATAATATAGAGAGAGCCTTGCCATTGAGAAAATAGAAGCTAGAAAAAGAGGCAAAGGAAGGTGAGTAGATTATGTCACAATTGAAGAGCTAAAAAATGCTACTTTTGAGTGTAGGAAAAGTTTGAATGAAGGAAAAAGAAAGTTATGGTGGGCAACATCAAAAATCGTAATGTTGTCAATCAGAATTAGGACTTTCAAATATGTTTGTCATTTCTATAACAACATAGTTGAAGCTCATAGACAAGGAAAGTTTGGTGGAAAATCATCCTTGTGGGATTTCTTTCAAGAGGTGGCACAAAACATATTGCATTCAAAGCAAGGGCAAAGGTTTAGTGAGTCTACAAAAATCATATATGAAGTTATTAAGCTATGGGGTGGTCCAAGTCTACATGACTTTTTGAGTATAAACCTTGGAGGCCCATCTTTATCTACCACTAGAAGGCAAGGAAGAAAGGAAATTGAATTTATCTGTGGTGAGTACGAATACATATTTGATGCTCTTGGAAAGATCTATATGGATGCAAAGAGAAGATATGGAGTCATCTCTCTAGTGCCAATTATAATAGTGGAAGATGAGACACCCATTAAGCATCGTATATGGTAATTTTAGCTTTCTATGAATTTTACTTTTTTCTCTATAAAATCGAGAGATTTACAATTTAAATTTTTTAGAATATTGGGAGAATATTAATCTTGATAATCTCTTTATGTAGATGGAATGCAAAAGATGACACCCTTATTGGGTTTTGTGGAAGGAAAAGAGAACATCATCAATGCTCATCAAATGGCTTAATTGTTGTTGGTGAAGGCTCCCAAGGATACTCCAATATTATAGATGCCTTTGAAAATCATGTCATAGTTGATTATGCTAGCCTTTTGATTGTTAATCCTCTACATGATCTTCTTCCACAATTGGCATTGGTTGTGCAGTGCACATGCAATCATTTTTATAGTGATTTTTTAAGAAACTAATGGAGTCTTGTAGAGACATTTTGGAATGCAAACCTAAAGGATAAAGTTGGAGCCATAATAGGGCATGCTTTAGATGGGGATAGTAGGAGACACAAGCAAATTCTTGAAGATTATTTGAGAAAATTGACCATCCTTTTTTTATCAATTGGTGTGGGTGGAATTTCAGAGCAAAACTTGTAGGAGGGAATGTTTATGGCCTTCATGATCAAAACTTTGTACATTGTGGAAAGAAACTTACAAGCCCACTTAATAGTCCTACCTGACAACTAGCAATGG
Organism: Dipteris shenzhenensis; assembly: GCF_047967505.1. NCBI lineage: Eukaryota > Viridiplantae > Streptophyta > Polypodiopsida > Gleicheniales > Dipteridaceae > Dipteris > Dipteris shenzhenensis. Next base: position 22,361,202 of record NC_141622.1, on the reverse strand, counting down.
GAAGTGTTTGGATCACACTTAATCATGTCTCTATTGTTTATAATTCTTTTTGAATTGAGGAGCACAAGCCACGAGATGGAGATATTCAAAGGAATGACCAGCAAAATTGGGGAGCAACACAAAGGATTGCAAGTAGGCAAGTACAGAAATGTTTGAGATCACATGTGAGTCTTTTGGTTTGAAGCCTAGCAAGGTTGAAGACTTGGAATGGTGGTTTCAACCTTGGCTAGATAAAGGTTCTACATGGTCTAAGCTAGATGTTGGAATGGGGGAAGCTGATGAGAATGATAACGTGGAGCCATGTAATAAGGAAGACTCTATGGAAGAGAATAGTAATGAAAATGAGGAGGTTATTGCACTAAGTGATATAAGACATGAAATTGATGACATTTTGGATGAAACAAGAAACACCCCCCCTAAGAGGAGCATTATTCATAGTGTAGAGGTGGATAAAAAGTTCATTTTCAAGACAACATTGGTGAGCCAACTCAATGGATGCCCAACCTTGTCCAAAGATAGACTCACAAGAGTAAAGCAAGGTGTTTCCTTCAACCATGAAACAAAAGTAGGATCATCAAATGGAAATCTATTTGGTATAGGTTGTGGTTGCACTGTCTACTTTCATGATAATGCAAAAGGAGAAACAAGTCAACACATAAAAAGAAATGGGAAAGCTACAAGCTCGAGAAAGATGGGTGCAACCCATGGTACATTGTACTTGGGAAGAGTTCAAAAGGTGAGGAAGAAAGTGGGAGGGAGATATGTGAATTATAAGCATGGTTTTAATTTAACAAATAGGCCCCAAGGTTTAGAAATTTAGCTTGGCTAGTATCAAAGGGTGAAAGGAGCACAAATGTTTGCATATGATTTGACTTACTTAAACATGTTGGACATTGAGACAATTATTGTGATAGCAAACTTGACATATAATGCAAGAATGGATAAGTACTAGCTAAATGCAATTGACTAAAAGTTTTTAATGACTTCTTAAAAGCTACTAAGTAAGTTTACCATTCATTCTCATGTATGTGGGAAATTTCAAGAAATTTCTTGTAATGTGTTAGATCATCCTTAGTTGATTGTGGTTTTAGATAATGATACTTCACATGTAGCGCATAAGGAGATGGGTTGAATCTTGAGGCAAATTTCTACATTTTTTGTAAGTTGAATACGGTTAGATAGACTTGAATACAACCTTTTTCTAGCTTTCTCTTCTTACATTAAGCATTTCAAATTCTTGTTGATGATGGAGGACTAGATTTGAAGCAGATTGGGGGAAAGGCGACCAATTTTAAGGCCCTCTCTTGGCTATATTATTTGCACTATAAATAGGACATTGTCCCCCTCTACATGTTATACTATGAAAGACATTTGGGTTCCATCAAGAAGGATGAGAAGTTTACAGTAACCTTTAGTCTAGCTACCTTAATCGCAAATTTTACCACATCTCAAGTAGGTTTTAGATTTACTCTTGATGACAATTCTGGGTTGTAAATCTATTTTCAATTATTGATACAATTGTACTTTTGATTCAACTCTGTCTTCTCTTGTGGTACTTTTCATGAGGCTTTTGCTACTTATTGATTGAGCTTGTGATGCTAGTTGTCTGCTAGGGTTTGACTAACATCCCAACTCTAATACTAAGATAGCCCATTTTTTATTTATTTGTGGTGTCAAATCAAGAGGGGAAACATGGGCTATTCAAAACTTTGAAATAGAGTAGAAATGGAATAAAGAGTGGTATCTAGACTAAAATATATTCATATGCATGAATAACATAATCTAAGTTTAACAAAGATTGGAGTATTTCTCTCTTATGCAACTATGCCTTTTTATATCATCTTCATATCTAGAGTATATTTTGGAAGTTGGGATCTCTAAAAATTATCTAAAAATCAAGTGGTTGCATAAATATAGAACCTAATTACTTGAAAAAAGGGAGACAAATTGAGAAAAGGTGGAAAGAATTTTTATTAACATCCGGATTCTCATGAGTATAACTGGTAAAAAAGTGTCGAATCCATTTGGTAGTCTAGGCTCCGAGGTCAGGGTCCACTTACCTGCTGCTAGGTGCACCCTGACCTCATACATTCTATCCACTAACGGGATGTATGAAGTTTTAATAAAGTTAATACATTAATAAAGGAAATGCACCAAGGGGATGTATGAAATTTTAATGAAGAGATATAACTCATTAATTAAGTCCAAAACTAAAGTTTAAGGTACAAGTTAATAAGCCAAGTGTTTCAAAGGCTAAAGACCTTTTAAATAGCAAACCTCTATCCAGATTCTAGATGTTAAGGAAATTTTAATAAAGGAAAAGAAGGCTTTTATGGGTAAAGAGACTGGTGGCATTAGGAAAATAATAGCATACATACGTAACAAATGGGGGAAATTAGGTGGATGACTTAGATTAAACAAGAAAGAAATGTGTAAAAAATGAAAATTGCTCATGCAACCATTACATATATACAAATTAATACATAAATAACACATATAAATATAGAAGTACAATTATATATGTTGATATATTACTAAATAATTGACACAAATGATGGCATGAGGAACATCCGAACCATTATTGTTTCCCAATATGTGAAGTAATTAACAAGGGACTGAATGTGTCTATATTCTTTATAGAAGGAGGGAGAGATAGAGGATTTAGAGAAACCTTATTATTACAATTTTAACTTTTGCAAAGCAAATAATAGGGATCTTATAGAAATAATTTAATTGAGAAATTATATATGTAAGCATAACTAAGAGAACCTAAAAATAGGTCTACAAGGACTTTAAAAACTTTTAAATAAACCTAAATAGCAATATATGTAAGACAACAATACAACATCTGTGCTCAACAAATAACAGGATCTTGTATGCAAGAGAGAAAAGTAGACAGTATGGAGAATCAAAATTTTGATTACTGTAAAACTCATACAATAGATGGCACTGCCTCCCAGTTGTGCGCTCCTGTGTGAGAAGCTTTGATGGCATGCTAGAAACAGTAGAGGATGGAGGTTGGATGCTAAGGAATCAGGGTTGCTATAGGCAGTGATGAATATGGGCTTCACGGGCTTGCTCTTATATAGCCACTAGTCGTAGTTGGTTAGACCCAATTGGGAGATCGACCCAGTCGGCCCAAAACGACCAACTAGAGGTCGGTCCCGAAATAGGCCACCGACCACACGTTAGAACCGTGGCACAGAATAGAGCAACTAATCTATGGTTACCATTCGGCCCAGAGCCATCCGGGATCATCTGGGGCTCCAAACGGGCCCCACAACCTGAGAGTGGGCTGCCCCGGGAAACGCTCTGTCTACCCTCAATGCGGTCATGCCTTCCCGCACTTGCATGTAGCCTAGTTGGCAGTGTGCCAACTCTATCTAAATCTGTCCAGCCATCAGGCCACACATGGCCCCCATCTAGTGTCCAAACCAAGACCTACCGGATAACCTAGCTACTCAAATGCCTTCTTCTCATATGGAGGGCTTACAAGTAGAGTTAACTGGTTCTTGCGTAGTTACATGAGAGTGGAGCATTGTTATCTAACACCCCCCCTCAATGTCCACCTGCAAGTGAACTTACTTTTTCGGCCCAATGCCAAGTGGCCAATGCCAAGTGGATGAAGATGCCTCTCCAGCAAGTCTCTTCCAAGAGCCTTCGTGAAGATGTCCGCAGCACTCTGTAGTCAGATAGTACACCAAGTCGACTTCTCCATCCATGGTGAGATCGCATACAAAGTGATATTGAAACTCAATGTGTTTTGTGCGAGCGTGGTACACAAGGTTCTTAGCAATTGCCATGCAACTCTGATTGTCACATAATAACTGCATAGGCTTGTTCGGCACTGCACCCATGTCCCCTAAAGTCCTCCTCAACCACACTACCTCACAAGAAGCAAAACATGCTGATTTGTACTCAGCCTCGGTAGAAGAAAGAGCAACTATAGGTTGCTTCTTGCTGATCCATGACACAGCTCCAGATCCAAGTGAGAAACAGTAACCTATCACTGATCTCCTGCTGTCCGCGTCTCCTGCCCAATCTGAGTCACAAAATCCGGTCAAGATGTTGCCCTTGGTATAGGTGATGCCATAATCAAGTGTGCCTTTGATGTATTTCAGCACCCGCATCCCTGCCCTCCAATGGTTCTCCCAAGGCTTATTGGAAAACCTGCTTAGTACACCAGTCGCAAAGTTGATGTCCGGCCATGTGTTGCACAAGTAAATCAAACTACCCACAAGCCTTTTGTACTTCGTTTCGTCCACCAGTGGTGATGAATCCTTGTTTGAGAGCTTCACATCAACCTCCATAGGGGTGCCAACTGTCTTGCACTCAGCCATGCCAAATGCCTTCAGTATCTCTCCAGCATACTTCAGCTCTGAGATGAAGATCTGTTTTGGCTCTTGCCAAAATTCAATCCCCAAACAGAAATGCATTGGTGTCATTTCAAACTCTCTTCCTAGCAACTGCTTTGTTTACGAGATCTTTTCTTCATGGTTCCCTGTTATGACAAGGTCGTCCACATAAAGGGCCACGATCATACACCTGCCTCCTTCTCTGTAGATATATAAATTTGCATCAGATGGGCTCCTCCTAAACCTGTTTTGTAGAAACTAGGCATCAATCTACTGGTACCATGTTCTTGGGGCCTGTTTCAACCCGTAAAGTGCCTTCTTTAGTTACAAACTTTACCTTCTGAACCAAGGATCACAAAACCTGGTGGTTGTTCCATGTATACCTCCTCCTTGAGATCTCCATTTAGAAAGGCGGATTTTACATCCATCTGAAATACGAGCCAACTTTCTTGTGCTGCTAAAGCCAAAACACTGCGAATTGTGGTTAGTCGAGTTGTGGGAGCAAAAGTATCCTAATAATCAAAACCATGTACCTGTGTGAATCCTTTTGCCACGAGTCGAGCCTTGTACTTATCCAACGTGCCGTCGGAGTTGTACTTGGTCTTGTACACCCACTTGGTGCCAATTACCTTGCATTTTGGTGGTCGATCCACAAGGTCCCAAGTGTTGTTCTTCATTATGGAGCCATACTCTGATTGCATAGCCTCCATCCACCTATCATCACCCTATGCCTCTTCAAGACACTTGGGTTCTTTAGCACGGATCACCTCTGTCATCAACTCGTAGTTGACCAAGTGTTCCCGCGCCCTTCTTTACTCCTCTAATCTCTTGGACCAGCGGTGTTTGGATGGTTCCTCCTCAATGGCTAGAGGTTCTCTGCCATCCAAAAGCTACTTTACCCACTTTGAGAATGGCCGTTGCTATTGTGGTTCTACAGGCTCTTCTTCCTCTTCTTTACCTTGAATCCTCCCAAGCACTATTGGGGGAGTTCGGTCTGCTGTTGGTGGTTGTATTGGATGGATATCCTAGTCCTAGTTGTCTGGGAAGGAAGCATCCTCCTCCAATTGATGCGGCTATTCTAAGAAGACCACATCGCGACTTACTATTACCTTCTTGGTAACAGGATTATAGAGATGGTAACCCTTTGCCTCTTCACTATAGCCCAAGAAAATACACTTCCCGCTCTTCGATTCCCATTTGGTCCTGTTAGCATCAGGGACATGCACAAAACAATCACATCCAAAAACTCTGAAATGTGCAGCTGAAGGTTTCTTACTAGAAAAGGCCTGCAGTGGAGTCATCTCATTCACAGCCTTCGTGTAGCTGCGATTCAGAATGTAAACTGCCGTGTTACATGCTTCAGTCTAGAAAGTCTTTGGCAAATCTTTCCCTTTCATTATACTCCTGCCTATTTTGCAGATGACGCGCATCTTGTGCTCTGCTACTCCATTTTGCTGTGATGTATGTGGCGGGGGTTTTTGCCTCTTGATCCTGTGACTTTTGCAGTAACTTTCGAATTCACTTGATGTGAACTCACCACCTCTATCTGATCTCAACTTCTTCACCTTCCTCCCCGTTTCTTTCTCGACCATTACATGCCATTCTTTGAACTTACTAAAAGCCTCATCCTTAGTCTTCAGGAAGTTTATCCATATCCTTCTACTGTAGTCATCGATCAGTGTCATGAAGTAGTAGGAACCACCCAAAGCTTCCGTCTCCATCTTTCCACAGAGGTCCGTGTGAAAGAGCTCTAGAGGAGCCTTTGCCCTACTGGCCTCTTTAGGAAAGGGTTGCCGATGCTGCTTGCCCATCATGCAAGCTTCATATACATCGAGCAGATCTATAATTTCTGGTAGGTCTGCAATCATTTCACTTTTATGCATCTCCTTTAAAGGACTAAGGTTTAGATGACCAAACCTCTTATGCCATAGCTTAGTGTTGATCACATCGGCTCGAGCACTAAAAGCTAAAAGTTCGTAGATGTTGTTGCGCCGTGTACCTTTACCAATGAACTTCCCTTGAAGATCCAAAATCTGTGTGCCATTCTTATCGAAGTGAACTTTGAGGTCCCGATCCATGATCGCAGAAACGGACAAGTTCCTCTTGATATCTGGCACATAAAGAACATCGGACAACTATTTTACAACTCCATCTGACTTGAGAGCAATCGTACCTTTTCCTTTTGCTCGACATTTTGCATCGTTACCGACTGCGACCAGGATGTCATTCCCTACTGGATGTAAAGAGGTATACCAACCCTTATGACTGGTCATGTGGCGTGATGCACCATTGTCAATAATCCAAGGTTCATCATCCACAGGTACATGAACTGCCTCTGTGCAAATCTCCTCAATTTCTATGAATAGCTCTACTGGTATTGCCTGTGCACTGTTGCTAGACTCTTTCTTAACTCCGTTCTTCTCATCTGCAATCTTCTTTCGGCACTCATTGTGCTTGTGCCCTGCCTTGTTGCAATAGAAGCACTTGATCTTCTTCTTTCTCTTTTTATCATCAGAAGAAGATGGGTCACCAGAGTTTTTATCCTTAACTTTCTTTGATCCAACCGAGAAAGCTGAATCTTCTCCAGTCCTCGTCTTTTGATGCATCTCCTCCTCCAGAAGCATCGCGCTGAAATCCTCAAAGTTGAGGGGTGGATTTCTGTTCTACGTATTCAGTGCTATAACAAGACCATCGTACTTTGGTGGGAGACTCCGTATGCACCTCGTGCTAGATTCTCACTGGTGATGGTGATGCCAATCGTAGTCATCTGATCACACAGATTCTTCACCCTAGTGATGAACTTCTCTACCGTTTCAGACTTAGACAGTTTCTCATTCACGAGTTGAGTCTCCAGATTTTGGATCCGTGTCTAATTCGTGGTCTCGTACTGATTTTTCAAGACCATCCATGCCTCCTCTACAGTGGTGACATGTTGAATTAACTCCATGATAGAATCACTTACACTACAGACAATAGAACACAGCACATCTGCATTTCTTCTTGTCCACACGAGAATCTGATCCGTAGTTGGTACTATCTATTGTCCTGCATTGGCTGGATTCGGTCTCGCAACCGGCTTCATGTCCACCCCAGTAGCAATATCCCAAAGCTCGTATGCGCTTAGGATGGTCTTCATCTTGAACTTCCAGAGTGGATAGTTAGTGCCATCCAACTTTCCGCTTTCGCCGAATGGTGGGACTCACAGTCTTGCAGGCTGGGCCATCTCTCACAATCTGCTCGCAAACAGAAACACAATACCAAATCTTCTTGCTAGAGCCCAAGCTCTGATACCATGTAAGAAAACAATACAACGTCTATGCTCAACAGATAACAGGATCTCGTATGCAAGAGAGAAAAGCAGATAGTATGGAGAATCAAAAATTTGATTATTGTAAAACTGATACAATAGATGGTGCTGCCTCCCAACCGTGTGCTCCTGTGTGAGAAGCTTCGATGGCATTCTAGAAATAGTAGAGGACGGAGGCTAGATGCTAAGGAATCAGGGTTGCTATAGCCAGTGATGAATATGGGCTTCACGGGCTTGCTCTTATATAGTCACCAGTCGTAATCGGTTAAACCCAATTGGGAGACCGACCCAGTCAGCCCAAAATAGCCGACTGGAGATCGGTCCCGAAATAGGCCACCAACCACATGTTAGAATCGTGGCACAGAATAGAGCAATAACCTACGGTTGCTGTTCAGCCTAGAGCCATCCAGGATCATCTGGGGCTCCAAACGGGCCCCACAACTCGAGAGTGGGCTACCCCGAGAAATGCTCCATCTACCCTCAATGCGATCAATCATGGGATGCCTTCCCGCACTTGCATGTAGCCTAGTTGGCAGTGTGCCAACTCTATCTGAATCCGTCCAACCATCAGGCCACACATGGCCCCCATCTGTGTCCAACAAACCAGAACCTACCGGATACCTCGCTACTCAAATGCCTTCTCCTCATATGGGGGGCTTACAAGTAGAGTTAGCTGGTTCCCGCATGGTTACACAAGAGTGGAGCATTGTTATCTAACAATATAGCTTAAAATATTGGGAATGTATATGTATGATTAATACGTGAAAAATTAGAGGCCACCTAGTAAATGCATTAATTGAAGAGCTCCTAGACATCTGATCATATGCAGATCTTTAGGCATGGTCATGGTACCAAAGGATATATATCCATTCACGCTTAAAATCCAAAGATGAACATAAATATTACTTATTAGCTAGGGCCTAAAGTGCAGAGATGTACCTTGTATGAGAGCTTCTATACTACTTCCTCAACATATGACAAAAACTGTGAGAATTCACTAATGCAAAAACAGTTGTGGATCAAGCTGCAAGCATGTATGACCTTTAAGACAACCGCTACCTTAGAGTCCAAGTTTGAAGGCTCGATGGCACTCACGACCATTCTCTCATGCGAAATACAGAGCTCAACAGGTGAGGTGAAGTGCCGCAGCATCCACACAATAGTCACATTAGTTCAGGCAGGGCCGTGTCGCAATAAAGGCGGGGCATGTGGGCTATTAGTCTATGCTATGCAGTGCCCAAATGTAAGGGCGAGGGAGTACAAGGCTCAAGCCTTTAGAGTATGACCAGCTTGCATGGAAGGCTTTAAGTATGTGCACAGTCTACGAGAGGTGACACAACAACTAGGGAGGTAGGGAGCCACAAAGCGTAGTGAGATTAAGCAAAGCAAGGGCTCTTTAAATAGGCTAGGAGCTTGAAGTTGGGTTGGTCAGTTTCAATAGTTAGGAAGAGGGGAGTTAAGATTATTTTGTAGGTTAGGGCAAATAGACTAGGGAGGCTTAGGTAGGCTTAGAAGTCGGGGGAAGGGAGTAGGTTGGGGAGAGGGGAGTTAGACTAATCCATACTTTAGGGAATGATTTAGTAGAGGTTTTATTTTTAAATAGGTTTAGTTAGTTTAATTTAGTTTAAGAGCATTTAAAAAAAACATTTATAACTCTATAGCATAATTTTTCTCTCTAGTAGACTACTTTAAGAAAAAAACATTGACTGCTATTTAGAAAAATATGGACTACTCTAATAGGTTTAGATAAAAAAATCAAAAAACATAGAAGGGTAAATTAGGAGACTTTTAGTAAAAAAACCAAAAATAAGAGCCAGTAACTAGGTCATAAAACGGAACAACAATAGTTTTATTTAAAAAAATTAAGAACAAATCTTATTTGAACAAAAGAAAAAAAGGGGGGGGAGTTTAATAAAAAAGGAAAAATTTTAAAAAAATTTTGATTAAAAAATCAAACAAAGGGGGAAAAACATTCCTGATAGTAAGGAAGATTAGAGAGAGTTGGATTTATTAGGTAAAAATAGAAGAGATAAGTAAGGTAGTTAAATTTTGGGGGGAAGGATAGGAAGAGGGGGCAAAAACAAGAGAGAGAGAGAGAGAGAGAGAGAGAAAAGTGACAAAAAACATTTCCTTCATGTCTAAAGATTAACCAAGGTTTGATTAGTTTTTCTCCTAAATTTTCCTTGAAAGAACAACTAATAGAGGCTTCCTTACGATGGTACTAGCCAAACACAGATTATGAGTCATACAAAATTCAGAAAGTTGTTTCTTTATGGAGAAATAATCGAGAAGGGGGTTTTCAAATTCCATGTTATAAACCCTTTGCTATTTTTTATGCGTTGAGTGGTTAAGGGAAGTTCCCCATGAGAGAGTACAACAAGGTCCTTTGAGGGGAAGGCACATACCTGCAAAATATCAGTCTTTCTCATCATATAGGAGGTGCTTGACCAGCAGTTTTGCATTGACATCTTGCGTAAAGGACATTGTCTTGCCGCCTCTCATGATCTTCGAATGTCTTACCTGAGATTCACCTGAGTCCAAGTGGATTGAGCTTTCCTTACTGTTTTGCCATTCAATCTGCTTTGGAGTACATGATTGGGCTGGCTATATATTCCTGGTTCTCCCATATCCTACCCCTAACCTACCCTGTTTTGAAGAATTTATTGTTCTATGGCTGCTGCCATTATAACCTCTTACCATTCTCTCCCCATATGAGCATACTCCTCGGGATAATTATGGGAGCAATGGCAAAGCGGGGTTTTCTCCAAGTTTCATATTGCTGTGAGCATTAGTTCTCTCATGTACATGAAGGTGATGGAGGCTCTCCCAAAAAGCACGATGTGGAACGAAGCCAAGAGATTCATATCATGTAGGTCCCAGACCTTGTTATCATGTGCCATAAGCTCTGCCTCCAAAACTCTGGGTGGGAAGAAAGGATTCGTATAAGTTGGGCATGAGCTCTTTCTAGCATTTGTTACTGGAGTCACCATTAAATCTGAGAAGATATTTTCATGGTCATCCTGAGACAAACCTTCCATATTACAAAAATTGTGCTGGGGGGGCGATTGTAGGTTTTGTGGGGGCAGGCCCATATTCTCTACAAAGGCTGGACTAACTAGGGGGTTCAAACTACATTCTCATAGTGTTTGGAGATGACTCCACAAAGTCCAGAAGGTCCTTCTTGTCCTCATGAATGATTTGGTCTATCGATTGATGGAGTTGCTTAATGAGGGTTACCGCTTCATCCACCTTGCCTTTGCAAAGAACCAGGACTTTGCACCAATCATTGAAAGATAGTTGCATTATAATCAGTCTTCCTGATTCAGGGTGTTCTTTCAGTTCCTATGAGTCCATGCCGATTATGATCTCATGTCATGACAGCTTGGCATGCCTAGTATGGGGCCGCTAGTGGATCCTTGTAACCAAGTTTAGCGAGGTCCGCAAACCAAGTAGGTGCCTGGGGGAGACAGAAACAAACCCATCAAGTTAGGATCTTTGTTATTATAGCTAGATGAACTGGCTCAATGCTAATCTGATGTCTTGTTTTGATCTTGCCTTTCTTCAGTTGACTATAATAACAATGACTTTGCATGATGGGCCATCTAGTTCACAAATCCAGATTAGCATTGAGTCAAAATCAGACTATAATAACAATGACTTTTCATGAGGGACCATCTAATTCGCATGCTCAGATTAGCATTAAGCTGGAGATAGATTGTAAGAACATATCAGACTGTTAGAATTTTCCGATGACCGAGAAACCATCTAATCGCACGTCATGAGCAACCATCTAATCGCACATCATGGCTAGATGATGATGTATATGACTGCCTATGCTAGGCTCGGCTACCAACAAAGCTAGGTGTATGTGCCACCGCTCCTCCCCCCTCACCCCATTGACTTATTATGATTTTGGCTCCGATGATCGAGAAATTCTCCCATGGCAACCATGTAATCACTCGTCATGGCTAGACGATGATGTAAATGACTGCTTAGGCTAGGCTAGGCTACCAACAAGTTGGGTGCATGTGCCTATGCTCCTCCCCCCTCATCCCATTGAATTATCATGATCTTGGCTCCGAAGACCAAGAAATTCTAGCATGGAAACCATCTAATCGCACGTCATGGTGGCTAGATGATGATGTAGATGAGTGCCTACACTGGGCTGGGCTACCAACAAAATCTAGCGGGTGGATTGTGTGGTCTTAGCAGCAATAGGCACCCAGAGTTACACAACTAACATAAGAAATGAAGGGGAAAAGAGTGGGAGGGCGGCAAGTCTAGCTATATAAAGGCCTTAAGGGCAAAGAAATAATTCACCGCATCCAGGAAAATTTCTCTCCTACCCCCCTCCACGCTCTCTCCAAGCCCCCTTCTACCGCTATGATGAATCTTCTGTTGCAACCTTGATGCCCATTCATAATGCTATCCAAGTCATGGGATCCATTGTTTGCCTTAGCTGCCCATCCTGCAGCACTCCACTAGCCATAGCCATGACCAAGGGAGTTGCAAGATGGGGAGCCAAGGGAAATGGGTTGCCGTTGTTCTGTCAGGCACTGGCAGAGAACTCACCTTGGTGATGAGACTCTCGTAATTCAACACAACCTTCGGCACTAGGGAAGGAGAACTCAACTTAGTGAGAACCTGTAACACACTGAGAGCATGCGTCAGAGTGCTAAAGCTCACCACCAAATTGAGTTTCTTATCCACTATCTAATGTTGTGCTCAATTGAGCTCACCACCAAGTTGATTTCTCTCTGCCAGTTCCTTGAAAGAAGTTGCTATGACGAAGGCAATTCCTTGAAAGACTTGAAAGAAAAACCTCATGACCAATCATGTTGCAGGATGAGGAGCCAAGGGAAACGGGCCGTTGTTGTTCCATGAGACATTGCGAGAGAACTCAACTTGGTGTTGAGCCTCTTGTAATTGCACACAATCTTCGACCCTGGGGAAGGAACTCAACTTGGTGATCAGCTCTAACACACTAAGAGCATGCGTCAGTGTGGTGGAACCTCATGACCAACCGTGTTGCAGAATGGGGAGCCAAGGAAAATGGGTTGTCGTTGTTCCGTGAGACACTGGGAGAGAACTCAACTTGGTGTTGAGCCTCTCGTAATTGCGCACAACCTTCGACACTGGGGAAGGAACTCAACTTGGTGATCAGCTCTAACACATTGAGAGCATGTGTCAGTGTGGTGGAGCTCACCACCATATTGAGTTCCCTGTCCGCTGTTGAATGTTTTGCTCGATTGAGCTCACCTCCAAGTTGAGCTCCCTCTTCCAGTGCCTTGAAAGAAGTTGCTATGAAAAAGGTTATATCAATTACGAGGTGCTCATATTGCCCATGCATACAAGAAGTTTCGGGTCAAAATTGTAAGAAAGTCCTACCTACGATAGCACTACGAGGTGCTCGTATTGTCCCCTGCATACAAGGCACTAGGTCAAAAGTGTAAGAAAGTGTTAACAAGGGCAAAAAGTGACACCTAGTCCTGCCACTGTGATGGTGTTGACAAGTGCTAAAAGTGCTTAAAGAAGTGTCACAAAGACAAAGTACTAGCATCTTTGTATGTAATATTTTTTGTTAAATGTTTGCTTCGAATGTAATTTATTTGTTTCAATTTCAATGTAATAGTATTATCGTAAAAACTAGCAGATGTAATTTCTTTTGTTTCAATTTCAATGTAGTACCATTATCACCAAAAGTATTGTTGTTGTTACTTCAGTAGTGAAAGTGGCTTTAAAGAAGAACAAATGGCATATTTCTGCCCTTGTTTACATTTTATTGCAACCATAGGGATCGTTGCACAAGAAATTATTGAAAAATTTATTGTTACTATAGTGAAAATGGTTCCAATAACCAACGCGGTGGTTTAGAACTATAATAACTCCAATAACCAGCATAATGGTTGCAAGGAAACTATACTAAATTGCAAATGTCTACATTTTCCTTAGCTTGGAACTAAAGTAGCTCCAAGAATGTGTGCGGTGGTTGAGAAATGGTTGCACAAGGAGTAATATGACTAAAATATCTCCAAAATAACACTATTTTTCTTGGTTTAGAAGTAAAATAGCTCCAACATCCAGTGCAGTGGTTGCGGATATGGACCTTGAGGGGTCCCCTTTAGAGATTTACATGACACGGTGGTCTTCATACCAACGTGGTGGTCTCTACATGCCAACATCATTGCTTAAGCCAACACAGTGGTCAACATAGCAAAAGATTGTGTTGCGTAGCGATAGATGGCAAAGCTGCGCAATGATAGGTGGCAAGGCAAAAGCTTCATGCTATAGTCAGGCCAATGTTATTGTGCTCGAACCAGCACAGGTTCAGTGCAATAAAAGATCGTGTTGCACAGTGACACATGGCGAAGCTGCGCAAGCAAACATGGCAAGGCAAAGGCTGTGTGATGTAGTCAAGCCAAAAGCAGAGCAATAATCTCTGTGCTCATGAGTAAATTTATATAGTGCCATGTGCCGAGCTCTGTGCTATTGACCATGATAAGATTGCGTATCATTATTATGCCAATTCGCCTTCATGATGTCAAGAAAATTTTCAGCGAGAGCACGGGTCCACGAAAATTCAAATATTCACCCAGAAGGGCATCGCGTCGCAACCCAAAATGGCCTCGAAAATAGTTTCACAATTGGCTACACCCAAGAAAACATTGACCCTAGAACAATAGTCTACCCTCATCGCAAACACTGCGTCCCACGTGCAGTGAATTTAATCAAACTGCTTGTACCAGCTAAGGCAATAGAAACTACCAAAATTCTACACTGCGAACATGACAATGCCCACTAAAACTGTGAAGAGAGTGGGAGAGAAGTAAGGAGTCTCACTTGCAGCTTTCTCTCATACACAATGGGGGAATACACACAAAGGTGGAGGCTGAAAACAGTTTTCCTCTTCTTAGTTGTGAAAGCCAAAAGAACTCTCTAAGTACAAAAGAAATAGGTAAAGCCTATATGTGGGTCTCAAACCAAACTCAGCTAACCTAGGTGGCATACTAACTGAGCCACTAACTAGAGTACATAAAGATAGCTGTCATCTAGCTATTATTCATGGGCGGTGTACCAACCGCATCTGTAGCTAACAAGTCGGTGACATAAATGCACAACGGTCACCCTGGCACATCACGAGTGGAGCTCAAGATCTCAACACTCCCCCTCGAGCTCAATCACAATTCTTGCACACCAAGCAAGTCTCTGAACTTGCGCAACTTCTCTGCACCCAATGCCTTTGTGAATATGTCAGCTACCTGATCCTCTGTGCTGACATAAACTAGATCAATAAAACCTACTAGAACCTTCTCCCGCACATAGTGATAATGCACCTCAATGTGCTTTGTTCTAGCATGATAGACTGGGTTATTTGCCAAGTGTATACTTCTCATGTTATCACAATAAATGACAGCTGGCCCATCTGTAGACTGATGCATATCATAAAGTAGCTTACACAACCAAGCTACCTCACATGCAGCCATTGTTGCACCCTTGTCTCTAAAGTTACCATGTCCTCCTCCATAGGACTGCTTTTCTTGAATTTGCTGCATATTCTAATTTCTACCACGGCCTCCAGATCGGCCTACTCTACCTCTATCTCTACCTCTTCTAGCATTTGAGTAGAAGACAGTTTCTTTTGAAGTTCCTCCTGAAGAAGATGCACCACCATTTCTATGCTCTTCAGAAATTAGAAGAGCAATCAACTCCTCAAAATCAGAAAATTTTTCACAGACGGCAATGGATGTCCGGAATTGTGCATAATCCTTTCCTAGACCATTCAAGGTCACGGAAACTAAATCATCATCTTCCACTAGCGACCCAATGGAAGCAAGTGCATCTGCAATCTTCTTCAGCTTCATGTGGTAATCATTGATGCTCATATTTTCTCTCTACACATTATGCAACTCCTGCTTAAGCTGCATCTTCCTGGCTTGTGTATTTGTGCTATATATTTTTGTCAAAGTATCCCATGCCTCCTTCGACGTGCTTGCATCATGAATATGCACAATCATAGAATCTGAAAAACTGATAGACAACTAGTACATAACTTTTCTGGCTCTCTCATGCCATCCTTTAAATGCCTGCAACTCTTGCTGATTGGGAACATTAGGAATAACTAGTTCTTGTTCAGCTCCAGTAATGAACTCCTAATAGCCTTTTCCCTTAAGGAAATTTAGCATTCTAAACTTTCATGCTTGGAAGTTGTTCTTGTCAAGCTTTTCAGCGACAATCTGTGAAAGAGCATCAGACGCCATTACAAAACACTACAAAAATATTATGTCACTGCAAAAAACACAACTTTTGCCTCACAAGGGCAAATTTGCAAAACTAACAAAAGTGGTATTCCTAGTGACGATTTTGCATCAACAGGCAATAAGAATGATTCTATCACTCCCAATATCTCTGAGCACTGGCATACGATGCAATTTCTAGGATAACTTTTCACCGACCTGCAGAACAATGGTCACACAGCAAAAATAGGGCACTCTTCTAAGTGCCTGCGAAAAACTTCCGCTACTAAAATGGGCCCCAAAATAGCCTCGAATAAAAAAAGTAATATCACCAAGGGCTTCGCCTTTACATGCAGCATATACTGCCCTCTCACCACTCCGTGAAGGGTGTCCCCCAATCTGAGACAGTGCACTCTTGCACTTTCTGGCTGTGTTACCTGCAGAGATTTTCTCCCAAACTCGAAAAAGAAAAGCAATACTGATCCTCTTACCAAGGCACCACGAACTTGGTTTGCTTTCTTGAGCTCCTTACCATGAACCGAGCTCTGATACCATGTGAAGAGAGTGGGAGAGAAGTAAGGAGTTTCACTTGTAGCTTTCTCACATACACAATGGGGGAATACACACAAAGGTGGAGGCTGAAAAATAGTTTTCCTCTTCTTAGTTGTGAAAGCCAAAAGAACTCTCTAACTACAAAAGGAATAGGTGAACCCTATAAGTGGGTCTCAAACCAAACTCAGCTAACCTAGGTGGCATACTAACTGAGCCACTAACTAGAGTACATAAAGATAGTTGTCATCCAACTATTATTCATGGGCGGTGTACCAACCGCATCTGCAGCTTAACAAGTCGGTGACATAAATGCACAACGGTCACCCTGGCACATCACGAGTGGAGCTCGATATCTCAACAAAATTAACACATGTGTCCGCACTAAATAGGATTGAAGAGAGAGTAATAGCGATAAGACTATTGTTCGCATAGATTCAGGAGTTAATGTATAAGGCCAATATGGTTTACATGGTAGTGTTGTAAATGTATTTATGGACACTAAAAGAGTACGTGTCCTATTGCAATTCTTATCCGAGAACGCTACAATCTTGGTAGCAATCAAACGAAGGCTACAATACACACATAAGCAGACTTGTCCAGCCAATGGTGATGATGTGTGAAATGCATGAACTCCTTCGGACACCGCTCTATGAGCAGAACAACAGCCAATTGAATCCCCTTTGGGAGGAGCACATAACAGGCCTGCTACTCGTCACATCGGCCAACGAAGGTGCCCCTTGATAGAAGACCATGCAGACTTGGATGATGACATTCAAACAAATACTCTAGTACACGGCATATACACAAACCAACATGTTGTGGACTTCCAAGACATACCAATCATTATTTCTCCATCTAAAGGCTTTCCACCATCACTGAGCATATTTAGGAATAAGCATTGCAAGGAAATGGCATTCCCGACACTGCTCTATGGTCACCTGCTTGCCTACACCATTCTTGAGCATACCATCTATCAAAAGATCGTGAAATGGGAATTAACAAACTAAGATAGACACGTTGCGACTTGTATGGACAACCTATTCTTCAAGACAATTAAGGTTCTTGTTCGGCAAGTTCTATCATCCACATGGGTTTGAATGCGTTAAGGGGAAATTGAGGGGCAAAACATTGCAAGCGAGAAATGCACTTGCCAACACAAACATCGAGAATCTCCTTTAATCCAAAATTAAATTTCATGATTTCACATGCTTGCATACATCCATAGACTATAAGCAATGCCTCAAGAAAAAGCTATTCGTATTGCGATGTTGTGGCAAATTGGTTCTCCCACTTTCTTTATCACATTCTCCATTGCGGAGCGACTATGGAAACCTCTGCTTGAATGCTAGCTGCATTGCAACAAGGAGGAGTTCCCAACTTGCAACAACAAATGAAGGAAGAACATTCCATATTAGGCTCCCATTAGGCTCTGTCAATAGACTTCTTCTTTGTGAAGAAGTTCCAAAATGGAGGCAGCCAACATGGCCATGGGTTGTTATGGTGTGACGGCATGCCAGTAGCTTCTGGTTTTGCTGACAATGGTGAGATCATGGCCAATGGCCGACATTAACAATTACATCACGACACACCTGTCTCTCCTTGAGGTTCTAAAAAAGGAAATAAAAGCCCATACGCACAGAAAAACTTGCCAAGATGAGGCCAAGCTTGCAGGTTCAGCTTCCCCCGCCCCCCATTGAGCAAAACTGAGATTTTGTTTCCATTGTGGGATAGTATGGACTTGACAGTAGCCCAAGCAAACCCAAAAAATATGCTGCCTCAACATGCGCACGACATCCGAAGTTGTGACTGCATGCTTAGTGCGACAATACTATGCCTGTAGGAAACACGCATTGCCAGCATTACTTCACCTTCACATGCATGAGGGCGTGGGGATTGCCACATACTATAAAAGACACATCAAGCTTCTCTACCACCAGCACTCTTACAAGGACGATTCTCAATGTTTATTGACCGTCTTCCAAGAAACACATGGAATTCAAATCGCAATAATTAACTTGTACAAGTCACCTGACAAGCACAACGACATTGTTACTTCAAGGCAACTTGGAAAATTTACTACAACTCATTCCCTCTTCAATCACCAAGCATGGCTCAAGTGCAAGACTTCATGCTCTACCTCGATATGCGAAGGATATGCGTCAGTTCATCAACGCACCAACATCCGTAATCGGCCACATCAACACGCAAGACCCCAGAACAAGAACCAAAAGGAGAGCTCTTCGTCTACTAGTCGGACCACTTGCTCCTGTTCACAACAATGTGTTTCACGCAATGAAATCCAGGTTTTGACAGACATGCAAGGGCAGGCCCACTAAATGGAATTCACCTTGTTTCACTTTTCCTTTTTCTTTTTGGGACTAACTCTCCCACCCACGTTCCAACGAGGGCCACCCTGCCAAGGACCAGCGATGCAGGCAGAAGGACCTAAACGCAAGCAACCAGCTCTAGGAGGCAGGCACGCGATTGTTCGAGCTGAGCAATGGCAGGTAGACGCCCAACGATTCGAGCTGCGGTTGCTCGACCATTTTTTCCACTAAGTAATACATTTTCGAATTCTTTAGAATGTTGGGGTTTTGGGGCCTTGTTACGATAGGTAGCCTAGGGAGAATTTTTTAGTTTTTGACCTCTTGTTGAGCCATGTGTCGCAATGGTAGACATTGATTTGATATACATCTAATGGTGTAGCTTTTTTTTTTAATGAAACCACTTGTCACAAGGGGATTGAGCTCTTGTTGAGCCATGTGCCTCAATGGTAGACGTTGATTTGATATACATCTAATGGTGTAGCTTTTTTTAAAAATGAAACCACTTGTCACAAGGGGACTTAATGTTGCTTTAAAAAGCTCTCTTGATTTTGATTTTTTAGAGGTGTTCTTGACATCTTTTGAGCAACGCGTTCGCAGAGATCACCGTGCATATCTGACTAAGAATATGAAACTCGTCGCACAGTGAGGGAGAAGGTCTTTGCAAAACAGCATAAAGCAAAAAGCACGCTACAAAAGCTGTCCCTTGATCTGTCATGCTTAGTGGGTTGTTGTAAGCCCTCCATAGTCCAGACTTCCAAGACTTTTGTCCACAAAATTCTCAGTTATTTGCTTCGCCCACAGATCCGGATCCCGGAACTCGTTCATTCCGTCTATCTCGACGTCGCGACCTATTATGATCGTCAGGCCGAGATGCTGCGTCGGTATTTCTCTACTCTTGAGGGCCTCCTGGATCCAAATTTTGCCTATCCTCATCGCCTCTTGACTCTGAGATTCCGGAGTCGGGTCTAAATGAAAAAGCAAAACCGTTGCCGCTGTAGAGATTCTAAGCGAGCACGCTGCATGAGCCTCAGCGTTGGAGTTCTTGGCATGGTAACGCTTCAAGCTCGCATTCCACACTGTCGAATAAACTACATGCTATAGGCGCCGGTCTTACTCCTCCGAAGTTCTCCGAGTGGAGATGTCGACGAGGATCTTTGTGCTGCCATATATGCTTTCAATGTGGTCTTGATTTTTTTTCTAAGCGCAATGACGGCTGCCTTTCCAAGCGGGGGAAATAACTCCATCATCAGTTTCACTCACCCAAGATCTTTCCCCAGGACTGCTCCCCTGTCACACCTCCAAGACAAGGCACAAGAGGAAATAAGGAGAAGGGGTAAGAAAAGTGGGAATGGAAGTCTTCTGGAGCTCGAAGAGAAATTTTCGATTCTCAAGAAACTTTCTCACATCACAGAATCCGCGCTCCGTTCGGAAGAATTCCCCTTATCTGACAGATATGAGGAGGAAATCAGGAACCTAGTGAAACAACTTCAGCAATACTTCGAAGAGCTTGACAAGGATTTAAAGATTTTGAACGTTCAGATAACAAAGCTCCACAAACAACTTATTACCTCCCGTATGCAACTGCTTGATCGTTTCAGCCACGGTGACATGTAGAGGTTTCAGCTACGATGAAGGACAAGATTTCAAAAGCATGTGGGGCTCCTCCCATATGCGGATGGCTTGTGGCAAGTATGGTTGATTGAGATTTTACACGAAGAGGAAAGCGTTTCCTGGCGAAGAGGAGAGCTACATGGCATAGGAAGCTTAGGTTCAAAGATTTTTGGCAACTTCAGTTGCTTGCTGTACAGCTTCTTGAAGGGGCTACCTTAATCTTCATTGACGCACACAGAAGGGCGGTCTGTCTTCGTCGATTCATCTAGTCTAAAGACGCTGTACAAGTGTAAACATTGTGTAAATTTGGTTATTATTTGTTGGACTGCAGTGTCGTGGAGGAAGCGTTTATTTAAGGTTGAGAATGCAGGTTCTAAATTTCTTTTTGTACGCACGCCCAATTGCCCTACCACATACGAGCCCAAAGGCTGCAGAGGAGAGGATGCGAAACCGAAATCCCCCTGGGATATCCATAGTACTACTCTTGATGATTTGTGGAACTGTGCTCTTGCTTCTTTTGGAGTAGTGAGTCAAGAAGTCTAATGACTCTTTCAGCCTGCTGTCTTGTGAGCAACGCTGCAGATTCGTAGTTTTATTTTGTATTGAGAAGCTTGGGAAATTTGTTTGAAAGAAGAGATTATGGTTGGGCTGAGATAGCGAGAACTAAATGAAGAAGGCGTTGAATCTAACGAGGGAGGTGATACAATCAAGTTTTCATTAAGAGGCATAGCAGATTGTGTTTCCTTCAAATCCACGATGACTCCATGGACCATCGCGAATGACCAATGAAATATGACACTCAACCTTGCTTTATAATTGCGCAGCCATGTGATGTTCCTTCCGTAGTCACATGCTTTCCGTAGCACAGGAGAAACCTCAACAGGAAAATAATTTTTGGGTATCTTGCTACTACAAATGGTCCAACAAGCTACTGTTTTGGCAAGTTACCATCGCAAGGAACTAAATTCTGTGCAAGGTTGCGGAATAGGAACTGAATTTTGAGAAGGCAGTACACTGTGTCTGAAAATAACTGGCTACTATTGGTTGAGTGATGAAGGTACCTTTCGATTTTCATTTATTTTTGTCTCTTACACCACACACATGTTATTTCCAATTGCACCCATGGCAATCTTGTGTAGACTTCCTCTTTTGAAATCGTGATTCATATGTTGCTCTTGAGTATGCAGCAATACATTGAGGTCATGGTAGCAAGATCATCTCAAAGAATAAATGTTGTATCCATGATCAAGGTGGGTAGGAGAAAGGACAAAGAGAGGAAAAGGTTGTTGTGGGACTAATGGACGTCAATGACACTGGGAAATGGATGCTAAGTTGCAACAGGTCGTTAATGAGATCAACATCTCAAAAAATTAATGCTATATTTGTCCTAGTGTGGGAAGCAGAAAGACGTTTAATTGTTTAGGCCTTAGCACATGGATGGGACTAGCATGGGAATCTATTTGTCATCATTAGTTCCATCCTAGACCAAGTGGCCTAGAATGGGTTTATGATGGGAATAACCACGGCATTCTATTTTGAATGTACTTTTCCATGTTTAATATGCCTTAATATTTTGAATTTGTTTTTTCATATTTGTAGAAATTGAAAGAGATCTATGTGACTGATGCATGCAAGATATTGATTCTCAAAAGACAATGAGAATTTGAATTTTGCATAGCGTGCCACCTCGTAGTGGTTTAACCACCGTTCGACTACGATTACAAGTATTCACATTCAGGTAATGTATCCTATCCATTTGCGAGACTTCTTCTCGACGATCTCAATCTTAATGCATGGGGAAGGGCCCGTTCCCTCAAATTATAACTCTTTGGGGAAGGAAGCGCGCCGCCTCCCCGCCCACACTATGTGTGGTTATAATTATTATATTATATATTAGCATATAAATACTTTTAATTGCTTGTTCAAAATTACAATCTAAATTCTTGCAACATTTCTCTTTTTTTATGCATGTTCTCGATGCAAGGGAGCAAAGAAATTCAAAGTTGGATACAACATCGAAGAATGACAACACCTTTATTCATATGGTTGTAGTCAATTTCACAATATTGTATAGACTGCAAAACGAGTTTGAGTAATACGCTCTTGTGACCTTATTCATGACAACACCAAGTCAACAATAAATCACCACCCCTGATATTTGCAGGGAGGATCAGGTCCTAATGGATCCTGTGTCACGTCTCATGTCCATATTTTTACTCATTCATTTTCTTCTTTAAAAATTAGACAAAATGCTAGGATTCAAATACAATTTCTAGATAATAGTTAAGTACTTGACCCAGTTCATTTTTTTTGTTTGCGTACTGCAACTTAGTTTTTTTTTTTTTTTGAAAGGTTTAAATATGGGCCAAATGCGAAATAGAGATATCGACCCGCAATTTCACGTGAAACTGTCTGCGCTGAATAGGCGTGTATGTGTAGTAGGATACGCGCACCCATCAAAAGCTTGCATGCACAGCCATATGGATTCGTAGCACAGCTTGCTACTCGCGTATTGGATTCACTGTTTACCAAACACTGAAGCTACGTTCAAACTTCTCAACGCTTACGAGACAGCGCGCGAGAGGCACAGTACAGAACGCGAGAAAGACAGAGAGAGAGACAGAGAGAGAGCGGCACAACGGACCCTCATCCACCGCTTTGTCTCGCCCGAGTCTGTCTCAGTAAAGCTAGGAGCAACTCTCGACGTCCCATTGCACCCACTTGAAAATTCTGTCCAACTGGCCTTAGCTCATGTCATCTAGATCCGCGTCGACCTGACTCGGCATGGATATCAAACAATGTAGCTAGATATGCCCATTTCGGACGTCGACTTATAGAATTAAAAAGATGAGATGTGGCATCCTTCTGCAAGAACAGGGAATGCATGGTTGGACCTTTGTCAACCACATTTGCCGATCTTTAGAAGTTGAGATACGATCATATGCAGATCCCAAAGCTTGCACAGCGCCGCTTGCCGCGCGAAGAGGTCCTCATGGAATATGTTACCAAACAGCGACATGACGACAGTGTCGAAAGTCTTGATTCCGCAAGAAGCCTACCTACAAGGTCAGAACTCTCTTATTCGCTCGAGCGGATACAACAGGAATTCCAGAAGGACACGGATGTGTTGAAGCCATCTAGAACACGAGAGGTCGAGCAATCCTCAACATCGAGCACCAACATTCAAGAGTCTGGTATCGCCAAGAGGAAGAATTCTTGTTCTCCATTAAGAACTCTAAACAAGTTCTTTGCAAGCCCATGGGGTTCTGGTCTTAAGGCAAGACCGGGTTCACTAATAAAGCGGCAGCCCACAACAGCAGTACAAATGACATATGTTACTGTGAAAGAAACGATTGATCAGAGAGAAGGAGACGGTGCTGCCACGGTATTGAAATCCAGGCCTTTTCTTTTCAGCGCGTGTATCACGCAATTTCTAGTGCTAGAAACAGTTTATTTCATTTAACATTGTTGCCGGCCACTAAGAGGGATGAACGGCGTCATTGCCAAACGAGTTATTTTAACCTTCATCATCAACGCCATAGTTCTATACACCAGTAGGCTTGAGAGAGACCCCTACAATGTGATATGACATGCATATTGTCGTGAATGGGTTCGTGACATAGAACCCCTTCGCCTCTTTGCAGCAAAAGTTAGTATGCGCATGGGTGGGTGGGTGGGTGTGTGTGTGTGTGTGTGTGTGTGTGTGAGAGAGAGAGAGAGAGAGAGAGAGAGAGAGAGGGACCTTGTTAAAAGAGTCGCTCAACTAGAGGGAGGGAGAGAGAGAGAGAGAGAGAGAGAGAGAGAGAGGAGGGATGAGATTTTGCGATTGAGAAGCATTGTGTCACTGCCCTGCATATCATGAGGCAGACAGCCTGCACTTGTGAGAAACAATGTGAGCCATCATCATGCAATGCTAGGATCAACCTCATTGAAAGCCACATTTATTTCATTCAAATCACAACGTCAGCTGTCTATACTGTGACACATGGTGGTATCATCCTCATGGCCAGATGCACATACTCTCTCTCTCTCTCTCTCTCTCTCTCTCTCCAGGTTTTGCCTAAATACTCTGAGATCCCTGGCAGATACCATGCTTTTTCAAACAGGGCTTCCAAGACATGAGTGGTGTCATTGACTACTTAGACCAATGCTGCATTTTTCGTACATAAGGTCATGAGACACAAGAGGACACTCGTGTTTAGACAAAGTACAAACAACAAAAAGTGACTCCTACATCTGGATAACCAGAGAATTGGGGGAGTTCACAATTGCTCAACTCCTCCTGAGTTATTATAAAGCATAACTACATTCTAATACTATCATAAGATGGCCTTTATAATATAAGTTTAAGACTGAGAATCTTGGATTTGGATTTGAAGTCCTTAATCTTGTCCATTTTGACAGACTGCTTTACAAGCTTCCTTCACTTTAGTGAGTTCAATGTTTCTTTGTGTGAGCTGGGTCGGAGAGGTCTCCTTAGATATCCAAATCCTTGTACCCTTCAGTTTGTGTAAGTTGTCTGAGGATCTTAACCCTCGCTGCCCTCTCTCTCAAGTAGACCTGTGCTTGTGTTTCCTTTGAGTGATATTTCGACCTGTGGTATTTCCTTCTTGAGGCATGTGATTTTGTCTTCTGTGTATGCCTTCTGACTACAAGGCAGTCATCCTACAGCCTCCCTATGCATAGGATTGTTCTATTTCTTACTCTGGATTCTTGCTGCCTCATGGAGTAAGCAGGAGCCGACATCAACAGATCTCTGACATGCTATAAAGAAACCAAGGTTCTCATTGGAACCCCAGCAATGCTCATGTATACCTTAGACCACTCATGACAGCTCAGCCACAAGGCCCAGATGTTTGAGATACATACAGCCTAGATCCTTGGCTCGTTCCATCCATCTCAAATGCTTTACATCTTTTCTCTAGTTTATACCACATATAAAAAGGGGTGCTAGACATCTCTACTTCCCCAATATATGGTGCTCTCTCCCTCTCTCTCTCTCTCTCTCTCTCTCTCTCTCTCATGCGTCTAATCCCTAACTAGTGGTATTGGCCAAATTCTATCATGTCAAGTTTTTGTCCTCTCTCTCTCTCTCTCTCTCTCTCTCTCTCTCTCTCTCTCTCTCTCTCTCTCTCTCATGAGCAAATGCCGCCCATGGCATGGTGTTTGCGGACAGCTGGAAGCCTGCCAACTGTCACAACAACCGCCAGGTCGGGACCCGACCGTTAGACAGCCAGGTCGACTGTCCTGGTCAGCCAGACCTGACCCTGGGTCAGCCAAGTTGGCTGGCCTGGTCGGTAGCTTCCAGGGGCCTATAAAAGGCATCCCTTACTCACCTCATTTGGGGAGCTGGAATAGGGCAGCTATCCCTCAGCCAGCAGCAGCAGATCAGCATGGATCAGGCCGGGACAGGGAAGCAGTAGATCAGCTCCTCTACCACAATCCTCACAAGTATTCTTCTCCCTCTTTGTTGCAGTCTGAGGACAACTCCTTCCATAGTCTTTTATCTCCATTGATTGCAGTTGTTCTCAGCCCAAAGGGCAGCCATAAATAAAGATTTATTCTCCTCTTCGGAGCCCCCCTATTTCCCTCCTCAGTTCTTGCACTCACCCCCACCACTTCCACTTGTGTTTATGAGTGCATCTTCTCTCAGTTTTGTATCTATTTCAGTCAGCAGTTAGAAGGAGAGAGAGTGAGGTAGACTTCTCTTACTACATTGGTATTTGAGCTTCAGTTTTTTCTTGAGATAGTGAGGTTCAGTCAACAACAGCCACTGGTTTATGGTGCTGTTGTACTCTTAAGTCTCCGGGACTCCCACCAAGAGTCACACCTGGGTCACATCATGGTCACCTCAATAACATGCCAAGTTGTTAGACCTTGGTCATACCTAGTCGCATTGTGTTCACATGTGTTCACATCTTGGTCAACGTGGAACACAGTATATGACTTGGACATGACTTGACATGGACATGACATGACTTGACTTGGACATGACTTGACATGACTTGGACATGACTGGACATGGACATGACTTGACTTGGACATGACTTGATATGACATGGACATGAACATGACATGACTTGACTTGACTTGGACATGACTTGACATGACTTGGACATGACTGGACATGGACATGACTTGACTTGGACATGACTTGATATGACATGGACATGACTTTATAGTACATGACTTGTAGAGGACCTGGACATGACTTGGATATGACACGAGCAATACATGAGTGAAGAGTACCAAACCTCAACCTCCACCATGGTCAGAGTTGATCACGCGGTACACCTGTTGGTGCACATGGGAAGCAGTCCAGCTGGCGCAATGGTGCACGGGGTACACCTATTGGTGCACATGGGAAGCAGTCCAGCACAGTGCACAGGCGCACAGGCGGTACTCGTTGGTCCACATGGGAAGCAGTCCAACAGTTAAGAGGTATAGGTGGTGCACCAACCCTCGCAACCAACTAGTGTCAAGAGCGCATGGAATAGACAAGAGAACACATGGAGCACGGGATTCACTGACCCAGAACAGGCTCGAGTGTTGCGGAAGCCATCAAGGGCGAAGCGGGCCACAAATGGTGGAATGGCTAAGGATGCAAGAAGACATCCAATAGGAAGAAGGAAAGGAGATTGGCAGTGGGGGGAGCAAAGGAGGAGAAGGTGAAGAGGGGGAAACGGGGAAAAGGGGGGACATTCTGGTAGGGGCGGGAGGCATGAGTGAAGGAATGAGAGGCTAGAGTCAAGAGCTCGCCTCGTGTGTATCTTGTCTTGGTGTATCAGTCATCTTGCTTTCTAATGAACTATGCTACTCCCCATCTCTGCTTGCTACTCTAAGATCTCTTTCTGTTGTGTTCTCCGCCCCTCCTCTCCCTTCACCTGGTACAACGGACCCTGTGTCATGTGGTTGAAGTTCTTTTCCGTTCATGTCGAGGGTTGGCTTTTATGATGTTGTTCCACTTTGGTCTTCTTCTTGCTCACATCACTTCAGCACTTGTACCGCTTGCACATAGTTGACACCATCGACTAGCACTCGCCTACGTACCATCAGTGACACCTGTGGCATGTCTTACTTGCTTCTCACACTAGTGGCCCTAGGCCTCCGGTAATACTTCCAGAAGTGTTAGGAAACCCCCCACCCCCCTCAGACAGTTTATGGCGATCACGGTGGGACACTGTTGGTGATGAGTAGCACAAGTGAAGTGGTGATCTAGGGTCCTAGAGAGAGGTCTTATGCCGAGTAGTTCTGAAACATTTAAAGGAGCTAGCGAGAGAACTAGGAGGTACTTGAGGAGAGTGGAGAAAAGACTTCCAGCAGACCAAACGCGGTACAAGAAGCATTACGTGCGACGTAAGTTTGCGAAGTCCTCAACTCGAGCACAAAGTGAGCCCATTGGAGCAGTAGCCAGAGCAAGTAACTTCATCGACACTCTCATTGACTTGGATCAACAGGAACCCTAGTGGTCAGATCCGGACTCCGGAGAAGAAGTGCAAAGTGGAGAACAAGTGAAAGAAGAGGTTACGAAGGACGAGGGCTCCTCAGGGACTCATCAAGGTCAAGGCAGCCCCTCTCCTCCTCTTGTAACGATGTCTTCATCAACCACCTCTTTTGCCGGAGTGGTGACTCCATCTGCTCCATCTGCTACTACCTCATCTGTTATGGATAGCTCCAGGCTCCTAGCTAATCCTTCTTCCACATCTGTCCCACTGGGGGGTACTTTTACCCCGGCCATACCTTTACTTGCCATGATGGTTCATCTCCCTTTCCATCCACACTGGTACTGCCTTTTCCATCACCCCCTCCCTTCCCTACTGCCTACTCATCCATGACTTCAACTCCGTCCCTCTCTTTCCCAAATGCTCTCCCATCCTCTTTAACCCCCACATCTTCTATGTTCGCACCCTTTCCCTCTGCAACACCGAGACCCTCCGCGTATGCAGGACCATCTGTGTACACTTCCTCTATGGCTACATCAGTAGTGACTTCCCCATTGTGGTCCTCCACAGGAGGTGTTGTCGGTGTAGTCTCCTCCTCTTGAGCACCCACACTCATTACCGCTCCATCGGGACTCCCTCCAACTCTTGCATCCGCTTCAGCCTCTCGGGTGGGGATGGCCGTTCTCAGTCCTGCAGACAAAGCTAGACTTCTCAAGCTACTCAACAAGGTCCACGTGAAGAATCAAAACTTCAAAGGCTACCTCCATGAGGATGCGGAAGCTCATGTGAGGAAATTCCTCACAGCATGTAGAGCTAAAGGTGTGGAGAATGAGCATGCGTTCCTTCACATCTTCCCCTCGTCATTGGAGGATGCCGCCGATGTATGGTACAGTCAATTTCGCCCTGACCACTTCCAGACGTGGATAGACCTAAGGGAGGAATTCTTACGCACTTTCAAGTTGGAAAAATTCGAACACATGATTGTCCAAGAGTTATCCACTGATACCATGAAGCCTGGCAAAAGTATCTCGGAGATGTACACAAGGATGAGGGTCCTAGCCACGAAGATGTCGGTGCCACCCAATGACGCTGTCATGAAGGGGTGGTTTTTGGAGGCTTTACCCCCCACCATTGCTATAAGGCTGGTTGACAAACTCCCTGAGCATGCCTCACTACAAGAATTCTTGAGGGAAGCGGTGAAGATGGAACGGTCCCAATGAAGTTTTGCCTCAACACCCACCCAGAACACCCAACTTCCGAGAGAAGAGGGCTCACAGGCATGGCAACAACTCAAGAAGGAATTAGAAGAAATCAAAGAAGGTCTGAAAGACAGAACAAAAGTGGATGGACCGTCACCCTTTGAAGCTCAGATAAGAAGTGGTCTCTGGTGCACTGACTGCAAGGGTTCAGGCCATGGCTACTGGGAATGTCCATCGAAGCGTAAGGTACCCACCCCGACCTCCTTTTGCACATTTTGTGAAATTCATGGACATGATGCCTCCGATTGTAGGTATCTTAAGGGGTTGAGGAAGCTTCTACCGGAGTGTCCAATCGGAGAACCACACTTCGGGGCCAGTACCCCTAGCTTCAGCCCCTGTGAAGGCACCCAAACCACCCACCCATCCTATCATTCCACCTCCACTACTTCCTAATCCTCCTTTGCTCCAAGCTCCTACTCCCAGTGAATTTGGGGCTCCATACTTCTATCCTCTGCCCTACTATGCACAGTATCAACCACCTATGTCAGGGGGTGGATATGGATCCCCTTATATCCGTGGTCGACAGGGTGGGTTCCGAGGTGGAGGTGGAGGTGGAGGTGGAGGTAGAGGTACCAACTTTCGCAGGCCCATCATGTGCTATAGATGTGGCGAGTATGGCTATTACCAAGATGATTGTACACAACCATTCGGGGGACCCTCTTGTACACAGTGCAAAACAAATGACCACTACACCAGAGATTGTCCTAATGGCAGAAGGGAATCAACATCGCAAGTCAACATGGTTGACGTAGGGTGACAAGCCCCATTTGATTGGTGCAGTGTTGGGAGCTGTGACAAGGTCACAAACGAAGGGTGAACTAGTAAGGATGACTCAACATCAATATCGGAGGCCTCATCACCAACTAATACCAGCTCAATCACTAGAGGAGCATCCCCACCTCCTTCCTCCAAGGTGGACAGTGGGCACAAGAATGCATCACCCTTGTCCTCTCCTGTAACTGGATCAAAAAGAACCCGAAGGGCTCCACAGCCATCAAGACATATCAATAGCTCTAAAACTACCTCGACTCCAAGTGAGCAATCTATGCCTTGAAGGTACCAGGAGGTGGTCAGGAATGTCACCAAAGATCTTCAATCTAGTTCTGAGGATGAAGACGTCACACCTCAGTTCCCTTCCCGCAAGTCCAGAATAGTGAGGTTTGCAACGGAAGTGACAACTTTAGGGCAAAAACGTGAGGAGTCACAGGCAGGCCCATCCACCTTCCACTCAAGAAGCACAATGAAGAAAGAGAAGGAAAAAGGGGTGAAGCCCAGGAGTGCCCAAGAAAAGGGGAACTGGGTGATAGAAGAGTCACCACAGGAAATATTGATTGAGAATCCAGAGGCACCTTCTCTCCCTTGCGTGAGCTTCGACCCTCGGCCAGAAGCTCAGCGGATGAAGGCACAAAAGGCTATTGCTACTGTCCAGCCTTATTCTTTGATGGATGACTTGATGGATTTTAGGCCCAATATCACCTTACGACAACTCTGTCAATTGTCTCCAAATATCAAGCATCAGACTATTGCATTCTTGAATCGCATGCCAGGAGGTCGCCAAAGGGGATCTTTTTTTTTTTTTTGCAAAAAAGAGACTTCTATTAAGTATTAAAGAAAAACCGTTAGAGCAAGCTCCATACGGGATACATCATGCAATGCATGAAAAGCTCAAGAGCCAAAAAGAAAGGATTGAGGCTGATAGTGCCATCTCAATCCGGTAGGAACCTCCGAGAAAAAGGAAGAACCTCTCCAAACTCGAAGAAATATAGTCCTTCTAGAAGAGGCTGCCCGTGAAGGGCCCTGCATGCTAGCCCATATGGCTATCAAAGTGTGAACCGTGTCAGACCAAATACCCGTGAACACCTGTAATGGGTGTATCTGGGTGCCATCCAAGGCCTCAATCATCTGGCTCTCCAAATGTGCCAAGAGGAAATGCTAGCCAAAATCTCCCAAGAGGTGTCCACTGAAACATGAGAAGCTCTGAAGGGAGTAAGTGGTACATCCTGTAGAGAGCAGGGCTCTATCACCTGCCGGCGGACCGAGAGTGCCCAAGAAGAAGGCTCACCCTCATAAAACACCTGGGGCCCGGTAAGAGATAACCATGCGACCGAGCCCCAAGTCATGAAGAAAGGGGAAGTGTAAAAGATGCTGAGTATCCGAGCAACCCCTTTCCAAACAGTCCTCGCCTGACTGCAGTCCCAAAGGCAATGTTGCATTGACTCCTCTGCAAAATGGCATCGAGGACAAGTGGGATCAGCCCCAAATCGTGATCTCCACAGGTTCACTGCAATCCCTCCATGAATAGAAAGCCAAAAGAAAAGAGTGATCTTTCTATTTCTGAGGGATTTCTAGAGCCTCCTCCAGAAATTTCTACGCAAGTCTACGGTGATGAAGAAGCTTTCCCAATGGGGGGCTCTGGAGGGAATCCAACCCCTACTATTCAGCTGAAACCTCCTGGCATTACCAACCATGAAACGAAAGAAGGGAATCCCCCTCTCTCAGTGCCCATGATCTATCCATTCCCACTCTCTTGGGTCCCACTGCAAGCACCTGATAGGTGCACCTCCATATAACCACAACCTCCAGGATCCCAAGGCCAAGAGCAAAGGGTCGGGGTCTAAGTACCACTGCAAGCCCGCTCCAAGGTCCACAAAACCAGCAATCCTGACAGGCTGAAAGGCAACCTCAAGAAGAATGCCATCCTTGGATGTAGAAAGTAAACCTCCATCCCCAACATCAAAGACCAGTGCGTCTTCCCCGAGACCTCAGAGAGCGATCACCTGTAAAGGAACTGATGTCCTCGAAAAAGCCCCCATCCAAGTGGTGGAAGTAATAGGCAGCTCAACTGTCCATTCCACCGAGATGGCTGCATCTATCTACTGAATCCTGCGTGCTACCCCTCTGAGGTGACTCACGGACTGCAGTCTCTGATCCACAGGTAGCCTAATAAAAGATTTCCAAGTGCCTACTGTGTAGGTGGGGCCTCTCTCCCATTTAGACCACTGCATGTAATGGGAAGTGCCCAGTCGTCTGGCATGCTCGTCAAGAATACTATCATTCCAAATGATCGGCTGCCTATCAATCTCTTCAACGGTAGAAGGTGGAATCCTTCGAAGAGTGTTCCTAAAGCTCCCCCAAGCTTTCAGGATGGCAGTCATGAGAGGAGAGGCAGGAGATCTGAGAGGGGCTGATGTGAAAATCCATCGAGGGCTGTCCACCCAATCATCTCCTAAGGTTGGTGTGCAAGCCTGAATGCGTCCAAAAAAGAAATCCTTCCAAGGTTCCTGCCCAGGCATGAGTCCCCTCACCACCACCTTACAAAGCAATGCCCTACACTGCAAGTCCGGGTCAATGACACTAAGGCCCCCTTCACATGTAGGGAGAATAATAGTCTCCCAGGCCACCCTTGCTGCAACATCTGCTGTGCCAGCAAGTCCACTCCATAAAAAATTCATGACTGGTCTGATGAGCTGAGTGATGCAATCCCTAGACCGGCACCAGCAAGAACACACGAACCAGGAGGTGGCCAAGAGAACCTAGTCCACTACCACAACTCTAGATGCAAGGTCGAGTTTGGTAGAGCTCCAGAAAAGGAGCTTTTTCCTTATACTTTCAAGTACTGGGGCAAACTGCTGTGCTGGAGAGATGTCCAATCCTACCTGGCATCCCAAATACCTGATAGGAACACCGCTCTGAGTCCAAGAAAAACCAATGTCAACTCCCCAACCTGGAGTGTCCTCATCACTGATCCAAAAGCCAAAGGATTTATGCCAGTTAATGTGTGCCCCTGCAGCTCAGCAAAAAATATCCAAGGCTGTCCGGAAAGAATCAAGTGACTGCAAGGAGGCCTGAATAAAAATAGCAGTGTCATCAGCCAACTCACAGTCAAAAAGCTCCTGCTCCTGTCTCAAGGGCAGTCTCAGCCCAAAAAGCTCAGCCTGAGATCTAAGGAAGATACTCATAGCTTCTGCCACAAAAAGAAAGAGGAAGGGGGCTAAAGGGCATCCCTGATGAACTGATCTGGAAATCTGAAACCTGTCACCCCTTACCCCTCCAATCGAAACCTGTCTATGGGCTGATCTGTAAAGGGAGGCCACCCCTCTGATCCAAGCCTCTGAAAATCCAAACTGTAGAAGAGTGCCCTCAAGAAAACCCCAACTACTCTGTCATAGGCTTTCTCGAAGTCCAAGAGTAAAACTGCTAGCCTCTGTCCACTCTGCATAGCCCACTCTGTGGCTTCCCAAAAGGAAAAGATATTATAAAAAATGCTCCTGCCATGCACAAAGCCTGTCTGAGTATCATGGATGAGATCTGGAAGAAGGGGCTGTAGTCGGATGTGCTGATCTCCTTGGCAAGGATTTTGTAAAAAGTGCCCAAAAGAGTGATGGGTCTCCAATGGGATACAAAATTCCTGTTGCCACCTTTCGGGATAAGGTGAATGAGTCCCTCGGTCAGTGAGTCAGGCATCTCGCCCGAGTCCCAAATGCCCTGCAGGGCTGAAGTAATATGATCACCTATCATATCCCAAAAGGCTATAAAAAAAAGAGGGAGTAAGACCATCGGAACCAGGGCACTTGCCCTTATGAAGGGCAGAAAGAGCAGTCTTGAATTCTGTGTTGGTAAAGCGTGCATCAAGTGAGCATAATATCTCTGGGGTGACCAACACAGGTAAACTCTGCCAAACTTCATCTCTAGCCACCTCTCCGGCCTGTGAGTTCGGATCTGCGGAAAGAAGGGAGGTATAAAAATCTGTCGCTAAATGCATGACGGTCTCCGGATGGGACTGCAAAATGCCGTCAGAGTCAATAAGCTGCCTGACACTCTCTCTACTAAGTCTGGGGCCAAGTGTAGAGAAAAAGTGTTTATTGACTCTCCCTCCCATCTGTATCCAAAAGGACTCCCGTGCATGGAAGGCATACTCTGCTCTCTGTTCAAGCAAGGTCTGCAAGTGAGCCCTTGCCGCAGCAAGGCGATCCTGTATCCAAGCATCTAAAGGTCGTTTCTGCTCCTCCCTCTGAAGGGCTGCCAATTGCCGGCGGATACCGATCTCTCGCATGAGTACCTCACCTTGCCGAGCACTAGCAACTGAGTGATAGAAGTCGCTGATACTGTCAAGTGCTATGGCCACATGTGAAGGACTGGCCACCCCCCCCTACATATGAGAAACCCAGATCTCCAACACTACCTCTATGAGAGTCTCATCCGTGTATAAGGCGTCTGGGATCCTGATACTATGAGACCATCCTCTCAGATGAGGCTCTGAAATGGACAAAATTACCGGAAAATGGTCTGAAGTGGAAACACCGGGTGCAATGCAAACTGTCCCCCCTCTATCAAGAGCCCAGTCACCCACATAGAATCTATCAATCCGAGCATGGATAGGCATCTGCACCTTATGGTTCGACCATGAAAACAAAAGTGACTGAGACTGAACAAGAAATGCATCATCTGACCAAACATCTCTGCCACTGAACCTGAACAAGAATGCATCCCAGGCTGCTCTCTCAAGGGAGTGGATACCACCTTCTCTGCCCCCTTTCTTATCCGAGGTGCCTCAACCATGTTGAAGTCACCTCCAATAATCCATGAATCCGCAATGTCAGCCCACGAGAGCAACTCTTTCCAAAACAAAACACGGTCCCCTCTGTTGTTCGGAGCGTAAAGGTTGAGGAAACCAACCTTACGTCCGTTAATCAGAAGTAAAACCCACTGGGCCCTGGAGGGGGTTATGGTACTGTGTCCAATGACCAGAGGGAGGGAGAACAGAGTCTGAAACTGAAATGCATGTACCTCCTCTGGTTCCCAAGGCAGGAAGCCAAAAAGTCCGGCCTGAGAGCAGCTTACCTGACTTGGAGCAATCTCTGATATCCAGTTTGTGTTCCTGAAGAAAAAGAATGTCTAGGGAACCACCTGAAACACCTAGATGGAGTTGATTCCTGATCAGCTGTCTGCGACGGCGATGAGGGATGCTGCCCAATCCCTGTATATTCCAACTGGCTATCCTCATCGGCGGGAGGAAGTGGGTTGGAATACCTTACCCGACCTGGTGGCGAAAACAGAAGCCTCTACCGGAGCAGACCTCCTGCCATACACACGAGGTCCGAGGGGAGGAAAGTCCACAGGTGAGAGAGAGAAGGATCTCTCAACAGGGAAGCCGATAACTAGCTCTCCAAAAGTAGAGGGTACAAAATCATCATCTGGGAGGCTAGAGAGGTCCTCCAAAGCGGAAAAAGAGTTCCGCTCAGCCAGTCCTGGGGAGGGGGTACGAAGGATTCCTACCGAAGCAAGAAGAGAATGTAAAACCCCCTTCCCTCTATCCAAAGAGGGAGGCACCTGTACTGGATCCTGATCAAAAGGTGGTGCAGACGAGGTGCCAACAACCTGCGCTGCTGAGGAAGGTACAGCCTGATCCAAGGGTGGAGTCGAACAAGGCTCCTGAACAGTAGTCTCCTCCTGAGGCTCCAAGGGGGTA
The DNA here is from genome assembly GCF_047967505.1 of Dipteris shenzhenensis. NCBI lineage: Eukaryota > Viridiplantae > Streptophyta > Polypodiopsida > Gleicheniales > Dipteridaceae > Dipteris > Dipteris shenzhenensis. Next base: position 22,325,646 of record NC_141622.1, on the reverse strand, counting down.
GCCTCCAAAGAGGTGGAGGAGTGAACTAGAGTAGAGGGCCTAGCCGCGACCGCGGAGCCCACCACCGTGGGCCAGAGGTGGCGCGGGGTGCCGAAGGGACTCGAGTAGCCCTAGGAGAGGGGGGAGCCTGTGTCTGAGGCCGTGTCTGTGGAGCGGTATTAACTGCTCCAGCTCTCGGTCGTAAGCTAGTACGAGCTGGTTGCTTTGTGGGCCTCTTTTTCTTCTTTGGGCAATCTCTGGCGAAGTGCCCCGAGGATTTGCAAATCCTGCACTGGTCCTGCCAACCTGCAACCTCAAATCTCTGGCGGAAGAAAGACCCATCGGGTCGCTGTAGCATGATGTGGTCATCTGAAATATTGGGGTCCTGGACAATGACCCTAACCCTGGGAACCCCATCCATCTTGACCGCCTCAGCAATCGAAGAGGGCTTGCCAAGGAGAGGGGGGATCTCTGCCACCACACCAAACCTCTCGCCAATAACTGAAAGAAGCCGGTGATAAACTGAGGGAAGACCAGGGAACCTGATGAAAACAGAAACTCCCTGCTTGTCCTCTTCAACTGGGTCAAATCCTACTTGGAAAGGAAACAAAAAGATCCTCCTGTAGCCTAGAAGTAGAAACCCGGCCTGTAGCAGGTCTCTTGTGACGTCCGGGGAATCTAGGCACACCTGAAAGAAACCCCGTCCCAACAAACGAACATCCTTGAGGTGGGGGGCGAGATCCTGAGGAAGCGCCGATAGCATCCAATCTCTAGCTTGTAACCTGGAGGGGTGTGAGCCATGAATGCGTGCGAAGAGAGTCGTGGAACACTCATGTTCGAAATCCTTTTGCAACTGCTATAGCTCGTCTTTGGAAAAAGTGACAGTTCTCGCGGCCGGTGTGAGCGGAGACGGATTGACTGAATGGGAACCCATTCGTCAATCGAGGTGTGTTGGCCAATTCAAACACAAAAAATAAAAACTCCGTCCGCTTTCCTGAATCCCAGGAGAGCCCTATAGGAGTCATGGCACTCCCTCCTCCTTGAATGAGCAGAAGTCCTCTTCTGGATTATTGCTTGTCTTCTCCTCTTACGTACACTTTCTCTTGTTACTTCTGCAATTGCATCACCTCTTTATAATATGCGAGTATTTGTGGAAAATCTATAAAGAACTCTTCTTCCATCCATTATGCATCACTAGCTGGTTGGTTTAAAAACTTCAATAAATACATATATCTCTTCTTTCCACGAGTACTCTTCTCTTTATGGTACACAATCTGTTCCGGAGTAAGAACTTCGGTGCCATCTTCAAGTTCAAGTTCTTCTTGATGCTGAGTATCCAAAAACGTAGAAGTATCGAGGGGTAATCCAGAAGAAGGAGAGGGTGATGAAGAAGGGAGGAGGGAAGAGGAGGGGAAGATAGGGGAGAGGAGGAGTGGAGGAGAGGGGGAGAAGAGGAGTAGAGGAGAGGGGAAGGAGAGGGGAGGAGAAGCAGCAGCAGGCTGCAGCGGGGGGAAAGCAGCAGCAGGAGCGGGGGGGTAGCAGCAGGCTGCAGCGGGGGGAGAGCAGCAGTGGGTGCAGGGGGGCAGCAGCAGGCTGCAGCGCAGGGCAGCAGCAGGCGCCGGGGGGGGGAGGAGGCTGCAGCGCAGGGGGGGGAGGCTGCAGCGCGGGGAAAGGGGCAGTGCGGGGGAGAGGGCAGGTAGGAGGGGCAGCGAGGAGGGAAGGGAGGGGGCAAGCAGCAGGGAGCGGGGAGAGAGGCAGCAGGGAGCGGGGAGAGGAGCAGCAGCAGGAGGGAAGGGAGGGGGCAGCGAGGAGGGGAGCAGGAGGAGCAGCAGGGAGCGGAGGAGCAGCAGCGAGCGGGGAGAGCAGCAGGGAGCAAGGAGAGCAGTGAGGAGGGGAGCAGGAGGAGCAGGGAGCAGCAGCAGTTTCTCTCCGCCAAAGGGGATCTGTTCAGGGCGGGCCCATAACAGTTCAAGATGGAGTCACACTAGACAATTGCTCAGCCTATGCTGCCCTCACATGTGAACAAAGTCCCAAGCTCGCAGTGGAAATCAACGGGGTGGAGCTGAAAGATGTTTTCTTGGATGGTGGGGCAGCAGTGAACATCATGCCGAGAGGTACTCTTCAACAATTGGGTTTGAAATTGACAACTGACGTACATTTTTAAGTGCGCATGGCGGATCAACGCAAGGTGAAGCCTATGGGGGCTGTCAAAGGTGTTCACAGGAAGATTGGGGGAGTTACATTCCTGTCCAATTTTATCGTACTTAATATGACGGAGGGTGAGCAAACTTATCCTCTACTTCTCGGTAGACCATGGTTACGCTCAACAAAGGCCATTCAAGATTGGTCAAGTGATGAAGTTCGACTGCCTTTGGGATCCACATCCTTAGAAATAGACATGGTTACTGGAAGGGCTCGTCACCGACCTGTGGAACTTGGGGAAGAGGATTTTGAAGAAGAAGAAGGGGTGGAAGAGGAGCGATGGGCACTTGGGGATTGGCCCCTACAGAAAGAAGAGCTGGCCTATGTGGAGGACTCACCCTTCCAAGATGAAACCTATGCAACAGCAACACGAGATGATGGTGAGAGCTTGAAGTACTTGTTGGAACATGCTGGACCAGATGAGGAAGAAGCTGTCATCTTGGATTGGATGGGGGCCCTGGGATCCTTAGCCATCAACATTGTGGAGTTGTGTCCAGAAGAGGATCCTGAAGCCCATCTTGGTACTTCACGGAATGCGCAAGAGGTGAGCCAAGAAGCCTCTCCACCACCTGGTTTGGCTGACCTCATGTATGAACGGATGCCTTTTGGTCTTCTTAATAATCCCCACATGTATCAGCGAATGATGACCACAAGTACCAGACCAAGTGGTGGAGAGGTCAACAGGGTGACTCAAAGACATGACCATGAAGCAGCAATGGAAGCAATGGAAGCACACGACATGGATGCCTCACACCAAGAAAAAGACCATGGGGTCACAACAGAGGAGGAAGAGGATGCTATACAAGAAGATGATGAGCTGGCTGAGCATAATGATGGTACTGAAGAGGACACTCATGAATCTATGGAAGAAGAGGATGACCACATAGATGATGGACTGGCTGAGCACAATGATGGTACTGGAGAAGACACTCATGGACCTGCAAAAGAAGAGGATGACCACCTACTTACTAATGCCACTCAAAGGCAGGTGGTGCCGGAAATGACTCTTGGAAATGTTATTGAATCCATTGTGCATCCTGACCAACCTAGGAGGGGTCAAGAGATTGGACAACTTGAAGGAACCGTCCACATTCACACTGGAGTCTGGAACTTCAGACCTGCAAGGCAAGCCCACAGCATACAGGGAGAAGAAGATGTCGCGGACCTTGTTCTACTCGACTTATACATGTCAGAAGCTGCCCCCCCAATGACACAGGAGGTTCCTGAAACTACATACGAGGTGGTTGGACTACCATACAAAGGAATGCTCAAGCAAGCACAAAAGGAAAAAAGAGAATTGGCCCAAGTGCTGCCTCTACATCTCAACCATTTCCAGAAGACACCCAACCGTCCTATCCGAGCTCTTGGATGGAAGTAGTGGGGGATTTTTCTCTGGATGATACTCCTGCGCACCCAGCAGTGGGAGCAAAAGAACCGAACAACTCCACATCAGGAAGCATACCCCAGATTGACCATGCCAGGGATTGGAGCTATCTTAACATTGGGACAGAGGACCAACCACGACATCTTAAGGTAGCTTGTTGGGTCTGGGAACATGACTATCTCCTTGCTGCATTGTCTGATTTTTTTCAAGAGTATGTCGATGTCTTTGCCTGGTCATATAAGGATTTAAAGGGAGTACCCGCTGAGTTCATGGAACATCGCATCGATCTATATCCGGTGATCAGGGGACCATATCGCATGAATCCTAACTATGGCAAGGCTGTCCATGCTGATATTCAAAAGATGGAGCAAGCAGGGTTGATCTACCCTGTTGACTACTCCGAATGGCTTAGTGGCATTGTAGTGGTGCCCGAAAGAGAGACTGGCAAACTCCGAGTTTGTGTCGACTATAGGAGTTTGAATACCGCCACACGTCGGGATAGGTTTCCTCTCCCCTTCACTGACAGGGTGCTAGAAACCATAGCTGGTCATGCTCTCTACTCCTTCATGGATGGATACAATGGGTATAACCAGGTTTGGGTGCGAGAGCAAGATCAGTTAAAGACTACCTTCGTCATCCAATGGGGAACTTATGCTTACCGAATGATGCCTTTTGGTCTATGAAATGCACCGGCCACGTTTCAACGTCTTGTCACCAAACTCTTCCAAGAGAACATCGGAAAGTTTCTTGAGGTATTCTTGGATGACTTCTCTGTGTTCAATGGTAAGAATGCTCTCACCTCGAACCTGCTATTCAAACTGATCACATGAGTAAGTTGAGGTGGGTTTTTGATAAGTGCAGAGAAGCTAGGTTGTGCTTGAATCCGGACCAATGTTTCTTCCTCGCCTTGCGAGGGGTTCTCCTTGGCCACATCGTCTTGGCTGAGGGAATGACCATGGACCCAGCAAAGGTGGAAGTGATATTGACCTTGCCTATTCCTCGCACACCCAGAGAAGTCAAGTCTTTTTTGGGACATGTGGGTTATTATAGAAGATTCATCAGGTTCTATGCCGACATAGCAGTGGCGTTGACGGAACTCCTTTGGCAGGAGCAGTCCTTCAACTGGTCGGCACCTCAACAACTGGCGTTTGACAACCTCAAGGATCATCTAGTAAAGGCGGTGTTGGTAACCTCTTGCCCTCCAAGGTGGCCAAATAAACCCCTCCACTGGGAATAATCCTTGTGATAAAGAAGGGCCTTGTCCAGCCACTGACAAATTTGGGTTTATGCTTCAGGAACTTACTGGAATATAACAAGACCAAGTTGCCAACTTGGAATTCCCTCTTCCTGAGATTTCTGTCATGCCATGCTTTCTGCCTTCTTTGCCAGACTTCCTGAGCAAGGATTGCTTCACGACGATGTTCATCCAAGTCTTCAAGATCCCATAATCTCTCAAGTGTGCATGCCTGCAAGTTATCATCCATCTCTGCCATGACCTAGTGGTCTTCATGTGGAACTCATAGGGCATAACCACCTCTAGGCCGTAAACTAGCTGGAATGGTGAATATCCAGTGCTAGCCTTGTATGCTGTTCTCTAAGCAAAAAGAGCAGCTGGTAGTAGAATATCCCAATCTGCCAAGGAATGAAGGCATAACCGAGCCACAATATGAGACATGGTCCGATTGGAGCTCTCGGCTGAACCATTGGCTCGAGGGTAGTATGAACTAGAGGTCTTGTGAACTCTTGTGGCAACCTCAATGGGATGTCATTTTTCATGTGCATGTAGATGCAAGTGGGCTGGCGATCGGGGTGATATTGGCCCAACCAGATGAAGAGCACAAACTCGACCTACATGTGTACTTCGCAAGCAGACAACTCAACGGAGCATAAAGAAACTATAGCACCACTGAACTCGAGGGCTTGGGCATGGTCTATGCCATGACAAAGTATCGGCACTATTTCTTGGGCAGTAAGTTTTTCATCATTACTGATCATCAAGCTCTCAAATACTTACTGAACAAGCCAACGCTTGGGGGGAGACTGAGCAGGTGGATTCTTCTATTTCAAGAGTTTGACTTTGACATCCTAGTGAGAGCAGGCTGATTGCATCAACCAACAGACCACTTGTCAAGGATCTCTTCAGGTGAAGCAGCCATAGGAGTTGATGATGACCTTCTAGATACGGGCCTCTTTTGTGTCGATGTCACAGTACCAAAAGAAGACTGCCTGTTTGCTGTGGACTGCTTTCCCCCATGGTATGTAAACATTGTACACTTGTTGTCTATAGGTGAGTTCCCCAAAGGGTTAACTCCAGCACAAAAGCGGAGGCACATTGTTCAGGTGGCACCTTCAGAGAATCAAAAACCGTTGGGTTTTTTCAAAGATGAGCATAGCGAAGAGTTGAATTTCCCGTCCCTATATTTTGGCTTTCCTAGAATGGTTTACAATCACAAGCTAACATATTTGGACATAGTGAAATGGGAAATAATGCACAAATCATTGAAATTTGCTCATAATATTTACAAATCTTTTTTTTAAACCTATAAAGGTTTTCATCCATCAAGTGATGCAATCCATATGGGTGTGCTTAAGAAAAGGAATGCTAAAAAATAATGAAATTAGGGATAAGAGATAGGGACTTTGAAAACCTTCGCACCTCGCGCGACCACAAGGAAAGACTACACAAAGAAGCATTTGCAATGATGCGTCAATTGGGGCCAAAATATTTCTTTGTCAATTTCTCTTGCACCGAACGGATGTGGGAACCTTTAGTGAGTGCTCTCAAAACAAAGTATAGCATAGTGACTCCACCACAAAATACAACACTCCATGAGCATGTTAACTAGTCTAGACCACCACACTTTCAAACTGATCGCGGGTCAGCTGTACAAGTTGGGGAAGGACCACATTTTAAGGAGGTGCGTGCTCCCTCATGAAACACAAGCCATCCTTCAGGAGGCTCACTCAAGAATGGGGGGGGGGAGGTCATATGGCACCAGAGGCCACTGCTAGAAAGATAATGCGCTCTGGGTTGTGGTGGCCAAAGCTATTCCAAGACTGCTATGCTTATGTGCGCCGCTGCGACTCATGTCAAAGAGGGGGGCCAAAGCCTACCCGACGGGAGTACCTTCCCCTTCAGCCATCCAGCCCTGTACCACCCTTCTATAGATGGGGATTGGATTTTGTTGGACCCATCTCTCCTGTAACTCGAAGAGGGAACAAGTATGCTCTGATTGCTACTGATTATGGCACTAAATGGGTGGAGGCTAAGGCCGCGAAGACCTGCACTGCTCAAGTTGTGGCCTCATTCTTGTATGATCAAATCATTTCTAGGTTTGGATGTCCTGTGGAATTGGCAAGTGACAGAGGATGGCTCACGGGTAAAGAAGTATCATCCTCATTGACTCTCTCTCTTTAGATAAGGATTTACATTCCTATTATTTGAATTTTTATTCATTCAAAAAAAAAAACAATGTCTTCCTTTTCCTAACCCTGTCAAGGTTCTACTCTCTGCCAAGTTGTGCTCTTTTGGTGGGAGATCAATGGCACACACTTCTCCTTAATCCCTCTTCACCCCTCTGTCACAACTGTTCACCCATGTTCACCTCATGTTCACCTCCAGTTCACCCCATGTTCACCTCTCTGTCACCCATGTTTACCTCTAGGTCACCCCTGTTCACTCCTAGGTCACCCCTGTTCACTCCTATGTCACCTCCCCATGTTCACCTCTCTGTCACCCATGTACACCTCTAGGTCACCCCTGTTCACTCCTAGATCACCCCTGTTCACTCCTATGTCGCCTCCCCATGTTCACCTCCAGGTCACCCATGTTCATCACCTCCAGCTCACCCTTGTTCACCTCCAGGTCACCCCTGTTCACTCCTAGGTCACCTCTGTTTGCTCCTATGTCACCTCCCCATGTTCACCTCTCTGTCACCCATGTTCACCTCTAGGTCACCCCTGTTCACTCCTAGGTCACCCTTGTTCACTCCTAGGTCACCTTCCCATGTTCACCTCTCTTTCACCCATGTTCACCTCTAGGTCACCCCTGTTCACTCCTAGGTCACCCCTGTTCACTCCTATGTCACCTCCCCATGTTCACCTTCCTGTCACCCATGTCCACCTCTCTGTCACCCCTGTTCACTCCTATGTCATCTCCTCATGTTCACCTCTCTGTCACCCATGTTCCCTCCTAGGTCACCTATGTTCACTCCTATGTCACCTCCCCATGTTCACCTCTTTGTCACCCATGGTCACTCCTAGGTCACCTATGTTAACTCCTATGTCACCTCCCTATGTTCACCTCTCTGTCACCCATGTTCACCTCTAGTTCACCCCTATTCACTCCTATGTCACCTCCTCATGTTCACCTCTCTATCAGCCATGTTCACCTCTAGGTCACCCCTGTTCACTCCTAGGTCACTTCCCCATGTTCACCTCTCTGTCACCCATGTTCACCTCTCTGTCACCCCTGTTCACTTCTAGGTCACCCCTATTCACTCCTAGGTCACCCCTGTTCACTCCTATGTCACCTCCCCATGTTCACCTCTCTGTCACCCATGTTCACCTCTAGGTCACCCCTGTTCACTCCTAGTTCACCTATATTCACTCCTATGTCACCTCCCCATGTTCACCTCTCTGTCACCCATGTTCACCTCTAGTTCACCCCTGTTCACTCCTAGGTCACCTCCCCATGTTCATCTCTCTGTCACCCATGTTCACCTCTAGGTCACCCCTGTTCACTCCTAGGTCACCCCTATTCACTCCTATGTCACCTCCCCATGTTCACCTCTTTGTCACCCATGTTCACCTCTAGGTCACCCATGTTCACTCCTAGTTCATCCCTATTCACTCCTATGTCACCTCCCCATGTTCACCTCTCTGTCACCCATGTTCACCTCTCTGTCTGTTCACTCCTATGTCACCTCCCCATGTTCACCTCTCTGTCACCCATGTTCACTCCTAGGTCACCTATGTTCACTCCTATGTCACCTCCCCATGTTCACCTCTCTGTCACCCATGTTCACTCCTAGGTCACCTATGTTCACTCCTATGTCACCTCCGCATGTTCACCTCTCTGTCACCCATGTTCACCTCTAGGTCACCCCTGTTCACTCCTAGTTCACCCCTGTTCACTCCTATGTCACCTCCTCATGTTCACATCTAGGTCACCCCTGTTCACTCCTAGTTCACCCCTGTTCACTCCTATGTCACCTCCTCATGTTCACCTCTAGGTCACCCCTGTTCACTCCTAGGTCGCATCCCCATATTCACCTCTCTGTCACCCATGTTCACCTCTAGGTCACCCCTGTTCACTCCTAGGTCACCCTTGTTCACTCCTATGTCACCTCCCCATGTTCACCTATCTGTCACCCATGTACACCTCTAGGTCACCCCTGTTCACTCCTAGATCACCCCTTTTCACTCCTATGTCACTCCTATGTCACCTCTCCATGTTCACCTCTCTGTCACCCCTGTTCACCTCCAGGTCACCCCTGTTCACTCCTAGGCCACCCCTATTCGCTTCTATGTCAGCTCCCCATGTTCACCTCTCTGTCACCCATGTTCACCTCTAGGTCACCCCTGTTCACTCCTAGGTCACCCTTGTTCACTCCTAGGTCACCTCCCCATGTTCACATCTCTATGACCCCTGTTCACCTCTAGGTCACCCCTGTTCACTCCTAGGTCACCCCTGTTCACTCCTATGTCACCTCCCCATGTTCACCTCTCTATCACCCATGTTCACCTCTCTGTCACCCCTGTTCACTTCTAGGCCACCCCTGTTCGCTCCTATGTCACCTCCCCTTGTTCACCTCTCTGTGACCCATGTTTACTCCTAGGTCACCTATGTTCACTCCTATGTCACCTCCCCATGTTCACCTCTCTGTCACCCATGTTCACCTCTAGTTCACCCTTGTTCTAGGTCACCTCCCCATGTTTACCTCTCTGTCACCCATGTTCACCTCTAGGTCACCCCTGTTCACTTCTAGGTCACCCCTATTCACTCCTAGGTCACCCCTGTTCACTCCTATGTCGCCTCCCCATGTTCACCTCTCTTTCACCCATGTTCACCTCTCTGTCACCCATGTTCACCTCTAGGTCACCCCTGTTCACTCCTAGTTCACCTATGTTCACTCCTATGTCACCTCCCCATGTTCACCTCTTTGTCACCCATGTTCACCTCTAGTTCACCCCTGTTCACTCCTAGGTCACCTCCTCATGTTCACCTCTCTATCAACCATGTTCACCTCTAGATCACCCCTGTTCACTTCTAGGTCACCCCTGTTCACTCCTATGTCACCTCCCCATGTTCACCTCTCTGTCACCCATGTTCACGTCCAGGTCACCCATGTTCACTCCTATGTCAGCTCCTCATGTTCACCTCTCTGTCACCCATGTTCACCTCTGGGTCACCCGTGTTCATTCCTAGGTCACCGCTGTTCACTCCTATGTCACCTTCCCATGTTCACCTCTCTATCACCCATGTTCACTTCTAGTTCACCCCTAGTTCCCCTATGTTCACTCCTATGTCACCCCTCCCATGTTCACCTCTAGGTCACCCCTGGTCACTCTCATGTCACCTTCCCATGTTCACCTCTCTATCACCTATGTTCACTCCTAGTTCACTCCTAGTTCCCCTATGTTCACTCCTATGTCACCCCTCCCATGTTCACCTCTGTGTCACCCCATATTCACCTCTCTGTCACCCCTGTTCACACCAATGTCACCCCTTGTTCAAACTAAGTTCACCCACCCTTGGTTATTCCTTGTTCACCCTTATGTCACCCTTGTCCACCTCTGTCACTCCTTTGTCAACCCTTTCCATCTCTCAAGTGGTATAATATTCAAATTTAAAATTTTCCACCGTATCCACTCAAATATTACCACTTGTCCACACCGCTTTTTCTCTCACCTCCCACCTCCTACCAGGGCTATATTTAGCAGCCAAATTCAGCGTAGGTCCTTGGGATCAGCTCATGCCGACCCTGCTTTTCCTCTCACCTCCCAATTCCCACTAGTGCTATATTTAGCACTTGGCTAAACTCAGCGTAGATCCTTGGGATCAGTTCATCCATCGCATCTTACAGCCCACTCATGCTATTTTTGGCTTACCTTCCTAAATTTGGCTCTCTTTGGTTGTGTCTTCCTGGCTGTCCCCCTCCAATGGAACCATATGCAGCAAATCGTCCCTTTTGGTGGTAGCGACTTCTCCGCAGCTCCCTTCATCAACGATAGCAGCCCCCCTCCAGCGAATTCTCCTGCAGCAGCTCCCTCCATCACCCTCCATCAGCTATAGCAGCCCCTCTTGCTTGCACGCATCTCTCCCGGCAACCCCGCTCCACCTGGATCGCAACTCCATCTCAGCAGCCCCTCTTGCTTGCACGCAGCTCTCCCGGATGTCCCGCTCCACCATCTTGCCTTGGATTGCATCTCCACCTCCTAGCAGCCCCTCTTCTAGCGAATTGCACCAGCTTCCTGCTCCCTACCCACCTCCACTCCCTGTGCCATCTCCACTTTCCTGCTCCTCGACACCGCTGCACCATCTCCACGTTCCTACTCCCAGGCACTCCCTGGGCCATCTCCACTTTCGTGCTCCTCGGCACCGCTGCACCATCTCCACGTTCCTACTCCCAGGCACTCCCTGGGCCATCTCCACTCCCTGCGCCACCCTTGCGACATCTCCAACCCACTACGCCACCTCTCCTCTTCCACTTTGCGCCACCTCTCCATTGTGTTCCATCTTTTCCAACTCCATCTCCCTCCTCTTGCGTTCTCCTTGACTCCATCTCCTTGCAGTCACCCTGGTTGCCAATCCCCTCCTCATCAGACCCCATCATCAGCTCCCCTCCTCACTATCACCTCGCTAGCTTCTCTTCTTGGACCTCGCCATCAGCTCCCCTCCTCATTACCACCTGCTTCACCAACACCTTGACAGCAGCTTGCTTCGCCAGTTACACTTCTTGGACCTCGCCATCAACTCCCCTCCTCGTTATCACCTGCCTCGCCAGTTACACTTCTTGGACCTCGCCATCAGCTCCCCTCCTCGTTATCACCTGCCTCGCTAGTTACACTTCTTGAACCTCGCCATCAGCTCCCCTCCTCGTTATCACCTGCCTCGCTAGTTACACTTCTTGAACCTCGCCATCAGCTCCCCTCCTCGTTATCACCTGCCTCGCCAGTTACACTTCTTGGAAATCGTCATCAGCTCCCTCCCCTCCTCGTTATCACCTGCCTTGCCAGCTTCTCTTCTTGGACCCTGCCAGCTTCTCTGCTTACTTCACCATCAGCTCCCCTCCTCCCTTCCCACGTGCTTTGCCACCAGCTCCCCTCCTTCTTGCTTTGTTCCTCTGGCGAAATCCCCTTCTTCATGCTCGAGAAGAAGCACAAGTATAAACCACGTTTGCCCAGAGATAAGCTCTTCAACCCTTTCTATACCACCATGACGTCCCAGGCAGCCTCTGCAATGCACATGACCTCATCCATGCCTATAGCCTCTACAGCAGGGCTGACTTCATCCAGCAGTGCCGACCACATCAGCCCGGCCGACTTCATCAACAAGGCCGACTTCATCAGCAGTGCTAACCTCATCAGCAAGGCCAACTTCATCAACAAAACCGACTTCATCAGCAGGGCCGACTTCATCAGTGATGCATTCAACCTTGCATCCCCATCTTGGCCCGGACATCAGTATCATCTCGGATGGAGAGCCACCACAATCAAGACAACAGCGGGAGGTTCTTTCCCACTCTCAGAGCTCTAGAAGGGTCGAGTGGGCCAACAGAGATACAGAGCCCTTCGATAACCAACCCTCCTCTCTCCCACATTCGGGTTATGTTTGAACCTCTTCTGGATCCAAACCTCAAACTATCCTCGGTGTTGACATCTTCAGAGATCCAGACCCTCTGTCTAACTAAGTTCGACAAGGTCATCTTCCCTCCTGTGGATGTGGAAGTGTGTACATAATTCATCATATATTATGACTCCGTCACCGACACTTTTGAGTTCATGGGCTCCAGGCAGCTTCTCACACCCAATTTGGTTGGGGCTCCCTGCTCTCCCTATTCAGCCTCCTTTTGACGATTCACCACATCTCCTTTCCTTCCTTTCATAGTGCAAACCCAACAAGAGGGGATATGATTGCAAAAAGGTTTTGGAAGGTGGAAGCAGAGAAGCAGTGATCACTCGCTACTTCACTCGCTTCTATTCACACCCGAGCATTACTACATCACGAAAGGTATCCGTCCTGCTCTGAATGCTCTCTTCACCATCACTCAGTATGATTTTGCATCCCTCTTCTATTCAACATTCTGGGCCACTGTTCGAAATCGCACACGCAGAGGCACACACACATATACTTGTGGACCTCACCTTACCTACCTCTTGCACCAGTAGCGGGCTGCAACACCTGCACTTTTTCCTCCACCTTCACATACTCCATCTTCTCCTCACCGTCCATCTTCTGCCCCCATGGTTCCCCACTTGACATCAGCTCCACTGGCTCTTAGTGCAGCCCCAGCATCCTCGGCCTCTACTACATCAGTCTCTATCCCCTCTTCCTCTCCTGTCTCCACACCCACTCTTGCTCCGTCCACATCTCCAGCACATGTTTCTGAGCTATCCCCTCTTGGGCCAGTCTCTGGAGCTTTGTCATCCGTTGCTCATGCAGGAGTTGCCTCTCCATTCATCCCCTTCGAGGCAGATTTTGATTTCCCTGATGATGTTCTTCCAGTCACTCCTCTGCCCTCCTCAGGTCTCACCCACCATGGCATGACATTACCACTTACCTCCCCCACAGTCATGACCATCCCCCCTCCGATCATCTCATCAGGGTCAGTAGGGTCAATAGGGTGCACAGATACAGACATTGGCTCCACAGCTCAGGGGGGTCCATTGACACTAGTTATGGCAGCAGGGACCTCTGCCTTGGGATGTCATGGTGGAGAGGCATCAGAGCAACACAGGTTATTGAACTTGAATCTTACTTTGGGAGCCACTGGTGACGCGAAGACACCACCCCGGGTGTCTCGACGATTGACCCCTGATCCGAGTATGGAGGTTGCTTAACATGACCCATTGGAAACTCGACCTAGCGAGGTTATTTTTGATGGGGTAAGATACTTTTCAAGCTGATTGTCCTCCACTGCCTCAGAATGATATGTTGGAAATCTACTTCGCATCCTCCTCAGAAGATCTATTCACCCATGAGGCCCAGATAGAGGAACAGAGCCAGGAACACAAACGGCTTCTGTATGCATTAAAGTGGAAGCGGTCTCCTATTTGCATGGAGGAGGAGGACCTGGACCAAATTTTCACACTTCCTTGCAAGAGATGATCGCTTCCAACAAGAAAGCATCTCGAGCTCCAAGTTGCTACCTAGACATCGACAAACTGGCTCCGGCGGCAGCTCTCAAGGACCCAGAGCAGGAAGGGATGAAAGCAACCTTCGAGGAATATGGCGAACTCATCGACATGGCTGACCGAATGACCTATCGGGACAGGTATGCATGGGCTAAAAGATCCCTTCATATGGCTCAGCGCATTATAGATGACAACTTCATTCAAATGGGTGCCTCCCTCTTTAATACTACGGGTCAGGTTTGCAAGCTTCTATCACAGAAGCAACACCTCTGCTTGGAACATGAGAAGCAGGTAGCCAGCATGCATAAAGAATGGGATACAACATTACATGTGAAAGAAGCAGAGTGGGGAGCAACTCTACAGGCAAGGGAGGCAGCAGGACGAGTTTCAGCAATGTCTTGCAGCGAAGGAGGCAGAGTGGACAACCAGCAATAAAGTTTTGGAGGACAATCATGAGGCAGAGTGGACAGCCAGCAAGAAAGTTTTGGAGGACAATCATTCAGCCCAACAGGCTGAGATCCAGAGGGAGCTTGCAGCCCTACATGACAGATACACCTCACTGGCAGAGGACAAGCATACTGTGGATCAACAGGTGGAGGTGGTGCAAAGTCACATGAAGCAGATTTTCGAGGAGAAGGATTGTCTCCAAGTTTCACATTCCAAGTTGCAACACGACTTCCATGGGCTGCAAACTGAAAATGCTGCTCTCAAATCTCGATGTGATCATTACAAGTCTGGCTACCACAGATACAAATCCAAATACGAGGACATCCGCAACCTCATGAACACAGTTGAGGAAGAGGCAAAGATCACCCCCGGAACATCAACACACCCACCACACCCTCCCCCTCCACCTCCCTGACCTTCATCCAGCAAGCAGTAGCTCCTGGATCTTTTATTTTGGCATTTCTTTTTGCAAGCTCTGTACATTTGGATTCTGCAGTTCTCATGTAAATAAGGAATTTTGGAATTGTATGGACATGAGCCAGTTTTATTTCAGTATTACAGTTTTAAGACCATGAGCCCTTTCCTTTCAATTTTGGGATGTCAGCCACAAGGTCACTTTCTTATTTGCAATTTATACTAACTTTCTCTCACACAGACCCTCAGTCATTCACCCGGACGGTGAATAGTGGCGGGGGATCTATTGTAAGTCTCCAGGACTCTGGTCTATTTTGGCATGTACTACATGGGTACTATATATACCGAGTACTTGTACTTCATTTGTATCGAGCATTCTATTGGAGTTTCTTTGTGACCACTTCTTGTTCACTTGTGTTGACAACCCATCTCCATTTTGTTCCTTCATGTGGTATCAGAGCCACACTCACTAGCATCCGGTTTCTACCTTGCTTCTAGTCACCAAGCAAGTTCACCGGTGTTTGTGTGTTGCTCCATCCCACCTGTTAGTGTGTTGCTCCACCTAGTTGCTCGTGGACTCCATCTTGCTTGTCAAGTAGCTCCCGTACCAGCTCATGCTTCAGCCTATACTAGGAGCTCCATACTAGCAACTGCTCCTGTTGTTCCTCTTTCCGTGCATTGTATGGAACTGTCAGCTATCCGTATAGCTCGTACCAGAGGCCGCCGTACAACTACGTCAGAGCAAATCCATACTTGTCCGATGCCTGTTGTACGAACAGTGCCGTACATCCGTACTGTTTGTATGGATTGGTGTCTAAGGGGGGGGGGGGTCCTAACACTTCCGGAAGTATTACCGGAGGCCTAGGGCCACTGGTGCGAGAAGCGCGTAAGACATGCCATAGGTGTCACTGATGGTACGTAGGCGAGTGACGTAGGCGAGTGCTAGTCGATGGTGTCAACTATGTGCAAGTGGTAGATGGTGTCAACTATGTGCAAGCGGTACAAGTGCTGAAGTGAGCCAACCCTCGACATGAACGGAAAAGAACTTCAACCACATGACACACGTCCGTTGTACCAGGTGAAGGGAGAGGAGGGGAGGAGAACACAACGGAAAGAGATTTTAAAGTAGCGAGCAGAGATGGGGAGTACCATAATTCATTAGAAAGCAAGATGACTGATACACCCAGAGAAGATACACACGAGGCGAGCTCTTGACTCTAGCCTCTCACTCCTTCACTCACGCCTCACACCACTGCCAGAATGTCCCCCCCCCCCCCCCCCTTTCCCCTTTCCCCCTCTTCACCTTCTCCTCCTCTACTCCCCCCAACTGCTAATCTCCTTTCCCTCTTCCTATTGGATGTCTTCTTGCATCCTTAGCCATCCTTAGCCATTCCACCGTTTGTGGGCCGCTCTGCCCTTCATGGCTTCCGCAACACTCCAGCCTGTTCTGTTCAGTGAATCCCGTGCTCCATGTGTTCTCCTGTCTATTCCATGTGCTCTTGACACTAGTTGGTTGCGAGGGTTGGTGCACCACCTATACCTCTTAACTGTTGGACTGCTTCCCCTGTGCACCAACGAGTACTGCCTGTGCGCCTGTGCACTCTGCTGGACTGCTTTCCATGTGCACCGACAGGTGTATCCCGTGTACCATTGCGCTAGTACTTCCCTCTGATCAACTTTGACCATGGTGGGTCGAGGTTGAGGTTTGGCACTCTTCAGTCATGTATTGCTTCCATCATACCCAAGTCATCAAGTCATGTCCAAGTCATGTCAAGTCATGTCCAGGTCATGTCGAAGTCATGTCAAGTCATGTCCATGTTTGTTCTAGAGTGACCAAGATGTGAACATATGTGAACACGATGCGACTAGGTATGACCAAGGTCTAACAACTTGGCATGTTGCTGAGGTGACCATGATGTGACCCAAGTGTGACTCTTGGTGGGAGTCCCGGAGACTTTGAGTACAACAGATCCCCTGCCACTATCATTCACCATCCCGGTGAATGACGGAGGGTCTGTGTGAGAGAAAATTAAGTATAAATTACAAATAAGAAAGTGACCTTGTGGCTGACATCCCCAAAACTGAAAAGAAAGGGCTCATGGCCTTACAACTGTAAAACTGAAATAAAACTGGCTCATGGCCATACAACTCCAAAATTCCTTTATTTACATGAGAACTGCAGAATCCAAATGTACAGAGCTCGCAAAAATAAATGCCGAACTAAGTGATCCAGGAGCTACTGCTTGCTGGATGAAGGTCAGGGAGGGGGAGGGGGAGGGTGTGGTGGGTGTGCTGATGTTCTGGTGGTGGTCTTTGCCTCTTCCTCAACTGTGTCCATGAGGTTGTGGATGTCCTCGTATTTGGATTTATATCTGTGGTAGCTAGACCTGTAATGATCACATCGAGATTTGAGAGCAACATTTTCAGCTTGCAGCCCATGGAAGTCATCCTGCAACTTGGAATGTGAAACTTGGAGACGGTCCTTCTCCTCGAGAATCTGCTTCATCTGACTCTGCACCACCTCCACCTGTTGATCCACAGTATGCTTGTCCTTTGCCAGTGAGGTGTATCTGTCCTGTAGGGCTGCAAGCTCCCTCTGGATCTCAGCCTGTTGGGCTGAATGATTGTCCTCCAAAACTTTCTTGCTGGCTGTCCACTCTGCCTCCTTCGCTGCAAGACACTGCTGAAACTCGTCTTATTGAGTTTTCCACGCAGCCTCCCTTGCCTGTAGAGTTGCTCCCCACTCCGCTTCTTTCACCTGTAATGTTGTATCCCATTCTTTATGCATGCTGGCTACCTACTTCTCATGTTCCAAGCGGAGGTGTTGCTTCTGTGACAGAAGCTTGCAAACCTGACCCGTAGTATTAAAGAGGGAGGCACCCATCTGAATGAAGCTGTCATCTATAATGTGCTGAGCCATATGAAGGGATCTCTTAGCCCATGCATACCTGTCCCGATAGGTCATTCGGTCAGCCATGTCAATGAGTTCGCCATATTCCTCAAAGGCTGCTTTCATCCCTTCTTGCTCTGGGTCCTCGAGAGCTGCCACTGGAGCCAGTGTGTCGATGTCTAGGTAGCAACTTGGAGCTCGGGATGCTTTCTTGTTGGAAGCGATTGTCTCTTGCAAGGGAAGTGTGAAAATTTGGTCAAGGTCCTCTACCTCCATGCAAACAGGAGACCGCTTCCGCTTTAATGCATACAGCAGCCGTTTGTGTTCCTGGCTCTGTTCCTCTATCTAGGCCTCATGGGTGAATAGATCTCCTGAGGAGGATGCGAAGTAGGTATCCAATATATCATTCTGAGGAAGTGGAGGACAATCAGCTTGAAAAGGTATCTTACCCCCAGCAAAAATAACCTCGCCAGGTCGAGTGTCCAGTAGGTCTTGTTCAGCAGCCTCCATACTCAGATCAGGGGTCAGTCGTCGCGACACCCAGGGTGGTGTCTTCGCGTCACCAGTGGCTCCCAAAGTAAGATTCAAGTTCAATAACCTGTGTCGCTCTGACGCCCCTCCACCACGAGATCCCAAGGCAGAGGTCCCTACTGCCATAACTTCTGTCGATGGATCCCCCTGAGTTGTGGGGCCAATGTCCATATATTTGCACCCTACTGACCCTACTGACCCTGATGAGATGATCGGAGGGGGAAGGGTCATGACTGATGAGATGATTGGAGGGGGAATGGTCATGACTGCGGGGGAGGTAAGTGGTAATGTCATGCCATGGTGGGTGTGATATGAGGAGGGCAGGGGAGTGACCAGAAGAACATCATTAGGGAAATCAAAATCTGCCTCGAAGGGGATGGATGGAGAGGCAACTCCTGCATGAGCAATGGATGACAAAGCTCCAGAGGCTGGCCCAAGAGGGGATGGCTCAGAAACATGTGCTACAAATGTGGGTGGAGCAAGAGTGGGTATGGAGACTGGAGAGGAAGAGGGGACAGAGACTGATGCAGCAGAGGCCAAGGATTCTCGGGCTGCACTAAGAGCCAATGGAGCTGATCTCAAGTGGGGAACCATAGGGGCGGAAGGTGGATGGTGAGGAGAAGATGAAGTATGTGAAGGTGGAGGAAAAAGTGCAGGTGTTGCAGCCCGCCACTGGTGCAAGAGGTAGGTGAGGTGAGGTCCACAAGTACATGTGTGTGTGCCTCTGCGTGTGCGATTTTGAACAGTGGCCCAGAATGTTGAATAGAAGAGGGATGCAAAATCATACTGAGTGATGGTGAAGAGAGCATTGAGAGCAGGACGGATACCTTTCGTGATGTAGTAATGCCCGGGTGCTGAATAGAAGCGAGTGAAGAAGTAGCGAGTGATCACTGCTTCTCTACTTCCACCTTCCAAAACCTTTTTGCATTCATATCCCCTCCTGTTGGGTTTGCACTGTGAAAGGAATGAAAGGAGATGTGAATCGTCGAAAGGAGGCTGAATAGGGAGAGCAGGGAGCTCCATGTACTGTGAGACCAAATTGGGTGTGAGAAGTTGCCTGGAGCCCATGAACTCAAAAGTGTCTGTGACAGAGTCATAAGATCTGATGAATTCTGTACATAGTTCCACATCCACAGGAGGGAATATGACCTTGTTGAACTTAGCTAGACAAAGGGTCTGGATCCTTGAAGATGTCAACACCGAGGATAGTTTGAGGTTTGGATCCAGAAGAGGTTTAAACATAACCCGAATGTGGGAGAGAGGAGCGGTGGTTATCGAAGGGCTCTGTATCTCAGTTGGCCCACCCGACCCTTCTGAATGTGGTCTCCGTGCAGAGGGGGTGTAATTTGAGCCCCCATGGTCAGAAGAAGAGGCACCGGAGCTCTGAGAGTGGGAAAGAACCTCCCACTGCTATCTTGATTGCGGTGGCTCTCCATCCGAGATGATAGTGATGTCCGGACCAAGATGGGGATGCATCACTAATGAAGTCGACCCTGCTAATGAAGTCGGCCCTACTGATGAAGTTGGCCTTGCTGATGAAGTTAGCTCTGCTGATGAAGTCGGCCTTGTTGATGAAGTTAGCTCTGCTGATGAAGTCGGCCTTCTTGATGAAGTCCCACCGTGATCGCCATAAACTGTCTGAGGGGGGGGTTCCTAACACTTCCGGAAGTATTACCGGAGGCCTAGGGCCATTGGTGCGAGAAGCGAGTAAGACATGCCATAGGTGTCAGTGATGGTACGTAGGCGAGTGCTAGTCGATGGTGTCAACTATGTGCAAGCAGTACAAGTGTTGAAGTGATATGAGCAAGAAGAAGACCAAAGCGGAACAACATCATAAAAGCCAACCCTCAACATGAACAGAAAAGAACTTCAACCACATGACACAGGTCTGTTGTACCAGGTGAAGGGAGAGGAGGGGAGGACAACACAACGGAAAGAGATTTTAGAGTAGCGAGCAGAGATGGGGAGTAGCATAATTCATTAGAAAGCAAGATGACTGATACACCCGGAGAAGATACACATGAGGCGAGCTCTTGACTCTAGCCTATCACTCCTTCACTCACGCCTGCCGCCACTGCTAGAATGTCCCCCCCCCCCCCCCCCTTTCCCCCTCTTCACCTTCTCCTCCTCTGCTCCCCCCTGCTGCCAATCTCCTTTCCCTCTTCCTATTGGATGTCTTCTTGCATCCTTAGCCATCCTTAGCCATTCCACCGTTTGTGAGCCGCTCTGCCCTTGATGGCTTCCGCAACACTCCAGCCTGTTGAATCCCGTGCTCCATGTGTTCTCCTGTCTATTCCATGCGCTCCTGACACTAGTTTGTTGTGAGGGTTGGTGCACCACCTATACCTCTTAACTGTTGGACTGCTTCCCATGTGCACCAACGAGTACTGCCTGTGCGCCTGTGCACTCTGCTGGACTGCTTCCCATGTGCACCAACAGGTGTACCCCGTGCACCACTGCGCCGGCTGGACTGCTTCCCATGTGCACCAACAGGTGTATCCCGTGTACCATTGCGCCAGTACTTTCCTCTGATCAACTCTGACCATGGTGGGTCGAGGTTGAGGTTTGGCACTCTTCAGTCATGTATTGCTTCCGTCATACCCAAGTCATGTCCAAGTCATGTCCAAGTCATGTCCATGTCAAGTCATGTCCAAGTCATGTCAAGTCATGTCCATGTTTGTTCCAGAGTGACCAAGAAGTGAACATATGTGAACACGATGCGACTAGGTATGACCAAGGTCTAACAACTGGGCATGTTGCTGAGCTGACCATGATGTGACCCAAGTGTGACTCTTGGTGGGAGTCCCAGAGACTTTGAGTACAATAGATCCCCTGCCACTCAGAGGACAAGCATACTGTGGATCAACAGGTGGAGGTGGTGCGGAGTCAGATGAAGCAGATTCTCGAGGAGAAGGACCGTCTCCAAGTTTCACATTCCAAGTTGCAAGATGACTTCCATGGGCTGCAAGCTGAAAATGCTGCTCTCAAATCTCGATGTGATCATTACAGGTCTAGCTACCATAGATATAAATCCAAATACGAGGACATCCGCAACCTCGTGGACACAGTTGAGGAAGAGGCAAAGACCACCCTCAGAACATCAGCACACCCACCACACCCTCCCCCTCCCCCTCCCTGACCTTCATCCAGCAAGCAGTAGCTCCTAGATCATTTAGTTCGGCATTTCTTTTTGCGAGCTCTGTACATTTGGATTCTGCAGTTCTCATGTAAATAAAGGAATTTTGGAAATGTATGGCTATGAGCCAGTTTTATTTCAGTTTTACAGTTGTAAGGCCATGAGCCCTTTCTTTTCAGTTTTGGGGATGTCAGCCACAAGGTCACTTTCTTATTTGTAATTTATACTTAACTTTCTCTCACACAGACCCTCAGTCATTCACCGGGACGGTGAATGATAGTGGCGGGGGATCTGTTGTACTCAAAGTCTCCGGGACTCCCACCAAGAGTCACACCTGGGTCACATCATGGTCACCTCAGCAACATGCCAAGTTGTTAGACCTTGGTCATACCTAGTCGCATCGTGTTCACATATGTTCACATCTTGGTCACTCTGGAACAAACATGGACATGACTTGACATGACTTGGAAATGACTTGACATGGACATGACTTGGACATGACTTGACATGGACATGACTTGACCTAGACATGACTTGGGTATGACGGAAGCAATACATGACTGAAGAGTGCCAAACCTCAACCTCGATCCACCATGGTCAAAGTTGATCAGAGGGAAGTATTGGTGCAATGGTACACGGGATACACCTGTTGGTGCACATGGGAAGCAGTCCAGCTGGCGCAATGGTGCACGGGGTACCCCTGTTGGTGCACATGGGAAGCAGTCCAGAAGAGTGCACAGGCGCACACGCGGTACTCGTTGGTGCACAGGGGAAGCAATCCAACAGTTAAGAGGTATAGGTGGTACACCAACCCTCACAACCAACTAGTGTCAGGAGCGCATGGAATAGACAGGAGAACACATGGAGCACGGGATTCACTGACCTAGAACAGGCTGGAGTGTTGCGGAAGCCATCGAGGACAGAGCGGCCTAGAAACGGTGGAATGGGTAAGGATGGCTAAGGATGCAAGAAGACATCCAATAGGAAGAGGGAAAGGAGATTGGCAGCGGGGGGGGAGCAGAGGAGGAGAAGATGAAGAGGGGGAAAGGGGAAAGGGGGGGGGGACATTCTGGCAGTGGCGGGAGGCGTGAGCGAAGGAGTGAGAGGCTGGAGTAGAGAGCTCACCTCGTGTGTATCTTCTCCGAGTGTATCAGTCATCTTGCTTTCTAATGAATTATGCTACTCCCCATCTCTGCTCGCTACTCTAAAATCTCTTTCCGTTGTGTTCTACTCCCCTCCTCTCCCTTCACCTTGTACAACGGACCTGTGTCATGTGGTTGAAGTTCTTTTCCATTCATATCGAGGGTTGGCTTTTATGATGTTCTTCCGCTTTGGACTTCTTCTTGCTCACATCACTTCAGCACTTGTACCGCTTGCACATAGTGGACACCATCTACCGCTTGCACATAGTTGACACCATCGACTAGCACTTGCCTACGTACCATCAGTGACACCTATGGCATGTCTTACGCGCTTCTCGCACCAGTGGCCCTAGGCCTCCGGTAATACTTCCGGAAGTGTTAGGAACCCCCCCCTCAGACAGTTTATGGTGATCACGGTGGGACACTGCTGGTGATGAGTAGCACAAGTGAAGTGGTGATCCAGGGTCCTAGAGAGAGGTCTTATGCCAAGTAGTTCTAAAACATTTGAAGGAGCTAGCGAGAGAACTAGGAGGTACTTGAGGAGAGTGGAGAAAACACTTCCGGTAGACCAAACGCAGTACAAGAAGCATTACGTGCGTCGTAAGTTGCGAAGTCCTCAACTCGAGCACAAAGTGAGCCCATTGGAAGAGTGGCCAGAGAAAGTAACTTCATCGACACTCTCATTGACTTGGATCAATAGGAATCCTGGTGGTTAGATCCGGACTCCAGAGAAGAAGAAGTGCAAAGCGGAGAATAGGTGAAAGAAGAGGTTACGAAGGACGAGGGCTCCTCAGGGACTCATCAAGGTCAAGGCAGCCCCTCTCCTCTTCTGGTAATGATGTCTTCATCAACCACCTCTTCTGCCGGAGTGGTGACTCCATCTGCTCCTGCCTCATCTGGACAAGCTGCTACCTCATCTATTATGCATAGCTCCGGGGTCCTAGCTAATCCTTCTTCCACATCTATCCCACTGGGGGATACTTTTACTCCGGCCATACCTTTACCTGCCATGATGGTTTCATCTCCCTTTCCATCCACACCCGTACTACCTTTTCCACCACCCCTCCCCTTCCCTGCTGCCTACTCATCCTTGACTTCAACTCCGTCCCTCTCTTTCCCAAATGCTCTCTCATCCTCTTTAACCCCGACATCTTCTATGTTCGCACCCTTTCCCTTTGCAACACCGAGACCCTCCGCGTATACAGGACCATCTGTGTACACTTCCTCAATGGCTACATCAGTAGTGACTTCCCCATTGTGGTCTTCCACAGGAGGTGTTGTCGGTGTAGTCTCCTCCTCTGGAGCACCCACACTCATTACCATCACCAACTAATACCAGCTCAGTCACTAGAGGAGCATCCCCACCTCCTTCCTCCAAGGTGGACAGTGGGCACATGAATGCATCACCCTTGTCCTCTCCTGTAACTGGACTAGAAAGAACCCGAAGGGCCCCACAGCCATCAAGACCTATCAATAGCTCTAAAACTACCTCAACTCCAAGTGAGCAATCTATGCCTTCAAGGTACCAAGAGGTGGTCAGGAGTGTCACCAAAGATCTTCAATCTAGTTCTGAAGATGAAGGCGTCACACCTCAGTTCCCTTCCCGCAAGTCCAGAATAGTGAGGTTTGCAACGGAAGTGACTACTTTAGGCCAAAAAAGTGAGGAGTCACAGGCAGGCCCATCCATTTTCCACTCAGGAAGCACAATGAAGCAAGAGAAGGAAAAAGGGGTGAAGCCTAGTAGTGCCCAAGAAAAGGAGAAATGGGTGATGGGAGAGTCACCACAGGAAATATTGATTGAGAATCCAGAGGCACCTCCTCTCCCTCGCGTGAGCTTCGACCCTCGGCCAAAAGCTCGGCGGATGAAGGCACAAAAGGTTACTACTACTGTCCAACCTTATTCTTGGATGGATGACTTGATGGATTTTAGGCCCAATATCACCTTACGACAACTCTGTCAATTGTCTCCACATATCAAGCATCAGACTATTGCATTCTTGAATCGCATGCCAGCAGGGCGCCAAAGGGGATCTATTCAGGCCGGGCCTACACCAAAGATGGTAACATGGTTGCCATTCTGAAAGCTTGGGCCAGTTTCAAAAGCCTCTTCGGAGGATTCCTCCTTCCTCCCGGGAAGAGATTGATAGGCAACCCATCATGTGGAACGACAGTATTTTAGATGATCTTGGCTGGCCACTGGGTGCCTCACTCTACATGCAGTGGGCCAGGTGGGAGAGGGGACCTGCTCCTTCTTTGGGATCTTGGAAAGCTTTCCGTAGGCTTCCAGAGGAAACCAAATCAAGGTTGACAGGACATCTCAGAGGGAGTACAGGGAGGATCTTGCTGATTGAGGCAGCCCTTCCAGAGGTTTGGATAGACACAGATGATATGCCACTCACTTCCTCCACTTGGACACGTACTTTCTCGAGAGGCGGGGTTCCGCTTCAGGTCTTAGCTTTCCGAGATGCACAGGAGGATGCTTTAGTTTTTAGTGTCCAGGATGGTGGCAGATTGCTCAGGTCCACAGAGGACATCTTGCTTGAGTCTGCTTTTCAGCCTATCAGGGTTGTAGGTCTTTTGATGCAGGGATCAGTTTCAGAGTGGTTCTTAGACCCTGACCCCCGGCTACTCTCCACCGGGTCTTGGAGGCTCTGGCTCTATGGGGGAGTTCCCATCAGGTATTTACAGTGGGACCCCGGAGAGTGGGAGTGGGTTGACGCAGGGCATCGAGAGAAGAGCATCCCCTTCTTTCGTTACACGGTTAGCAATGCTAGGAGATTTCAGCTCAGTAGTAGAGGTTGGAGACCCTCCAGAGTTCCTCATTGGGAGACTTTTGGTATTACTGCAGATCAGCAGAGGTGCTTCTAGAGGAGGCTCTGGAAATCCCACAGGAATAGAAAGATCACTATCTTCTTTTGGCTTTCTATCCATGGAGGGATTGCAGTGAACCTTTAGAGGTCCAGATTCGGAGCTGACCCTACTTGCCCTCGTTGCCTTTCTGCTTCGGAGTCTATTCAGCATTGCTTATGGGATTGCAGACAGGCGAGATTGATTTGGATGGGGATAGCCAGGATTTTCAGTCACTTCGCCCATTCCCCACTTTTTATGACTTGGGGCTCGGTGGCTTGGCTCTTTTACAGGACCTCAGGTTTTCTATGAGGGAGTTGACTCCTCTCGGGCCATTTCGGTTCGACGTCATCGGATTGAGTTCTGTTCGTTGGATGTGGTAGCACACCGTCCTTTTAGAGCTGTACATACCTCTGTGGATACTTCTTGGGAGATTCTAGTGAGCATAGCAGCCTTGCATATCTAGAGAGCCAGATGCATAGAGGCTATGGAGGGTACTCAGGTTCATCCCTCGCACACATTGGCTAGTATCTGGACAGACATCGTACACACTCTAATGGCCGTATCGATGGGTATGCAGGGGGACTCCTGTGCAGCCTCAGCTAGGAGGGCTTCTTTGTTCAGGGAATGGAAGGATTCTCCTTTCTTCTCTAAAACTACTACAGGGTTGAGATGGCTTTTTCAGCCTCAGCCTTGGCTTTTTTCCACCTCACTCTGAGGGGTTTTTTATTTATCCTCATGATTTCATGATGTATTCCGCTTTGAGCTTGCTCTCGCGGGTTTTTGTTCTTACTTAATAGAAGTCTTTTTCATGGAAAAAAAAAAAGATGGTAACAGTTCAAGATGGAGTAACACTAGACAATTGCTCAGCCTATGCTGCCCTCACATGTGAACAAAGTCCCAAGCTCGCAGTGGAGATCAATGGGGCGGAGCTGAAAGATGTTTTCTTGGATGGTGGGGCAGCAGTGAACATCATGCCGAGAGGTACTCTTCAACAACTGGGTTTGAAATTGACAACTGACGTACATTTTCAAGTGTGCATGGTGGATCAACGCAAGGTGAAGCCTATGGGGGCTGTCAAAGGTGTTCACATGAAGATTGGGGGAGTTACATTCCTGTCCAATTTTATCGTACTTAATATGACGGAGGGTGAGCAGACTTATCCTCTACTTCTTGGTAGACCATGGTTACGCTCAGCAAAGGCCATTCAAGATTGGTCAAGTGATGAAGTTCGACTGCCTTTGGGATCCACATCCTTAGAAATAGACATGGTTACTGGAAGGGCTCGTCACCGACCTATGGAACTTGGGGAAGAGGATTTTGAAGAAGAAGAAGGGGTGGAAGAGGAGCGATGGGCACTTGGGGATTGGCCCCTACAGAAAAAAGAGCTGGCCTATGTGGAGGACTCACCCTTCCAAGATGAAACCTATGTAACAGCAGCACGAGATGATGGTGAGAGCTTGACGTACTTGTTGGAACATGCTGGACCAGATGAGGAAGAAGCTGTCATCTTGGATTGGATGGGGGCCCTGGGATCCTTAGCCATCAACATGGTGGAGTTGTGTCCAAAAGAGGATCCTGAAGCCCATCTTGGTCATTTAGACTGAAGCCCATCTCGAACCTGCCATTCAGACTGATCACATGAGTAAGTTGACGTGGGTTTTTGATAAGTGCAGAGAAGCTAGGTTGTGCTTGAATCCAGACAAATGTTTCTTCGTCGCCTTGCGAGGGGTTCTCCTTGGCCACATCGTCTCCGCTGAGGGAATGACCACGGACCCAGCTAAGGTGGAAGTGATATTGACCTTGCCTATCCTCGCACACCCAGAGAAGTCAAGTTTTTTTTGGGACATGTGGGTTATTATAGAAGATTCATCAGGTTCTATACCGACATAGCGGTGGCGTTTACGGAACTCCTTCGGCAGGAGCAGTCCTTCAACTGGTCGGCACCTCAACAACTGGCGTTTGACAACCTCAAGGATCGTCTAGTAAAGGCACCCATCTTGCGGCATCCTCAATGGGATGTCATTTTTCATGTGCATGTAGATGCAAGTGGGCTGGCGATTGGGGCCATATTGGCCCAACCAGATGAAGAGCACAAACTCGACCTACATGTGTACTTCGCAAGCAGACAACTCAACGGAGCAGAAAGAAACTATAGCACCATTGAAGGCGAGGGCACTATCTCTTTGGCAGTAAGTTTATCATCATTACTGATCATCAAGCTCTCAAATACTTACTGAACAAACCAACGCTTGGGGGGAGAGTGAGCAGGTGGATTCTTCTATTTCAAGAGTTTGACTTTGACATCCTAGTGAGAGCAGGCCGATTGCATCACTTGTCAAGGATCTCTTCAAGTGAAGCAGCCATAGGAGTTGATGATGACCTTCCAGATGCGGGCCTCTTTTGTGTCGATGTCACAGTACCAAAAGAAGACTGCTTGTTTGCTGTGGACTGCTTTCCCCCATGGTATGTAAACATTGTACACTTGTTGTCTATAGGTGAGTTCCCCAAAGGGTTAACTCCAGCACAAAAGCGGAGGCAGATTGTTCAGGTGGCACCTTCAGAGAATCAAAAACCGTTGGGTTTTTTCAAAGATGAGCATAGCGAAGAGTTGAATTTCCCGTCCCTATATTTTGGCTTTCCTAGAATGGTTTACAATCACAAGCTAACATATTTGGACATAATGAAATGGGAAATAATGCACAAATCATTGAAATTTGCTCATAATATTTACTCCTTTCAACTGATCGCGGGTCAGCTGTACAAGTTGGGGAAGGACCACATTTTAAGGAGGTGCGTGCTCCCTCATGAAACACAAGCCATCCTTCAGGAGGCTCACTCAAGAATGGGGGGAGGTCATATGGCACCAGAGGCCACTGCTAGAAAGATAATGCGCTGTGGGTATTCCAAGACTGCTATGCTTATGTGTGACGCTACGACTCATGTCAAAGAAGGGGGCCAAAGCCTACCCAACGGGAGTACCTTCCCCTAGAGCCATCCAGCCCTGTACCACCCTTCTATAGATGGGGATTGGATTTTGTTGGACCCATCTCTCCTGCAACTCGAAGAGGGAACAAGTATGCTCTGATTGCTACTGATTATGGCACTAAATGGGTGGAGGCTAAGGCCGCAAAGACCTGCACTGCTCAAGTTGTGGCCTCATTCTTGTATGATCAAATCATTTCTAGGTTTGGATGTCCTGTGGAATTGACGAGTGACAGAGGTACCCACTTTCTCAGTGATGTCATTACTGACCTCATCACCCAACTGCAAATTGTTCACAAGACCTCTAGTTCATACTACCCTCGAGCCAATGGTTTGGCCGAGAGCTCCAATCGGACCATGTCTCATATTGTGGCTCGGTTATGCCTTCATTCCTTGGCAGATTGGGATATTCTACTACCAGCCGCTCTTTTTGCTTACAGAACAGCATACAAGGCTAGCACTGGATCTTCACCATTCCAGCTAGTTTACGGCTTGGAGGCGGTTATGATTATGGGATCTTGAAGCCTTGGATGAACATCGTCGTGAAGCGATCCTTGCTCAGGAAGTCTGGCACAGAAGGCAGAAGGCATGGCATGACAGAAATCTCAGGAAGAGGGAATTCCAAGTTGGCAGCTTGGTCTTGTTATATTCCAGTAAGTTCCTGAAGCATAAACCCAAATTTGTCAATGGCTGGACAGGGCCCTTCTTTATCACAAGGATTATTCCCAGTGAAGGGGTTTATTTGGCCACCTTGGAGGGCAAGAAGTTACCAGCACCTGTAAATGGCTCACGGGTAAAGAAGTATCATCCACATTGAGTCTCTCTCTTTGGATAAGGATTTCCATTCCTATTAGTTGAATTTCTATTTATTCAAAAAAAAAAAACAACAACAATGTATTCCCTTTCCTAACCCTGTCAAGCTTCTACTCTCTGCCCAGTTGCACTCTTTGGTGGGAGACCAATCAAAACTTTCTCCTTCTCTAGCAAGACGGAAACAGCCCTTGCCTTCTCTGACACACACTTCTCCTTAATCCCTCTTCACCCCTGTCACTCAGGTTGAACCTCTATTCACCCCTGTTCACCTCCAAGTCACCCCTGTTCACTCCTAGGTCACTCCTGTTCACTCCTATGTCAACTCCCCATGTTCACCTCTCTGTCACCCCCTGTTTGACATGAGTCACAGCGGCGCACATAAGCATAGCAGTCTTGGAATAGCTTTGGCCACCACAACCCAGAGCGCATTATCTTTCTAGCAGTGGCCTCTGGTGCCATATGACCTCCCCTCATTCCTGAGTGAGCCTCCTGAAAGATGGCTTGTGTTTCATGAGGGAGCACACACCTCCTTAAAATGTGGTCCTTCCCCAACTTGTACAGCTGACCTGCGATCAGTTTTGAAAGGAGCAGCCTGAACAATCTGCCTCCGCTTTTGTGCTGGAGTTAACCCTTTGGGGAACTCCCCTGTAGACAACAAGTGTACAATGTTTGCATACCATGGGGGAAAGCAGTCCACAGCAAATAGGCAGTCATCTTTTGGTACTGTGGCATCGACATGGAAGAGGCCCGCATCTGGAAGGTCATCATCCACTCCTATGGCTGCTTCACCTGAAGAGATCCTTGACAAGTGGTCTGCTGGTTGATGCAATCGGCCTGCTCTCACTAGGATGTCAAAGTCAAACTCTTGAAATAGAAGAATCCACCTGCTCACTCTCCCCCCAAGCGTTGGTTTATTCAGTAAGTACTTGAGAGCTTGATGATCAGTAATGATGATAAACTTACTGCCCCCAAGAGATAGTGCCGATACTTTGTCATGGCATAGACCATGCTCAAGCCCTCGTGTTCAGTGGTGCTATAGTTTCTTTCTGCTCCATTGAGTTGTCTGCTTGCGAAGTACACAGGTAGGTCGAGTTTGTGCTCTTCATCTGGTTGGGCCAATATCACCCCAATCGCCAGCCCACTTGCATCTACATGCACATGAAAAATGACATCCCATTGAGGTTGCCGCAAGATGGGTGCCTTTACTAGACGATCCTTGAGGTTGTCAAACGCCAGTTGTTGAGGTGCCGACCAGTTGAAGGACTGCTCCTGCGGAAGGAGTTCCGTCAACGCCACCGCTATGTCGGCATAGGACCTGATGAATCTTCTATAATAACCCACATGTCCCAAAAAAGACTTGACTTCTCTGGGTGTGCGAGGAATAGGCAAGGTCAATATCACTTCCACCTTTGCTGGGTCCGTGGTCATTCCCTCAGCCGAGACGATGTAGCCAAAGAGAACCCCTCGCAAGGCGAGGAAGAAGCATTTGTCCGGATTCAAGCACAACCTAGCTTCTCTGCACTTATCAAAAACCCACCTCAACTTACTCATGTGATCAGTCTGAATAGCAGGTTCAAGGTGAGAAGCATTCTTACCATTGAACACAGAGAAGTCATCCAAGAATACCTCAAGGAACTTTCCGATGTTCTCTTGGAAGAGTTTGGTGACAAGACGTTGAAACGTGGCCGGTGCAATGCAAAGACCAAAAGGCATCATCCGGTAAGCATAAGTTCCCCATTGGATGACGAAGGTAGTCTTTAACTGATCTTGCTCTCGCACCCGAACCTAGTTATACCCACTGTATCCATCCATGAGGGAGTAGAGAGCATGACCAGCTACGGTTTCTAGCACCCTGTCAGTGAAGGGGAGAGGAAACCTATCTTGACGTGTGGCGGTATTCAAACTCCTATAGTCGACACAAACTCGGAGTTTTCCAGTCTCTCTTTTGGGCACCACTACGATGCCACTAAGCCATTCAGAGTAGTCAACAGGGTAGATCAACCCTGCTTGCTCCATCTTTTGAATATCAGCATGGACAGCCTTGCCATAGTTAGGATTCATGCGATATGGTCCCCTAATCACCGGCTCTGCTTCTGGATATAGATCGATGCGATGTTCCATGAACTCAGTGGGTACTCCCTTTAAATCCTTATATGACCAGGCAAAGACATCAACATACTCTTGAAAAAAATCAGAAAATGCAGCAAGGAGATAGTCATGTTCCCAGACCCAACTGGCTACCTTAAGATGTCGTGGTTGGTCTTCTGTCCCTATGTTCAGATACCTCCAATTTCTGGCATGGTCAACCTGAGGTATGCTTCCTGATGTGGAGTTGTTCGGTTCTTCTACTCCCATTGCTGGGTGCGCAGGAGAATCATCCAGAGAAAAATTCCCCACTACTTCTTCCATCCAAGAGCTCGGATAGGACGGTTGGGTGTGTTCTGGAAATGGTTGAAATGTAGAGGCAGCACTTGGGCCCATTCTCTTCTTTCCTTTTTGTGCTTGCTTGAGCATTCCTCTGTATGGTAGTCCAACCACCTCGTATGTAGTTTCATGAACCTCCTATGTCATTGGGGGGTCAACTTCTGACATATATAAGTCGAGTAGAACAAGGTCCGCGACATCTTCTTCTCCCTGTATGCTGTGGGCTTGCTTGAAGGTCTGAAGTTCTAGACTCCAGTGTGAATGTGGACGGCTCCTTCAAATTGTCCGGTCTCTTGACCCCTCCTAGGTTGGTCAGGTTGCACAATGGATTCAATAACCCTTCCAAGAGTCATTTCCGGCACCGCCTGCCTTTGAATGACATCAGTAAGTAGGTGGTCATCCTCTTCTTCTGCAGATCCATGAGTGTCTTCTCCAATACCATCATTGTGCTCAGCCAGCCCATGATCTATGTGGTCATCTTCTTCTTCCATAGATTCATGAGTGTTCTCTTCAGTACCATCATTATGCTCCGCCCGCTCATCATCTTCTTGCATAGCATCCTCTTCCTCCTCTGTTGTGACCCCATGGTCATTTTCTTGGTGTGAGGCATCCACGTCGTGTGCCTCCATTGCTTCCATTGCTGCTTCATGGTCTTGTCTTTGAGTCACCCTGGTGGCCTCCCCACCACTTGGTCTGGTACTTGCGGACATCATTCGCTGATACATGTGGGGATTATTAAGAAGACCAAAAGGCATCCGTTCATACATGAGATCAGCCAAACCAGGTGGTGAAGAGGCTTCCTGGCTCACCTCTTGCGCATTCTGTGAAGTACCAAGATGGGCTTCAGGATCCTCTTCTGGACACAACTCCACCATGTTGATGGCTAAGGATCCTAGGGCCCCCATCCAATCCAAGATGACAACTTCTTCCTCATCTGGTCTAGCATGTTCCAACAAGTACGTCAAGCTCTCACCATCATGTCGTGCTGCTGTTACATAGGTTTCACCTTGGAAGGGTGAGTCCTCCACATAGGTCAACTCTTCTTTCTGTAGGGGCCAATCCCCAAGTGCCCATCGCTCCTCTTCCACCCCTTCTTCTTCTTCAAAATCCTCTTCCCCAAGTTCCACAGGTCGGTGACGGGCCCTTCTAGTAACCATGTCTATTTCTAAGGATGTGGATCCCAAAGGCAGTCGAACTTCATCACTTGACCAATCTTGAATGGCCTTTGCTGAGCGTAACCATGGTCTACCAAGAAGTAGAGGATAAGTTTGCTCAACCTCTGTCATATTAAGTACAATAAAATTGGACAGGAATGTAACTCCCCCAATCTTCATGTGAACACCTTTGACAGCCCCCATAGGCTTCACCTTGTGTTGATCCGCCATGCGTACTTGAAAATGTACGTCAGTTGTCAATTTCAAACCCAGTTGTTGAAGAATACCTCTCGGCATGATGTTTACTGCTGCCCCACCATCCAAGAAAACATCTTTCAGCTCCACCCCATTGATCTCCACTGAGAGCTTGGGACTTTGTTCACATGTGAGGGCAGCATAGGCTGAGCAATTGTCTAGTGTTACTCCATCTTGAACTGTTACTGTCTCTGGTGTGGGTCCGCCTTGAACAGATCCCCTTTGGCGCCCTCCTGGCATGCGATTCAAAAGTGCAATAGTCTGATGCTTGATATGTGGAGACAATTGACAGAGTTGTCGTAAGGTGATATTGGGCTTAAAATCCATCAAGTCATCCATCAAAGAATAGGACTAGACAGTAGCAGCAGCCTTTTGTGCCTTCATCCGCCGAGCTTCTGGCCGAGGGTCGAAGCTCACGTGAGGGAGAGGAGGTGCCTCTGGATTCTCAATCAATATTTCCTGTGGTGACTCTCCCATCACCCATTTCCCCTTTTCTTGGGCACTACTAGGCTTCACCCCTTTTTCCTTCTCTTGCTTCATTGTGCTTCCTGAGTGGAAGGTGGATGGGCCTGCCTGTGACTCCTCACGTTTTTGCCCTAAAGTTGTCACTTCTGTTGCAAACCTCACTATTCTGGACTTGCGGGAAGGGAACTGAGGTGTGACGGACTTCGCAAACTTATGTCGCACGTAATGCTTCTTGTACCTAGTTTGGTCTGCCGGAAGTCTTTTCTCCACTCTCCTCAAGTACCTCCTAGTTCTCTCACTAGCTCCTTCAAATGTTTCAGAACTACTCGGCATAAGACCTCTCTCTAGGACCCTAGATCACCACTTCACTCGTACTACTCAACACCAACAGTGTCCCACCGTGATCGCCATAAACTGTTTGAGGGGGGGGGGGTTTCCTAACACTTCCGGAAGTATTACCGGAGGCCTAGGGCCACTGGTGCGAGAAGCAAGTAAGACATGCCATAAGTGTCACAGATGGTATGTAGGCGACGGATGGTATGTAGGCGAGTGCTTGTTGATGGTGTCAACTATGTGCAAGCGGTAGATAGTGTCAACTATGTGCAAGCGGTACAAGTGCTGAAGTGATGTGAGCAAGAAGAAGACCAAAGCGGAACAACATCACGAAAGCCAACCCTTGATATGAACGGCAAGAACTTCAAGCACATGACACAGGTCCGTTGTACCAGGTGAAGGGAGAGGAGGGGGGAAAGAACACAACAGAAAGAGATTTTAGAGTAGCGAGCAGAGATGGAGAGTAGCATAACTCATTAGAAAGCAAGATGACGGATACACCCCTAGGAGATACACACGAGGCGAGCTCTTGACTCTAGCCTCTCACTCCTTCACTCACGCCTCTTGCCCCTGCCAGAATGTCCCTCTCCCTTTCCCCTTTCCCCCTCTTCACCTTCTCCTCCTCTGCTCCACCCCCCGCTACCAATCTCCTCTCCTTCTTCCTATTGGATGTCTTCTTGCACCCTTAGCCATCCTTAGCCATTCCACCGTTTGTGGGCCGCTCTGTCCTTCATGGCTTCCGCAACACTCCAGCCTGTCCTGGGTCAGTGAATCCCATGCTCCATGTGTTCTCCTGTGCTCCTGACACTAGTTGGTTGAGAGGGTTGGTGCACCACCTATGCCTCTTAACTGTTGGACTGCTTCCCATGTGCACCAACAGGTATATCCCGTGTACCATTGCGCCAGTACTTCCCTCTGATTGACTTTGACCATGGTGAGTCGAGGTTGAGGTTTGGCACTCTTCAGTCATGTATTGCTTCCGTCATACCCAAGTCATGTCCAAGTCATGTCCATGTCATGTCCAAGTCATGTCCATGTCAAGTCATGTCCAAGTCTGTTCCATGTCATGTCCAAGTCATGTCCAAGTCTGTTCCATGTCATGTCCAAGTCTGTTCCATGTCACCAAGATGTGAACATATGTGAGCACGCTACGACTAGGTATGACCAAGGTCTAACAACTTGGCATGTTGCTGAGGTGACCATGACGTGACCCAGGTGTGACTCTTGGTGGGTCGCCATAAACTTTGAGTACAACAACAGCCCTCGCTGGATTTCTACTTCCGCCCCTCTCATATCTCTTGCATCTCCTCTCATGGCTACCATCCTGAAAGCTTGGGGCAGCTTCAAGAATACACTTCGCAAGGTTCCCCCCTTTACCCTCGAAGAGATTGATAGGCAGCCGGTCATTTGGAATGACAGTATTCTTGATGAGCATGGCAGACCACAGGGCATGCAGTGGTCTAGATGGGAGAGAGACCCCGCCTTCACAGTAGGCACTTGGAAAGCATTTATTAGGCTACGTGAGGATCAGAGACTACAATCCGTGAGTCACCTCAGAGGGGTAGCACGCAAGATTCAGCGGATAGATGCAGCCATCCCGGTGGACAGGACAGTTGATATGCCTATTACTTCTGCCACTTAGATGGCAGCTTTCTTGAGGACAACAGTTCCTCTTCAGGTGATCGCTCTTCGAGGTGTTGGGGAGGATGCACTTGTCTTCGATGTTGGGGATGGGGGTATACTTTCTAGATCCACGGATGATATTCTTCTAGAGGTTGCCTTTCAGCCTGTCAGGATTGCTGGCTTTGTGGATCATGGAGCGGGCTTGCAGTGGTATTTAGACCCCGACCCTCTGCTCTTGGCCTTGGGATCCTGGAGATTGTGGTTATATGGAGGTGCACCTATCAGGTGCTTACAGTGGGACCCAGGAAAGTGGGAGTGGATAGATCATGGACACCGAGAGAGGGGGATTCCCTTCTTTAGTGTCACGGTTGGTAATGCTAGGAGATTTCAGTTGAGCAGTAGGTGTTGGATTCCCTCTAGAGCCCCGGATTGGGACAGCTTCTTCATCACCGCAGATTTGTGTAGGAACTTCTAGAGGAGGCTCTGGAAATCGCTTCGAAATAGAAAGATCACTCTTTTCTTTTGGCTTTCTATTCATGGAGGGATTGCAATGAACCTGTGGAGATCACGAGTTGGGGCTGACCCTACTTGCCCTCGTTGTCATTCTGCAGAGGAGTGAGTGCAACATTGCCTTTGGGACTGCAGTCAGGTGAGGACTGTTTGGAAAGGGGTTGCTCGGATACTCAGCATTTTTCATACCTCCCCTTTCTTCATGACTTGGGGCTCGGTCATCTGGTTATTCCTTACTGGACCCCAAATGTTTTATGAGGGTGAGTCCTCTTCTTGGGCACTCTCGGTCTGCAGGCAGGTGATAGGGACCTGCTCTCTTCAGGATGTACCATTTACTCCATTCAGAGCTTCTCATGCTTCAATGGACACTTCCTGGGAGATTCTAGCTAGCATTTCCTCTTGGCACATCTGGAGAGCCAGATGTACCGAGGCCCTAGATGGCACCCAGATACGCCCTTCACAGGTGTTCATGGGTATTTGGATTGACACGGTTCATACTTTGATAGCCATTTGGGCTAGCATGCAAGGCCCTTCACGGGCAGCCTCTTCTAGGAGGACTGCATTCCTATGACTTTGGAGGGGTTTTCCCTTTTTCTCGAAGGTTCTACAGGATTGAGATGGCACTATCAGCCCCAATCCTTTCTTTTTGGCTTTTGAGCTTTTCATGCATTGCATGGTGTATCTCATATGGAGCTTGCTCTAACGGTTTTCTTTACTACTTAATAGAAGTCTCTTTTTGCAAAAAAATTAATTTTAAAAAAATCTCAGCTTGCATGGGTTTCTCTGCCTTTCCCCTTCACTCCCCCTCCTTTCAACCCTTCCCTCAGCCTCTCCCTTTCAGGATTCTCCCTCTTTCAGCTTGCTCTCATGGGTGTTGTTCAAACAAACTTAATGGAAGTCTTTTTTTGGAAAAAAGAAAGAAAACGTCAAAAAATGGTCCCAAAACTACTTGTCAACTCCAGAAACATGTTTCTATAGTCAAAACTGCAAGCTGATCTTTTTTTGGCGACAGTTAGGTGGAGCTCCATATCTGATGTTCTCTGCAAAAACAAGCTGCAATGACAGCAAAAATAACAAAAAATGGCCCGAACATGTGGAGTACAAAAATGAGCTACTACTACTGAAAATGAGCTGCCAATCTTGAAAAACAAGATGATGGCTGTGGAGCTGAGCTGAAGCTAAGCGTGGGGGCGGCAAGTAGGAGTCAAGAACCTTGCTCTGATACTAGCCCTTTTTCTCTGAGGTTTCTATAGGATTGAGATGGCACTATCAGGCCCAATTCTTTCTTTTTGGCTCTTGAGCTTTTCATGCATTGCATGGTGTATCCCGTTGGAGCTTGCTCTAACGGTTTTCTTTAATACTTAATAGAAGTCTCTTTTTGGAAAAAAAAAAAGGTTCTCTGCCTTGGATAGTCCTCCTAAAAAGATGTATTTTCCTATTTTGTTTTGTTGTGTGACTCCATGTCTCTCATTAGCCCCTGGATCCAGGAGGGGATGTACTGTAGGAGCCATGTATTGGCTTTGATAGGTTTAGAGGGGATGTATTATGGGAGCCATGTATTGGCTTTGATAGGTCTAGTTATCACGCCTGGCCGAGTTCCAGGATGTTGGTGTATTCCTAGACCTATGAGCTGGTCATGTAGCCATGCTATAATGTGAGCCTCTGAGCATGTTGAGTCTCAAGCCATGAGAGTGCTTGGATCAACCTCTAAACACGCTCAGACTTTAGCCTCTGAGTTACATAGGGTGCACAGTTTAATGACCGTCATTGTCATGTTTTGTTCTTGGTTCCATTCCAATAGTCCCTCACCTTAGACCGTCATTGTTATGTTCTGTTCTTGGTTCCATTCCAGTAGTCTCTCACCTTGCCTTCATGGGGGGGTGTTGGAATATGAAGCCAAAGTGAGTCAAAAATGAGTGTACTAGGTGTCTAGGGGGTGTTTTATAGTCTAGTGAGTCCTATGGATGCCATGTGTCTTATTGGGGGCTATCCCATATGCATAGGTGTTCATATGTATGTGTGTGCTCTTATATAAGAGTTGTACTTGTCTAGTGTCAAATCAATCAAGTATCAAGCTACAAGCTCTTTGGTCTACATGGGAGTACTCTCATTTTTGTTCATTGCTCATCATTTCATTTCCATTTCATTATGTGTCCTTTTGAGTATCACTTCCTCTCTCCCTAGCCTACCCTCTCTCTCTCCCTCTCTCTACCATGTTCCTTCAGAAGGGAGGTAGCTAGTCTATGTGGACCTCTAGACTCTCAAACAATCTACAAGAATGTGCATACCATCACCTTTGGTCACCCTCTGCTGCCAGTGCCATGGAGGAGGATAAAGCCAGCCAAGGAAGCCTACGTCGGCTTGT
Organism: Dipteris shenzhenensis; assembly: GCF_047967505.1. Classification (NCBI taxonomy): domain Eukaryota; kingdom Viridiplantae; phylum Streptophyta; class Polypodiopsida; order Gleicheniales; family Dipteridaceae; genus Dipteris; species Dipteris shenzhenensis. Next base: position 22,287,388 of record NC_141622.1, on the reverse strand, counting down.
GGTGCAAGATCCATATTGCCTAATGTGAAAGAGATAAATGATGACCTGGAATGCAGCATCGAGATGTAGTGGGGATGCCCCGAACTCAGCCAAAACTATTTGATGTGGGACAAAAGGCTTACTACGAATCATCTGTAAACCATAAAAACCTAAAGCCTCTCACCAGTCTGTCTCTAATAGATTTGGCTCCCAACAAGGGCTGCCCTACATAGCTGCTGGTCATACCAAAGAGTCAAAGAGAAGAGTCTTGGTCTGAGGTATTTGGAAGTGAGAATGAAAGTAGTGTCACTCAAGTCTAGCCAGTACGTTGCACCCCTTGCTCTGTCAAGCCTATAATGCTCGTTGCATTGTAAAGATCAGGCCGGAGAACAAGACCCCTAGGTATGTGTAGGATGCAACTACCTCCACTAGCAACCCATCCAAGGTAAAAGTGTCCTCTATGCATGGCTGCTCGGGCCATGACCTTGGTTTTACCAAGGTTGACCTTCAAATCATGTGTCTCACAGAAGGTATGAAGTGCATCTAGGTGTCATTGGAGTCTTTGTGCTAAGGAATATAGTAAGACCACATCATGTGTGTATAGGAGAATCTGAAGCAAGGATCCGGCTTGAGAGCAACTAGTCCCTCCTAGGGTCCCAATAAAGGTCTCAAGCTCATCTATTTAGAGGCTGAACAAGGTCGGTGATAATGGACAACCTTGTTTGACCCTAATGGTGCTCATGATCTCCTCTGTCCACCCAACACCAGTCCGAACCCTACTTGAGACTCTCTCATAAAGTGCCATGATTGCCCAAATGCTCTCCTAATCGTATCCCAACTCTTGTAGGTGTCTGATACTTTGGGCTCTCAGCACATTGTCAAAAGCCTTGCGGAAGTCCACAAACCCTCTGTCTCCATGCCCTAGCCTCCTCGATGATCTCCCTGAGTGTAAGTACATGATCCATGATCTTGTGATCTACTCGGAAGCTTGCCTGTCCCATGGCTCTAAATCCCCGGAGCTCTGCGACCAAGGCTAACCTCTGTGTCAAGTATTGATGCTTAGATCTTGGACTTACATCTCCAATCATAATGGTCCTATAGTTCTCTGGGCTCATGGGATCTCCTGCCTTGTGAATGGGTGTGAAGGTCCAAGTGTGTGAGAAGACTGTGCAAACTACTTCATTGAAGAGCTTTGCTAAAATAGGGGCCCGTATGCAATGAATTTAATGTGTACCTGATGATCTTTGCTCGACCGTTGTGAAGCTTCCGGGCTGTGTGTTTGACACCACCGGCTATGAAAAGTGTGCATGAAGTGGGGCGTGGTACACGTGAGAGATCAAGTGCTGGCTGGTTAGGGACGTCATATAGTGTGCATACGTAGGAGTGCTAGGTTTTGGTGTCCGTGAGAGAAGATGGGGATCTCCGCTCAAGGAACCTCCGCCAGAAGTCTTTAGAGTTGTTACTAAACAAAATGCTTAGTAACTCCTCCCCATTCTAGTAGACTAAAGCCTGCTTCTTCCGACGAACCAAACCGCGGTACTCACGTATCGTCTTTGCCTCACCCAGAAGATGATGCTTGGTTTCGATTCATTGAACTGAGGGGTGGAGAACGCGTGGATTGAGTGATGTGTGGGTAAGTGTGTAGGGCAGCCTCATGGAGAGATCATGTGATCACGGCAGCTCAATCCTCTAAGAGTGGTATGTGGTCAATGTCTCTGAGCAGATCGGAGAGGCAAGCGGAGTATGGGGGCTTTAGTGTGTGGACAGAGAGAGAGAGAGAGAGAGGGAGGGATATGATATGATATGATATGATAAGTTTGTATTAAATTCTGTGTGAGACCCTTGAGGTTCTATGGGACTTGCAATCACTATGAACTAATAGTGATCCCTTACATCCAGTGAGAGAAAAATCTTATAGACTTGTCATGTAGTCGGGCTACCTTGTGAGCTAGAACCAGTACCTTATTGCGATGTTCCAGAATCTCTTTTAAATAATTTCCTAGCTTTTTAGCTGGCTGTTCCAGCATATTTTTTAGATCTCTTCTTCCCCCATAGCATTCTCTGATGTGCGCGTTTGCTCTACATCTCACGTGAAATAGAGTTGTATTTACTATGAAAGAGATGGCCAATAGCAAAATGCTCAAAGCACAAATACATCATGTAGAGCATGATAAAATAGTTATGAAGTACCACTTAAAATATCTTACCATATGTAAATCCTTAAAGAGATCACATATGCATGTAGGAAGTAAGAGTAGAGGCACCTTACTTATGTCTTATTTCTGAGGTGTTGAGTTCTCTTGATACCTATACTTTGTCAGACGGGGGTGTTTCTGCTGTTATCAAATTAATGATCATTCAAAGGGTTCCAATGAGCGAGCGGGGGGAAATCGCTCCCTGATATGATGTAAATCCTTGAATTAATACCATAGACAATATCAAATTAGAATTTCAAAGAAGCATTATTTGGGCATATATTATGAATGCCACTGTCACTATTAACAGTTCCAATCTCTCTTTCAAAAAAAGTTCCAACTGTATAATGATGGTCCAAAGCACATTCTTTTGCATGTACCAATGCAGTTAATGTTGCAGTCAACTCAGAAGGTTAACAAATATGCAGCGGTATCAAGTTCTAGGTACTAAACTCTGAAGAACCTTCCGTTAATGAACATTCATTTAAATGTGTTGGGTGCTCTTGCCTGACCTGCTAAACAATCCTTCTCTTCCACCACCTGCCCTGCCCCCCCAATCTCCCTCTTGCCCCCAACCCATGTCCTACACAGTCCCTTTCTGCCACCGGAAAGAAAAGAAAATCAAGAGTAGAAGAAGAAACAAATAAAGGATGTTAAGTTTTGACAAGATACTTGCCATGCATAGGGGTAATTTATGACTTACACAACAGAAAGGGGGTAATTGGTTGGTTAATCCTTTTCGGACCACATAACTTCCTGTCACTTAATCTTTAAAATAATAGATCTGAGGAAAGAGAGCTTGTTGTCACTGAAAATTTTAAGAAAAGGAAAAGGTAGTTTCTGGGTGCTCAAGGGGAAAATTTGGGGGAGAGAGATAAAGAGGTGTGGGAAACTCTATATAAAGCTGTAGAGATTTTAAAAGTCTTTTGTACAAATACCTAATCTGATTATGTCATGGGATTATGAGATAAAGACTAAGAAAACAAATTTGCAAATTCAATTGATAATTAAGAAAAGTTATTGAGTCTTTCCCATGACAAATTTGCAGCTTATTCTGTCAACAATATCTTGATATATAGGCACGTTGATCTCTTTCTGACTCTCTAAGGTACTTGGGATAAGGTTGATGTTGGAGCATTTCGGTTGTCATAACTCATGCTAGGGTGATATCAATGTGGACAAAGAAAATGGCCAACGGACTGTCCCATGTTTTTTAGGACTCTGGCTTACAGTTCATATCTCATCTGATTTAGACACGACTCAAAATGTTTGGGGGTGTTTGATTTGGTATCAGATCACAACCACCACCCAGCAGGTTCATTTATCTGGACATGCAACTCAATGTAATTTACAGAGCTCTAGGCAGACTCATTTACATGCGGGACTGCTGTACAAAACTGCTAGCTCATGGTTGCGCTACGATTCCCAGATGTGCCTTCATCCAGCATGATCTGACACACATCCAGCCATACAGCCTGCAAACATGGACACCAAGCTTGCCGTACAACATGCAAACCCTGCTGTACAACCTACTGTACAGCTAGCACTTCCACTATATAAGAACTTATACTTAGCTAACATTACCATACCATTGTAATAATGTTCCCTCAATTCCCTCTCAATGAAGTGCCCATGGAAACATATCAGAATTACCTAGTGTACCTAAATAACCATGGTTGCACAAATTCATCCCAAAGAAATATAGCAAGTCGCAGGGTACAAATCAGAATGTCATTTTACTACCCCCTTGACATTTTTTCTGATACCATGCACAAGGTGCTTGCTTCAGCTCATATAGTGCTTTCTTGAGCTTGCATAACTTGTCCTCTTGACCCGAAACTTTGAAACCTTGGGGCTGTTATGCATAAACCTCTTCTTTGAGATCACCATTTAAGAAGGATGGATTATAGTCATCCCTGCCACTTGAGAAAAGGCCTTCTCATAATCAATTCCATCTTCCTGTGCATATCCCTTGGCAAATAAGACAGAATGTAAACCTCTCCAGCATCCCACGTGAATGATATTTACATCTTTTTCTTTTGGGCAAAAAAGAGACTTCTATCAATTGTGAAAGAGCCTGTGAAAGAAAAGCTCAGTGGACCTCGTCACTCCCTCAAGAAAGCACTCCTCCTGATAGAGGTTTCTCGGAGGTCTTGGGCCAAAGGTCCTCTTTACTCTATAGGCTCTTGGAGGATTTTCAATCGCCTTCCATCACATTTCCAGGTAGTATGCCACCTCATAGGATGTGTTTTTACATCTATAACAAAAGAGGGCTGCTCAATAATTCACCACCCAACCATTGGATCCTAGTGCTCCCTCTCAGGCTTTTTTCTTCCCCTGTTGTTTTCTCCACACAGTCCTTGTCTCAAGACCTCCTTCCTTTTGGAGATCTCTTTGGAATCCTCCCACCTTGCCCAATGCCCTATGGAGTCTTTCTAATGTGCCATGTGTCCTAAAGTGACCTTTCATTAAACCCCTCTCTAGGGTACTCGAAGGAGTTGAGTTTTTCCTTCTAGTCAATGGAACCAGATTCAACCTTTCGGATTCAAGAATATATCTTCCTTTTTAGCCTACTTAAATGAAAAACTGGATGTACTCTACATTCCTATGGTAAGGATAATTTGTAAGCAAGCTCTCCAATTCTCTAAAGTATTGTGAATGGTCCACAATACATAAGAGACAACTTTGGACATTTATCTATTTTTTGGGATTTTGAAGATTCAGGTACCCTGAGATAGATTTTCTTATTTCTTTTTCGTTTGTTCAAACTTAAACCTTCTACGGTGGGGGTTTGCATAGCTTCTTGCTCTATCCTGAGCTCTTCTGATGCTATCTTAAGCTAATTTATGCATTTGATTCATATCCTCAAAAAATTCTTTGGCCGCTTAAATCTTCTCTTTTCCGATTCCCATTTCAACTGGGGCTCTAGGTTGCTACGGTGGGGGTTTGCATAGCTTCTTGCTCTATCTTGAGCTCTTCTGATTCTATCTTTAGCTAATTTAAGCATTTGATTCATATCCTTAAGAAATTCTTTGGCTGCTTGAACCTTCTCTTTTCCGAGTCCCATTGCAACTGGGGCTCTAGGTTGAAATCCATACATCATCATGAATAGAGTAAAACCTATCGTTGGCTGTTTGACATGCTTCTATGCAAATTCTAATACGAGCAAATACTATTTCCAATTAGTTTGCCGTTTACCTACATATGCTCAAAGCATACTCTCAATGACCTAATTGACCCTTTCAATTTGAGCATCACTTTTAGGAGACAAGGGAGCTAGAAGGAAGGAAGCATAGCTTAAAAGTAGAAATGAAAGGAAATAGAAATGGAAAGTAAGGCAAGAACCAAAGGAAATCCCTTACATGACCAAAAGCTCCACTTGAGTTGATTGATGTGACAAGTGAAAGTACAATACTCATATAGAGTGGACACACACACACTCAAGTACCATATGTATATGGAATGACTCCCAAGATGCCAAATGGCACTCTCTCACACAAAGACTCATGAACTAGTTCCTAGTTCACACTAGAACACACTCTTTGACTATGATTTCTCCAACATCCCCCCTCAGAGCAAAGAGTGTGAGACCCAACATGCAAGGAGTAGACCGATTCCCCCTCCACCGCAATACTGGAAAGAGAAAGTCCAACTATCCAACACTTCTCATGTGATAGTGACTTCTCAGCCATGACCGGCAGTAAGAACCATCCCTCGTCACCCTCCCTTACTCTAAACTGGGTAGGATTCTCGCATAGCCATAAGAGTAAACATCCATTACAATCATTTTTGGGGGACTACTAATCAGGGCAGAGTACCCTTAATGACTCCAAAGCCACAAAAGCATACATAATTTTAGAGAGACTATTCAAAGCAGAGACCTTGAACTAGGTGTACCGAGCTGCTCCTCTCCCCGTGAGCTGCTGCCCCCCCCCCCCCTCTCCCTCTCTCAGCCAGCCCCCTCTCCCTCTCTCTCCCTCCCCCTCACCCTCGCTGCTTGCCCTCTCCCTCCCCTTTGCCAGCCCCCTCTCCCTCCTCCCTCCCTTCCTCCTCCCTGCTCTCCCTCTCCCCCCCTGCCAACCCACCCACCCCCTCCCTCTCCCTCCTCGCCCTCCCTCTCCCCACGCACTGCCCTCCCTCCCCCACCCACTGCCCCTCCCCTACCCCCTCTCCCCCACCCGCTCCCCCCCCGCCCCCTTTCTCCCCCACCCTCCCTCTCCCGCTGCCCCCCCGCCCCCTCCTCCTCCCCTGCCCCTTCCCTCCCCTTCCCCCTCCCCCGCCCTCCCTCTCCCCCCCCCGCTGCCGCCCCCTTCTCCTCCCCCGCCCCCCCCCTTTCCTCCCACCCCCTCTTTCCCCCTTCTCCTCCCTCCCCTCCCCCGCCCCCTCCCTCCCCCGCCCCTTCCCCCACCCTTCCTCTAACCCCCTCGCCCCCTTCCTTCCTAACCTGGCCCCTCCCTTCCTCTCCCCCGCCCACCTTCTTCCTCCCTGTCTTCAGCCCCCTTCCTCCCTCCTAACCCGCCCCCTCCCTCCCTCCTAACAACCCCCTCTTTTTTTCTCCATCGCCTACCCTCTCCTTCCCCGTCAGCCCTCTCCCTTCTATCCTATCTCAGCTCCCCTCCGCTTCTCCTTTCCGTCCCTTCCCCTCTCTCCTACCCTCTCCTTTTCTCCTCCTTCCTACGCCTGTTTCAAGGCATCTTGGGCAGTAGTTTCACGGACGGAGCTTTAACAGTGTTGGAATCGGCCTTTTTACTTCGATTGGCGAATGGATCCCCATTCACCCAATCTCCGTCCACTTCCACCGGCTGCGAGAACCGTCATTTTTTCAAAAGACGAGTTGCAGCAGCTCAAGAAAGATGTGGAATTAGAGGGCTCCACATCACTTTTCGCCCACATCTTTGGGTCAGATCATAGGCTAGAGACTGGATGTTGGCGGCGTTACTAGGAGATCTCGCCCCACACCTCAGGGATATTCGACTTCTGGGACGTGGATTCTTCCAAGTGGTTTTCGACTCCCACGAGTCCACAACCCTTGTTCTCAAAGCTAATCCCCTGGCTTTGGGTTCGAGGAGGATTTTTCTTTTGCCCTACACCTTGGGCTTTGATCCGGTCGAGGAGGACAGTCAGGTCACATCACTGTTCATCAGGTTTCCTGGTCTTCCTCAGGTTTACCATCAACTTCTTACTACTATCCGAGCCACTTTCGGAGTGGTCACTGAGATTCCCCCCTTCCTGGCATGCCTTCTTCCTCGACAGAGGCAGTCAGAGCGGACGGGGTGCCCCGAGTTAGGGTCATTGTCTCTGACCCTAACATCTCAGATGACCACATCATGATTCAGCGTCCAGATGGCTCTCTCTTTCGACAGAGAATCAAGATTGCAGGTAGACAGGATCAGTGCAGGATTTGCAAGACCCTTGGGCACTTTGCTAGAGATTGCCCAAGGAAGAGAAAAAGACCTAAGAGGTCTTCTGGTGCGGCTCCTTCACGTACTACCATTTCTGCACCTCCCCTGCGGCCTGTACCACGCACTCCAAGACTACCAGGAGCAGCAGGGCGCCCTGCTTCATGCACCCCAGGACCACCAGGTGCAGCAGGGCGCCCAAAGCCTACAGCACTCTCAGTACCACGTTGGAGAGCGGTCAGAGTGGCTCCTTTACCTCAGGAGGAGACCCTTGACGAGGTTCAGACAGATGCCATCTAGACTCCAGAGGTGGATGCTCTTGCAGCCCCAGATACTATAGTTCCACATCAGGAGGGGATTTCAGATGCACCAGTCCCAATCATTTTCGTTTCTGATCACGAGGGGACTACCGATACTTCTCCCCCTCAGATTGTTCATGCCACAGCTAAGGGAGTGTTTGCACAGATGAGGACTACAGATCCTTCTTCAGCCCAGCCACAGGCCTCCTCAGCTCCCAGCTCCAGATCTACTGATAGAGGCCTGGCAGGTCCTTCTCCTCCTTCCTCCACGAGTGCAGGTCTTCTTTGCACTCCTTGGCCAGACTTGCTTCTCAAGAACTCTTTTTTGACACTGGCTGATTCCGCGACTTTCATGGATGATGAGGAGTTTGTGCCCTCCACCTTAGGGGTCCCGGTCATTGGGATTCCTTCTAACAGGGCCTCGCCCTCAGCAGGTGTATCCTTTCACCTGTTGAGTTTCCTGCCCTCAGCAGGAGTGTTTCGGCCTAGGGGAAGCTGGTCTCCTCTACTAGGTCGGGTAAGCCTTTCCACCCAGCATCCTCCTGTCGATGAGGATAGTCAGCTGAAACATACACGGCCTAGGCGGAGTTCCATACCGTCGCCGTAGGCAGTTGATCCGGAATTAGCTTCATCCAGGAGGTGCTATTGGAGGAAGGGGTGAGGCCTGGAGGTAGTCACATGAGCCAAACAAAGGGCTGGAAAAGCCCTTAAGAGTGGGCGTGAATGGCTGTAGAGGCCCTTGGCACGGTGGAGTAAGCTTTGCGTAAGCCTAAATTAAGCCAAAAACTAGCTCACGGGCTGGAAGAAGAGGGGCAGGGTGGCAGCCATGAGCCAGCTCAAAACGGGCTGGCAAAGCCCAATGGCACAGCCACGAATGGGCTAAGGAACAGCCCAAAATGCGCTGTGGCAGGAAAGAAGCTGGTGTGGAAAGGGTTGGGCATGGGCAGGAAATGAGGTGGAAGGAGGAGGAAGAGCAAGCAGGAGGGAGGCAGAGCAGGGAGCAGCTGTGCTTGATTCTCACATGGTGTCAGAGCCTCCATATCGTGTGAACTATGTGTATGATTTATTGAATATTTTATTCTATTTAAAAGTGAAGTTTTGTTTGTCATAACCTTTCTGATGCATCATTTGTTGCAGTTCGACAAGCTATTGCAGAACAATGCAAAGAAGTCCTGGTCGAAAATGGTTGTATGAGGCTGGCATGATAACTCACAATGACCAGGTCAGTAGATGTTATTAGCCACAAGGTTATTAATGTTATGTAGATAATTGTGCATATCTTTAGAAGCAGTTTTTCCAAACATTTGCCAATGATGATAGCTGATAACAAGGTCCTACATGACTAAAACCTATAATGTTAAACACGATACACTCAAAGATATATAATGTATTTCAACAAGATGGATGCGGTCAGATAAAATACATGCAAAAAATAGGCTCTATAGTACTTCTTCCCTGAGTTGCCTTGTTGTACGGTTTGACATTAGAATTCTACATCTTTTCTGCTCACAGATCTGAATGTCTACAGTTGAAGGATATGATTAAGGAGCTCGACGCTGGCAGGAAGAGATTGGAGAACAATGGGAATTACTTGGAAGCATCAGCTGCAGCAAAGCGTCTCATAGCTTTGAAGGTTATCTCCTTTAACCATCATGTAAAACCAGTTGTGATGAATTATATTGTAAACATTTGTGATGGGGATGCTCATGTATCTTTCAGTCATGTTTTCACAGATCTTTTTAGAAAACAAGAAGAGCAGAACTATTCTGGAGACACATATCAAGGAGAAAGAATCAGCTGAAGCTGCTTACAAGACTGAGCTTGACGAAAAGAATAGGGTAAAACTTTTTACTTTTGTTCTAGGTTCATCCTGTCTTCACTCAAGGTAGCTCCATTACATAGATTTCCTTTTGTGATATTTCTTAAGGTGGTCTAGTGTCACTAGGTCAGCCTTTGATTCTGATCCATATGATTATATCATTTTCACTAGGTTGGCAAGGGCATTGTCATGCACAATAGGAGATTATTTATATAGATAGAGTTTCGGCAATATTTTTTCCAGCTATGATCACTGCTTTGAAATGAGATACTTCAGAAGAGGTGCATTTAGGCTTCATGAAATCCTCTTATCGAGATGGTTAGACACTTTCAATGGACAATCATTTGACTAGAGAATGCCTACGCACGAACATGGGAAGTCAGTACATGAGATTTTCGGAAAATTATCTTAATGACTTATCTCTCCTACGCTGTCCTGCTATTCTATGACTCAAACCTGCCGCAACTTTGTGGAGTGGAGTTCTGGTTTGATTTACTAGGACCCTGTCGAGAACAGAGGGACCAGAATTCGCAGCATCTAACTAGCCCTTCCTTCAGCCTCAAATGGGCTCCCTTGTTTGTGATTTAGGGACCAGAATTCACAGCATCTTTGCTGCTCCTCAACCCTTCCTTCTACCTGCAGTCCCACCTCCAAGAATAGTTGCTTTTCTTGCTCGAAGGACATTTCTTCCAGGTCGTGGTTTCTGCAACACATTGCTCCATCTATAGCACAGTCAACAATGTATTCAAGCAACATTTTGTCTCCAATTTTTTGAAAGATCATAGTGGTAGGGAGAGAAGAAAGCTAACACTAGGAATGGAAAGGAAAGATAACAAGCATAATGGAAATGAAATGGAAAGAAAATGAAAGCAATGGACAAGTACTCACATGATACCAAAAGAGCTTGATGTTGACTGATGTGAAAAGACTTAAGACAAAAGTACAACACTATATAGTGTGACACTAGACTCTAGAAAGCCATAGTTTATATGGGATAACTCCCAATATGACACGTGGCATGTTTAGGACTCACTAGACTATAAAACCACACCTAGACCACCTAGAACACTCACTTTGGCTTCATATTCCAACACCCCCCCCATGAAGGCAAGGTGAGAGACTACTGGAATGGAACCAAGAATATAGCATGACAATGACAGTCATCAAACTGTGCACCCTATGTAACTCAGAGGCTAAAGTCTGAGCGTGTTCAGAGGTTTGATCCAAGCACTCTCATGGCTTGAGACTCAACATGCTTAGAGGCTCACGTTATAGCATGGCTACATGACCAGCTCATAGGTCTAGGAATACACCACCATCTTGAAACTCGGCCAGGCCTGATAACGAGACCAATCAAAGCCAATACATATGGCTCCCACAGTACATCCCCCCTTGGCTTCATAACAGGATCCCCCCTTGGCTTCATAACAGGACATGTTAGGAAGCCACACACCAAAATAGGAAAACCAATACATCCTTTTAGGAGGACTATCCAAGGCAGAGAGGATCTTTAAACTCAATGAAAACCAAACACTCGATACATATCATTTTAGGGGGACTACCTAGGGCAGAGGACCCCAAAATACATCAAGCTGTAGGAATAATAAAAATAGATCAGAAACAAAAGTCCCGATCATCAGGTACATAGACCTCAGAATAGAGAGAGAGATCTCTGATGTCCATGGTAAGAGCATGAGTCGGTGTCGAAGCATCATCTTCTTCTTCGTCTTCACTTGTTGCAGCTTCAACCAAGTTGACATGATCCTTGTGTTGTTGCTTGGTAAGCTTCTGGAAGTAGCGACCGATCCTTGGTGTAACCAAGCTTCCCACCGTGATTGCATTTGAAAGGCTTGAATTTGCCTTTGCCTTTGCCCTTGGAGTACAATACAGTGGAGTCCGTAGTGTTTGGATGCCGTCTTTCATGATCAATGAGCATCAACCATATCATGATAACCCATTTGTGTCACACGCAATGCTGGTATGATCTCTCGGTACTTAGAATTTTTCTCAATGCTCGAGAGGAGCACAACAATTTAATCATCTTCCCCTACGACGGCCTTCAGACTTGAGTGACAAGGGATTCCATATGATTCAAGTGAGCAAGAAGAGAGTCTTCGTGCTTCATTTGCGGCTTGAAGAATTCCTGTCTGAGGAATACCTTTGAATTGATGATTTTGTTGCCGAACAATTCTTCAAACTTAGCCCATAAGTCGTGAGCAGTGGAGTCAAAATCAAAATGATGAATAACGTCATCACCCAACCCCAAACCAATGAGAGAAAGAGCTTTGTCATTCAGATCCTCCCAGTGTGCAATTTTCTTTTCATCTGATTGTGGCTTTTTCTCCTTGCCACGCACAACATTCCACACTCCATCTTTCATAAGTACAAGACGCATCTTTGTTTGCCATGTAGGGAAATTCTTACCATTAAACTTTTTGAACGAAATGGTAGTTGATTTGGAAGACTCCATGGCTGGAAAAGAGTAGAAATGCAAGTATAACTATGGAAATATTACCTTGATAAGTTCTTCATGAGCTCGAGCAAGTCTGGAACTTCTTCATGGCAGACAGAAGTAGAAGGACAGTAGCTCCAAGAGAATGACGGGCACCAACTTACGGGCAGCAGCTCCAAGAGGATGTCGAGCAGAAGGAGCAAATGGAGGCTGAAAGGATCTATAGAAGCCATAATTGATAGTGCTTCCAAGAGGCCCGTTTTGCTGTTGTAACAATTTCGGATCTGTTGAAGGCTCCCAATCTGAAATTGGTGAAGGGAAAACTGTTGGAATATGAAGCCAAAGTGAGTCTAAAGTGAGTGTTCTAGGTGGTCTAGGTGTGGTTTTATAGTCTAGTGAGTCCTAGACATGCCACGTGTCATATTGGGAGTTATCCCATATAAACTATGGCTTTCTAGAGTCTAGTATCACACTATATAGTGTTGTACTTATCTTGAGTCTTTTCACATTAGTCAACATCAAGCTCTTTTGGTATCATGTGAGTACTTTTCATTGCTTTCATTTTCTTTCCATTTCATTTCCATTATGCTTGTTATCTTTCATTTCCATTCCTAGTGTTAGCTTACTTCTCTCCCTACCACTATGATCTTTCATGTGGTATTAGAGCCATGTTCCTAGCCCTGCTCTCTCTTTCCCTTTCCCTTCCAAGAGGTTGAGGTGAGGGAGGCCAATGAAGCTACTCTACATCCTCCGAGGTCCCTTCAGCTCTATTCATTGTGCCTTCAACAGTCTTATCAAGCTTCATTTCGAGGTCCTTTCAACTTCCTTCCGAGCACTAGAACTCTTGTTCTTTCCCCTATACCTTAGAACTCCTTTAGTTCTCAGCCTCTCCTATCCAGCTCTACCTTTCCAGCTTCCTTTCACCTCAGCCTCTACTCGCAACGTGCTCCCTCTCAGCCTTCATCCCTTCCTTTTACCCTCAGCCTCAATTTTCCTCTCTCAGCCCCTATTTCCTAACTCTTTCCTCTCAGCCCCCTCCTTCAGCTCTCCCCTCTTAGCCCTCCTAGCTCTTCCCCCTTAGGTTCCCAACCTGCGACCCATCTAGTCAATCCTCGTCCACTTCCACCAGCCGCAAGAGCATGTATGTTTTCAAAAGACGACCTGTTGTAGTAGCAAAAGGATGTAAGAGCTTGAGAGCTCTACAAATCTCTTCGCAGGCATCCGTGGGTCCCACCCTTCTAGATCACAGCTTCCAACCTCACAAGAGGTTGTGGAAAATGGCTCCCTTTGTAATTGAGAGAATGGCAATAGTGCCATTCTCTTATTGCAATGAAAAATACTGGCTTTGAGAAGAGAACTAGTGCCATTCCTCTTTGTAAATCTAAAATCATGCCTTTGCAAGGGAAGAATGACACTAGTTTGATTCTCCCCTTGCAAGCGTAGAATGGCACTAGTGCCATCCTCAAACCCTCCTCTTATTTTGTAGGGAATGGCATTTGTGCCATCCTCCTCACTGCAATGGCCAAAATGGCACTAGTGTCATTCTACTCCCATTGTAATTGGAGAATAGCACTAATATTGTTCTCCCCATTTAAGGAGATAATGGCACTATGAGAGATCTGCCAATAATGTCAAGGAGTTTTTTATAAAATAACATTGTTTTATTTGTTTCTACTCCTAGGTACTCTAGATACACTGAGTACTACAAAGACATTTCCAAAGTACTTCGTCCATACCATTGAATGGGAATCATAGGAACATATGCAATGGTATGGTTATGTAGGCTAGTCCTATTCTAGGTTTCATATACAACCTAAGAGTTGTAATTCCATTTGTATCTGTTCATTGTTTCCATTTGAGTCAAGCTCTCTTGTGGAATACACAATCGTGTCTTGCTTTCTACTTCATGAGTCTCCGACAAGGTGCAATAGAAATTGGAGCATGATAGCCTCTTTGTCTCCTTGTCAATGGGGGAGTTTTGCCTCACTTTTTGACTATATAGGAAGAATCGTTTCCTCCTTGTCACAGAGCTGGACAAAACATATTTTCCCTTTGAGTTGCATCTCTAGTTTTATCTGGAGTAATTGCTCATACGGTCCTCTACTTCTCATTGACATTCCACGTAGAATATTGAAACATTTTTAGAGATGAGGTGGAAGGGCTTGGTTGACTAAGGATTATATGATTTTCTGATTCCTTGAGGGTTTTCTTACCTTTAGGTAGCCATGAGAGCGATCAAGGCACAAGTCTATAGATATACTCATGTGACTAGGTGATGTTACCCCATAGTGCAGCATTTGTAGGGAAGCTTACAATGCTCTATCTGTCTGCCTAAATTCAACGTCAGTGACCTGACTGAAAACTTGCACATAACATCAAAGATTTTGAAATTCCACACTAGAATGCAATGAGGCTTAGTAGTTTTAGCCATAGCAAGTGGCTGGGATGCATTTATTTGAATAAGGCAGACCAAGGATGGTTTTGGACTCAGCAGCTAAGTGTCCAAGATTTGTAGCCCTTTATTGCAAGCATATGAATCAATATCTCCATTGGAAATGGGGTCCAACCCCACCCTCTCAAGTGATTGGAACAGTTCAATCCAATATTAATGATGCATTCCACCTGTTTGATGTCACTTTGCTATTGTCAAGAAAAGTGTGAAGGTATTGATTAATGGCGATGGTAGGAGGCTTGAGGTGCCCCACACCATGAGGTTCTTTTTTTTTTTTTCAAGAAAATTACTTCATTAAGTATGAATGAAAACCGCGAGAGCAAACTCAAATGTGGGAGTACATCAGCAATGCATGAGGGAAAAACAACTCAAAGTGAGCTAATAAAAACCCAAGGCGGAGGCTGAAAATGCCATCTCAACCCTGAAGGAAACTCAGAGAAGAAAGGAGATCCCCTCCAAACTCTGAAAAAAGTAACTCTCTTGGAAGTGGCTGCTCTAGAGGATCCTTGCATGTTCGCTCAAATGGCCATCAAAGTGTGTACTATGTCAGTCCAAATACTAGCCATAGTCTAGGAAGGGTGAACCTTGATACCCTCCATCGCCTCTGTACACCTAGCTCTCCAAATATGCCAAGCTGCAATGCTAGCCAAAATCTCCCAAGACGTGTCTACTGAGGCATGAGCAGCTCTGAAAGGAGTGAGGGGAAAATCTTGGAGGGAACAAGACTCCATTGAGTGTCGCCATACAATGAAAGCTGGATCTGGATCATGTCCCTCGAAAAACACATGTGGGCCAATAAGAGAGAACCAAGCCACTGAACCCCAAGTCATATAGAAAGGTGATGTATGAAAGTTGCTGAAAATCCTAGCAACACCTTTCCAGATCATCCTCGCCTATCTACACTCCCAAAGGCAATGCTGTACTGACTAAACTGCCATCTGACAACGAGGACAATTAGGGTCAACCCCGAACCTGGATCTCCATAGGTTCACTGCAATCCCTCCATGAATAGAAAGCCAAAAGGAAAGAGTGATCTTTCTATTCCTGAGGTATTTCCAAAGCCTACGCTAAAAGTTCTTTCGCACAGCTGCGAAAATCTTTTTTTTTCCAAAAAAGAGACTTCTATTAAGTAAGAAAGAAACCCGCTAGAGCAAGCTCTGTGCGGAAATACACCATGCTAAGCATGTAATAAAAAACACCTCAGACGAATGAGGTAGAAAGAAACCAAGGCTGAGGCTGAAAATGCCATCTCAACCCTGTAGAAGTCTTAGCAAAGAAGGGAGAGTCTCTCCAATCTCTGAGAAAAGTAACTCTCTCGGAGGAGGCTGCTCGAGATGATCCTTGCATGGTCGCCCAAATGGCCATCAGAGTGTGTATCGTATCTGTCTAAGTGTATTGGCCAAGATCTGAGAAGGGTGAACCTGAGAACCCTCCAAAGCCTCAGTGCATCTGGCTCTCCAAATGTGCCATGCTGCAATGCTAGCTAGGATCTCCCATGGAGAGTCGACCAAGGAGTGAGCAGCCCTGAAAAGAGTGGCCGGAACATCCTCTAGACAGCACGACTCCACAAGGTGTCATCGGATGTGAAGATCCCAAGAGGAATCAAGTCTCTCAAAAAATACCTGGGGCCCTGAAAGAGTAAGCCAAGCCACTAATCCCCAGGTCATATAGAAAGGTAGGCGAACAAAAGTGCTGAAAAGTCTTCCAAACCCCTTCCATATGATTCTCGCCTCTCTGCAATCCCAAAGGCAGTGTTGTATTGTCTCCAAAGCAGAAAGGCAGCGAGGGCAAGAAGGGTCAGCTCCGAACCTGGATCTCCAATGGTTTACTGCTATCCCACCATGAATAGAAAGCCAAAAGAAGAGAGTGATTTTTCTGTTCCGGTGGGATTTCCAGAGTCTCTACCAAAAAAATTTCTGCGAGTCAGCAGGAATCTGAAAGTTCTCCCAATGATGAGCTCTGGTGGGCCTCCAACCCCTACAGTTGAGCTGGAATTTCCTGGCATTACTGACCGTGTAATGAAAGAAGGGGATGCCCTTCTCTCGGTGCCCTTCATCTATCCATTCCCATTCCCCAGGGTCCCACTGCAAAAACATAATTGGCACAGTTACAAGAGCTTCAGCAACAGATTCTCCAGGCACGGAGCAAATATCATCAGAGGACACGGCCAGCTATCCCGCTTGTCTTCCTAGTACTCTGCATTTTGTCCGTCCTTGATTACCAGTAGAAGAATGAATACGCTGATGTGAGAGGAATTGGTACCCATGGTACTCAACTAGGAGGAGAGGTTTCAGGATCCTTTCCAACACAGTCACTCAGACGCTTTGGCAGCTCAGCAGAAGGGAAGGAAGAAGATAGCAAATGAGGAAAGAGAATCTCTAAGGGCTTCAAAGTACTTGTAACCGGTGTGGCCAAAAAGGTCACTACTAGCAGCAATGTCCTCAACGGAAGAGTGAGAGAACTAGTGAGCATAAGGAAGCGGAGTCTACGGCCACCACTTCAATTGTTCCTCTTGACCTCCTTGCTGCTCCAAAACACAGCCAATGGTGAGGCACAAACTCCCCCTTTGATCCATCTTCCGGGCCCCGGCTGCTCCGTGGACAGCCAATACTGAAGACACCTTGAGCTCTTTGATCTCTGTAATTGGGACACCTCCATAGAGCCACAGCCTCCATGAGCCAAGGGCGAGGAGAAGCGGGTCAGGATCCAAGTACCACTGTGAAAGAGAGCCATGCTCCATGAAGCCCACTATCCTGACTGGCTGAAACGGTACCTCCAGCAAGATATCGTCTGTGGATCTGGACAGCCTGCCCCCCGAAGAAACATCAAAAACTAAGGCATCCTCATGTGTGTCAAGAAAAGCAATCACCTGTAAAGGAACTCCCAATCTGGAAAATGCCCCCATCCAGGTGGAGCAAGTAATAGGCATGTCATCTGTGTCCACCCAATCCAAGGGCAAGGCTATATCAATCTGTTGGACTCTCCTTGCACTCCCTCTGAGATTAAGAACCATCTGTGCCTGTCGGTCTGCAGGAAGCTTCCTGAAGGCTTTCCATACTCCCACTGTAGATGCAGGGCCCCTCTCCCATTTTGGCCACTGCATGTAAGGAGAAGCTCCAAGTGGTCTGCCAAGCTCATCCAAAATCATGTCATTCCACACGATAGGCTGCCTTTCAATCTCTTTTTTTTTTTTCCAAGAAAGAGACTTCTATTAAGTAAGAGAAAAAACCCGCGAGAGCAAGCTCAAAGCGGAATACATCATGAAATCATGAGGATAAATAAAAAACCCCCTCAGAGTGAGGTGGAAAACAACCAAGGCTGAGGCTGAAAGTGCCACCTCAACCCTGTAGTAGTCTCAGAGAAGAAAGGAGAATCCTTCCATTCCTTGAAGAAAGCAGCCCTCCTAGCTGAGCCTTTCAATCTCTTCATGGGTGGATGGGGGAAAAATCCTGCAAGAGTACTCCTAAAGCTGGCCCATGCTTTCAGGAAAGCAACCATAAGAGGGGAAGAGGGAAACCTAAGGTGGGCTGTGGTGAAAACCCATCTAGTACTGTGTGTCCAATCCTCTCCTGAAGTGGGCGTGCGAGACTGTATGCATCTGATAAAAAAATCCTTCCAAGGCTCTTGCCCTGGCATAAGCCCTCTCACAACGAACTTGCAGAGTAAAGCTCTGCACTGTAGATCTGGGTCGATGATATTCAAACCCCCTTCTCTTGTAGGAAGAATCAAGGTCTCCCAAGCCACCCTGGCTGTAACATCAGTTGTGCCATATAGACCACTCCATAAAAAGTTTCGTACATGCCTCTTAAGCTGAGTGATACAATCCCTAGAGTGGCACCAACAAGAGCATACAAAGCATGCTGTGGCTAGAAGAACCTGGTTAACCACCACCACCCTGGAGGCCAAGTCAAGTTTGGCTGAGCTCCAGAAAAGGAGCTTTCTTCTGATGCTTTCCAACACCGGAGCAAACTGTTGTGAAGGAGAGATGCCCACCCCAACCTGGCAGCCCAAATATCTGACGGAGATGCCCCTCTGTACCCAAGTGAAGCCAATATCATTACCCCAATCTGGGGTGTCATCCTCGCAAATCCAAAAACCACTGGATTTATGCCAATTAATGTGTGCACCTGCAGCCGTGCAAAACAAATCCAAGGCTGTCCGGAAAGAAGTGAGTGTCCTGGGGGAGGCATCCAAAAAAACAGCCGAGTCATCTGCCAACTCACTATCCAGGAGCTCTTCTTCCCGGCGGATAGGAAGCCTCAGCCCATAAATATCAGCTTGAGATCTAATGTAGATACTAATAGCTTCCGCCACAAACAGAAAAAGAAACAGGGCAAGAGGACATCCCTGGCGGACTGATCTGAAAATCTGAAACCTGTCCCCTCTTACCCCCCCAATGAGCAACTGGCTATGGGCTGATCTGTAGAGAGAGGATACTCCTCTAATCCATGCATTTGAAAAACCAAACCAGAGAAACATACATCTCATCCTTCACCAATACAGGGATACACTGCCAAATAACCTCTCTGGCATCATCAATGGCCTATGTGCCTAGATCTGCAGTAAGAAGGGATGCAAAAAAATCTGAAGCTACACGCATGACAGCATCAGGATCTGACTGTAACACCTCGTCTGAGTCAACAAGTTGCGAAACACTATCTCTACTATGTCTGGGCCCATGAGTAGAGAAAAAGTGTTTGTTGACCCTGCCACCCATCTGAATCCAAAAGGATTCCCGTGCATGAAAGGCATATTCTGCTCTCTGATCCAACAATGTCTGCAAGTGAGCCCTTGCTGCAGCAAGGCGCTCCTGAATCCAAGCATTTGTGGGCCTCTTCTGCTCTTCCCTCTGAAGGGACGCTAACTGCTGGCGTATACCAATCTCACATCTAAGAATCTCACGTCTCCTAGAATCAACGACTGTATGATAATAGTCACTAATTCCGGATAAGGCTACAGCTACCTGAGATGGGTGGACAGCTCCACCCTGTATGTGAGAAACCCAAATCTATAAAATATCCTTCGTGAGGCTCTCCTCTACATAAAAAGCATCCAGAATCCTGACACTGGCAGAGCGTCCTCTCCGATGAGGCTCAAGAATCTGCAACACCACTGGAAAATGATATGAGGTGGAAACCCCAATAGAAATGCATACAGATCCTCCTCTGTCAAGTGCCCAATCGTCTACATAAAATCTGTCAATCCGTGCATGAATGGGCATGTGTATTCTCATGTTTGACCAAGAGTACAGGAGTGACTGTGGCATAATATGAAAGGCATCTTCCAACCAAGTGTCCCTGCCACTGAACTGAAAGAGGAAGTCATCCCAGGCTTCCCTCTCCAAAGAATGAATTCCACCCTGTCTACCTCCCTTTTTGTCTGAAGGCAACTCAACCATGTTGAAGTCGCCACCAATGATCCAAGAATCTGCAATGGGGGCCCAAAAGAGTAACTCCTTCCAAAAGGAGATCCGCTCCCCTCTGTTGTTGGGAGCATAAAGATTGAGAAGACCAATCTTACGCCCTCCAATCAAAATAATGATCCATTGAGCTCTAGAAGGGGAGATAATACCATGACCAGCAACCAAGGGGAGAATAGAAAGAGAGACCGAAATACAAGTACCTCCCCTTGTGCCCATAGCAGGTGACTAGAAGGTATGTCCTGAAAGCAGTTTGCCAGACTTAGAGCAATCACTGGCATCCAGCTTGTGTTCTTGGATAAAAAGGATATCAATAGCACCTCCAGTGACACCTGGATGAAGCTGGTTTCGGATCAGCTGCCTACGGCGACGGTGTGGAGCTCCGCCTAGGCCTTGTATGTTCCAGCTGACTATCCTCATCGACAGGAGGATGCTGGATGGAAAGGCTTACCCGACCTAGTAGAGGAGACCACCTTCCCCTGGGCCAAAACACTCGTGCTGAGGATAGGAAACTCAACAGGTGAAAGGATCCCCACACCTGCTGAAAGGGAGGCCCTGTCAGACGGAATCCCAATGACCGAGACCCCTAAGGTGGAGGGCACAAACTCCTCATCATCCATGAAAGTCGCCGAATCTGCCAGTGCCAAAAAAGAATTCCTGATAAGCAAGTCTGGCTGCGGAGTGCGAAGAAGACCTGCACTCGTGGAAGATGGAGGAGAACGACCTGCCAGGCCTCTGTCAGCAGAACTGGAGCTGGGGCTTGAGGAGGCCTGTGGCTGGGGTGAAGAGGAATCAGGAGCCCTCATCTGCACCTGCACTTTCTCGGTTGTCTTGACTGTGGCGGAAACAGTCTGCGGGGAAGAAATACCTGTAGCCCCCTCGTGGTCAGAAACCAAAGTGACTGGGGCTGGTGGATCTAAAAGCCCCTCCTGATGTGGAACTGTAGTGTCTGGGGCTGCAGCAGCATCCACCTCTGGAGTCTGGAAAGCGTCTATCTGAACAGGATCAAAAGTCTCCTCCTGAGGTAAGGGAGCCGCTCTGATAGCTCTCCATCGTGGTACTGGGTGTGCTGTGGACATTGGCCACCCTGCTGCACCTGGTGGTCCTGGGGTGCGCGAAGCAGGGCGCCCTGTTGCTCTTGGTGGTCCTGGAGTGCGTGATACAGGGTGCTGGGGAGGTGCAGTTGAGTAGTACGTGAAGGAGCCGCACCAGAAGACCTCTTGGATCTTTTTCTCTTCCTTGGGCAGTCTCTAGCAAAGTGCCCAAGGGTCCTGCAAATCCTGCACTGGTCCTGTCTACCTGAGATCTCGACTCTCTGTCGAAAGAGAGAGCCATCTGGACGTTGAAGCATAATGTGGTCATCTGAGATGTTAGGGTAAGAGACAATGACCTAACACGAGGCACCCAGTCTGCACTGACTACCTCTGCCGAGGAAGAAGGCATGCCAGGAAGGGGGGAATCTCAGTGACCACTCCGAAAGTGGCTCCGATAGTAGCAAGAAGTCGATGGTAAACCTAAGGAAGACCAGGAAACCTGATGAACAGTGATGTGATCTGACTATCCTCCTCGAACGGATCAAAGCCCAAGGTGTAGTGTAAAAGAAAGATCCTCCTTGAACCCAAAGCCAGGGGATTAGCTTTGAGAACAAGGGCTGTGGACTCGTGGGAGTCGAAAACCACAAGGAAGAATCCACGTCCCAAAAGTCAAATATCCCTGAGGTGTGGGGCGAGGTCTCCTGGTAACGCCGCTAGCATCCAGTCTCTAGCCTGTGATCTAGAAGGGTGTGACCCAAAGATGCGGGCGAAAAGTGATGTGGAGTCCTCTAATTCCACATCTTCCTCGAGCTGTTGCAACTTGTCTTCTGAAAAAATGACAGTTCTCGCGGCCGGTGGAGGTGGACGGAGATTGGCTGAATGGGGATCCATTCACCAATCGATGTGAAAAGGCCGATTCCAACACTGAAAAAGCTCCGTCCGTGAAACTACTGTCCTGAACACGGGTGCAAGAAGAAGGAGAAAGAGAGGGTAGGAGAGAGCGAAAGGAAAGGAGAGGATAGACTAAAGGGGGAGACGGAGGTAGGCTGAGGGGGAGGCGTGGGGAGCTGAGATAGGAAGGAAGGGGACGGGGAGGGAGAGGGAGGAGGTTTTTTTTTATTATTTTAAACTCTCCATTTTTTTTTTTTTTAAATTTTTTTTGGTGGGTCTCCTTGGGGGGGGGATATGAGGGAGGGAAAGGGAGGGTGGGGGAGAGGAAGGAGGGGGAGTGGGAGAGGAAAGAAGGGCGGGTTAGGAGGGAGGGAAAGGGAGGGCGGGGGAGAGGAAAGGATGGGGGAGGGGGAGAGCAGCGGGGGGGGGAGAGGGAGGGCGAGGGAGGGGGGCGGGGGAGGAGAAAAGGGGGGGGGGGGGGCCTGGCGGGGGAGAGGGAGGGCGGAGGAGAAGGAGGCAGCGGGGAGGGGGGAAGCGGCGGGGGGAGAGGGATGACGGGGGAGGGGGCGGGGGAGGAGAAGGGGGGTGGGGGCGCTGACGGGTGGGGGAGAGGTAGGGCGGGGAGGGAGAGGTAGGGGCAGACGGGAAGGAGAGGTAGGGGGCAGCAGGGGTGGGAGAGGGAGGGCGGGGAGGAGGAAGGGGAGAGGGAGGGTGAGGGAGGAGGGAGAGGGGGCTGGCGAGAGGGGAGGGAGAGGAGGAGCAGCGAAGGGGGGAGAGGGGGGGGCAGCGAGGAAGAGGGAGAGGGAGAGGGGGCTGGTTGAGAGAGGGAGAGGGGGGCAGTAGCTCACGGGGAGGAGCAGCAGCTCATGCTACTTCGCCAGGTGCCTGTTCCATAACACTCATTTTTGACTCACATTGGCTTCATATTCCAACACCCTGAGCTGCGAAAAAAATTTAAAAACTATTGTGACATGAAATTGGGGGTAATAAACTTCACGCACCTCTTCACTTCCTACTGCTTTTGAACTGAGTGACAAAGATATTTATCATTGAGAAATGGACATTAAAAAGAAGCTTTTATGCCAAGATACTACACCATACTTTCCTCCCTTAGATGAGAATGAAGATGGTAACATCCCAAGTGATGTTGTACTCAAGCATAGGGAGAAGGAAACGATCAGTAGAGGCCATAATCTCAGCAAGCCGGTCTGCGCCAAACAGAAGAGCGATACGTTGTTGAAAGACGATCTTGTGGCTCAACATGACCTGAACTGATATATATCGAGGAGTTTGAAGGGGCTGTTGGTCGGATAGGTAGGTTCCGAGGAAACATTGCACCTCCTTCATAGATACCTTTACAATTAGCTCAAGAGGCCTATAAATTTCAGTAGAGACATGATATCCAAGATTCAAACATATATAGAGATGCGCCTTGAGATGGGCTTTGCACTGATATACATTTCGTAAGAAACACAAAAGCGGCCAGAAAGTTATGGGCGGTTTACTAGACGGGGGTAAAAACTGTCATGAAAACAGACTGTCAAACACAGAGATTCATAACTTTTTGCAGTATT
The DNA here is from genome assembly GCF_047967505.1 of Dipteris shenzhenensis. Classification (NCBI taxonomy): domain Eukaryota; kingdom Viridiplantae; phylum Streptophyta; class Polypodiopsida; order Gleicheniales; family Dipteridaceae; genus Dipteris; species Dipteris shenzhenensis. The sequence continues at coordinate 22,263,875 of NC_141622.1, read as the reverse complement.
ATCTGATTCAAGGTCTAATCACATAGGGAAATGCGCCTTCAAGAGAGCTTTGTCTGATATACGTTTCATCAAAATTGAACTACCGAGCATAAAGTTATGAGAAAAACACTAACAAGGGGTCAAACTGTCATAAAAACTGCCCTCCATCCATGCTAATTTCGCCTGAGCAGGATACTCCCTCAAGACTCCACCTTCATCAACCATCCAACACTCATAGATTTTGCCTAGAAGAGGGTAAGTAACTCCCTTGGTGGCTCGAGAAAAGGATGGACCATGTGTGTGCAATGAGCGGCCGAATAGAAAGAACTTTTAAGGCTTTGAAAGAAAGAAAATGGAAGAGAGACTCGAGAGGGAATACAAAGTGATCTTCATTATCAATAGAGTGAGGCTCCACTCCAATGCAACTCAAAATAATACAAATACAAGGGAGAAGAAGAGGTTTCATACGTACAAGAGGAAGCGGAAGCTCCAAGACTACACATAGAGAGAGAATGAAGTAGAGAGAGATGGAGTCAAGAGTCTACATAAGAGAATATCTACAAGAGGGAGAGAAGGCTCATGGAAGAGGCTTGAGGAGACGAGCTATAACAACATGAGGCCTAATGGTGAAAGAGATAATAAACAAGGGAGAGGAGGGCTCCTTTTATAGAGATTTTTTCACCCTCCTTCACCTGAACTGATATATATCGAGGAGTTTGAAGGGGCTGTTGGTCAGATAGGTAGGTTCCGAGGAAACATTGCACCTCCTTCATAGATACCTTTACAATTAGCTCAAAACACTCTACAAACTGTTATTAGACACAGAGGCCTATAAATTTCAGTAGAGACATGATATCCAAGATTCAAACATATATAGAGATGCGCCTTGAGATGGGCTTTGCACTGATATACATTTCGTAAGAAACACAAAAGCGGCCAGAAAGTTATGGGCGGTTTACTAGACGGGGGTAAAAACTGTCATGAAAACAGACTGTCAAACACAGAGATTCATAACTTTTTGCAGTATTATCTGATTCAAGGTCTAATCACATAGGGAAATGCGCCTTGAAGAGAGCTTTGTCTGATATACGTTTCATCAAATTTGAACTACCGAGCATAAAGTTATGAGAAAAACACTAACAAGGGGTCAAACTGTCATAAAAACTGCCCTCCATCCATGCTAATTTCGCCTGAGCAGGATACTCCCTCAAGACTCCACCTTCATCAACCATCCAACACTCATAGATTTTGCCTAGAAGAGGGTAAGTAACTCCCTTGGTGGCTCGAGAAAAGGATGGACCATGTGTGTGCAATGAGCGGCCGAATAGAAAGAACTTTTAAGGCTTTGAAAGAAAGAAAATGGAAGAGAGACTCGAGAGGGAATACAAAGTGATCTTCATTATCAATAGAGTGAGGCTCCACTCCAATGCAACTCAAAATAATACAAATACAAGGGAGAAGAAGAGGTTTCATACGTACAAGAGGAAGCGGAAGCTCCAAGACTACTCATAGAGAGAGAATGAAGTAGAGAGAGATGGAGTCAAGAGTCTACATAAGAGAATATCTACAAGAGGGAGAGAAGGCTCATGGAAGAGGCTTGAGGAGACGAGCTATAACAACATGAGGCCTAATGGTGAAAGAGATAATGAACAAGGGAGAGGAGGGCTCCTTTTATAGAGATTTTTTCACCCTCCTTCACCCATTTACAATTGTTGCATGTAGATTCCTTTCCCCATCAATTACATAAGCCCGTATGTCACCATCCATGTCCTTTTTTGGCTACTCTTGCCATGTGTCCCATCAAAAGATGCTCAAGACTCTTAAAATATTGAGAAAGTCAAGAGTCTCCCCACATGGAGTCCATAGGGACCCTCTCTTTTCCATATGTCCACATCCTCCTCATTCCACATAGGAATTCTAAAAGGATTCCTCTTGACTCCACACTCCTCCACATGCCTTCCACACACTTGGCATGTGATCTCTCTTATATTATTGGAAGGCATGGACATGAGCCCACCTCTTTGTATGACTCACTCTTCCTATTTTCTAAAAACCCCATAATATCTCATACACAAATAACTCTCATCCCATACCAAGGTATTTATCATTCATACACATGGTATTTACAATGATCCATTTCACTCATCCTCTCAATCCCATATAATATCTTAGAAAATAGAAATAAGTGAGAGCCGCTAGGCTATCACTTGATACTCAAAATCTTATCAAACAGAGAAAAACAATACCAATGTCAAATAAAAAATATCAAATTTTAGCGTCACACTATCCCAGCGTGGCGCTCTGAAGGGCCTCTAATCTCTACTACTGAGCTGAAACCTCCTGGCATTTCTAACTGTGTAGTGAAAGAAGGGAAAGCAAGGGGATAAGTGCATCTGAACCAGGATACTTGCCCTCCCTTGTGAAGGGCAGAGAGACCAGTCCAGAACTCTACGTTGGTAAAGGGTGCATCAAGTCAAACATTCATATGCCCTGTCACCAACCCAGGGAAGTGTCCCCAAATAACCACTCTAGCATCATCTGTGGCATGAGTGTCTGGATTTGTTGTAAGAAGGGAGGCATAGAAATCTGTGACAATATGCAAGATGACATTTGGATGTGTCTGAAGAACTCTGCCTGAGTCAACAAGCTGTGAGACACTCTCCCTACTATGTCTGGGGCCAAGAGTAGAGAAGAACTGCTTGTTGACCCTACCTCCCTTTTGTGTCCAAAATGACTCTCTGGTTTGAAAGACATACTCTGCTCTCTGATCTAAAAATGACTGCTGCTGAGCCCTTGCTGCAGCAAGATGCTCTTAAATCCAAGCATCTCTAGGCCTCTTCTACTCCTCCCTCTGGAGGGCAGTCAACTGTTGGCGGATACCTATCTCACGCGTGAGGATGTCAACCCTTCTTATACGAGCAATTGAAAGATCAAAGTCATTGATATCAAAGAGGGTTGCGGCTAAGTCTAAAGGAGAAAGCTGCCCATCCTTCAAATGAGATACCAAGGTCCTCAACACTGTCTCTATAAGGCCCTTTTCTACATAGAAAGAATCTTGAATCCTAACACTGGCAGAGTAGCATCTCACATGTGGATCTAATATCATCAAAACCACTGGAAAATGATCTGAAGTGGACACCCCAGCTGCAATGCTAACAGTATCACCTCTGTCAAGAGCCCAATCATCCATATAAAATCTGTCAATCCGTGCATGTATAGGCATCTGCAATCTCCTATTCGACCAAGAAAACAGGAGAGAATGTGGCTGAGTGTGAAAAGCATCATCATGCCAAGCATCCTTGCCACTGTACTGAAAAAGGAAGGCATCCCACGCTGCTCTCTCTAGGGAGTGAATGCCACCTTCCCTACCACCCCTTTTGTCCGAGGGCATTTCAACCATGTTGAAATCGCCCCTATAATCCAAGCATTTGCAATATGTGACCAAGAGAGCAGTTCCTTCCAAAAAAGAACACGATTCCCTCTAGAATTGGATGCATAAAGTTTTAGGAGACCAACCTTATGCCCATCAATCAAAAGTATAATCCACTAAGCTGTGGAAGGGACTATGATCCCGTGTCCAATCACCAATCCCCTGGTGCCCAAGGCGAGTGACCAAAAAGTGTGGCCTGAAAGAAGCTTACCCAACTTGGAACAATCCCTAGCATTCAATTTGTGTTCTTGAATCATGAGAATGTCCATGGGACCCACAGTAACACCTAAAAGAAGTTGGTTACAAATCAGTTGCCTGCGGCAGCAGTGAGGTACACCCCCGAGGCCCTGAACGTTCCAACTGACAATCCTCATCTGCGAGAGGAGGAGGCCGGATGGAAGATCTTACCCGACGTGGTACCAGAGAAAGCCTTCTCCTGCGAAAAATTCCTCCTATCAAGAGGAGGGAAGTCAAGTCAGGAAAGCACACCCCCCCTGCTAAGGGGGAAACTCTGTCCTGGAAGATGTGCTCCCCAGGCATGGAGGGTACAAACTCCTCCTCTGCCTCAAACTCAGCCAAGTCTGCCAGAGCTGAAAATGAATTCCTGCGAAGTACCTCTGGAGTAGGAGTGTGAAGGAGTACCTCTGGCACAGGAGTGCGAAGGAGCCCTGCAGAAGGAGTGGAACCAATAACCCCCTTATCTCTGTCAGGTGTAGACAGATGTGACCACAACTACATGACCTCAGCCACAACTTTATCATTCTTTTCAAGTAAAGCATGGGTCTCTGCAGAAAGGTTCTCCCTAGATGAGCGCTCCTGTATCTGAACAGGATCAGGAGCAGTCTCATTTGCACATGAAACCAGGACAGGGATATCTCCTACCTGAATCAGTGGTAGCTTGAGGTACTGGCTTACCAACTCTGCCCAACAGGAGACGACCGAAGCAGGACGTGCTGATTGTCCTGTCCACACTGTAGAAGTACCAGGACGAGAGGCTGATGGTCCTAGCTGTGAAGTCAAAGGTCTAGCAGCGCGTGAGGTGGTAGGAACTGGTCATGAAGAAGGTCCAGGCCGGGTGAAGCTATGAGGCGCACCCGTGGATCTTTTTTGTCTTTTCTTTTTCCTTGGGCAATCTCTGGCAAAGTGCCCAAGGGTCCTGCAAATCCTACACTGATCTTGTCTCCCTGCAATCTCGACTCTCTATCTGAAGAAGGAGCCATATGGACGCTGAAGCATAATGTGGTCATCTGAGATGTTAGGGTCAGAGACAATGATCCTAACACGGGGTACCCCATTGGACTTGACTGCCTTTGCTGCTGAAGTAGGCATCTCAGGGAGAGGGGGGATCTTAGTAACCACTCCAAAGGCGGCTCCAATGGAATGTAGCAGTCGATGGTACACCTGAGGAAGGCTTGGAAATTTGATGAAGAGTGACGTCATCCGGCTGTCTTCCTCGACAGGATCAAACCCCAGTGAAAAAGGAGTCAGAAAAATCCTTCTGGAACCTAGTGCTAACGGACTAGCCCAAAGCACTGTATATGCTACCTCCGAGGAGTCAAAAACAATCTGGAAGTAACCTCGCCCAAGCAGACGAACATCTGAGAACTGCCCTGTGAGGTCTCCAGGTAGAGCAGCGAGCATCCAGTACCTGGCCTGTAACCTGAAGGGTGGGACCCATGGATGTGAGCAAAGAGCGAAGTCGAGCTCTCCTGCTCTATATCTTTTTTGAGCTGCTGCAACTTGTCTTTTGAGAAAATGATCGTTTTTGCGGCTGATGGAAGTGGGCGAGGATTTGGCAGAGCCATCATCAATCAGGCTGGAAAGGCTGACGCGAACACAGTTGAACTCCGTTCGACTAAAATGCCGCAAGGAGAAGGAAGAGTTTGAAGGGAGGAGACATGAAGGGATAGAGCTGAGGTAGGCAGGGAGAAGCTGAGGGGAGGAGAAGGGCTGAAAGAGGGAGGAGGGGTGAGGATAGGGGCAGGGGAAAGGAAGCGGAAGAGGGGCTGAAGGGGCGGGGGTAGAGGAGAGGAGAAGGGGTTGAGGGTAGAGGAGAGGGTAAGAGGGGGTAAGGACTGAGAGAGGGGGGGCTGTAGAGGGCAGAGTAGAGGCGGGGTGAGGGAGCTATAGAGGGCAGAGTAGAGGCAGGGTAGGGGCGGGGGTAGGGGCTGAGAGTAGAGGCGGGGGGAGGGGCTGAGAGAGGGGGGCCTGGAGGGGCGGAGCAGAGGTGGGGGTAGGGGCAGAGGAAGGGGCGGGGGAAGGGGCGGGGGAGGGTGGAAGAAAGGGTGGGGATAGGGGTGGGGAAATGCGGGGGAGGAGGCTAGGCAACAGGGCGGGGAAGAGAGGGTAGGGAGGGGGCTGAGGGGAGGGAGGAGAGAGGGGCAGGGAAGGGAGGTAGAGCAGCAGCAGGGAAGGCGGGGAGCAACAGCAACCAAGCTGTCACATGTCTTGTCACCATGAGTTTCTTGGTATTGATGTCCTTTTTTATCCTTGATGAAGATTTGTCCTCATTGTACCTCACGACCAATCCACCATGCAAACGGTCATTCCACATTGCAAAATCTCCATTTTGGATGCTCGATGACGTGTTAGAAATATTTGACTTGCAATGTAATTGCAAATTTATCAGTACTTTTGTGTGTTAAAATCCTAGTAAATTCCACCCTTCTCTCTGCATGCTTAAATAGCAATGTCATCAACGAGGACGACAACAAGGCCATGACAATGTCAAGTAGAACAAAAAAAGTGAGGAATTGAGACTCATCCATAGGATGGGTCATAATGATAGCCTTAGAAAAGTTGTTTCTAGTGCCACATTCAAGGAACCATGGAGGTTTGTCTTTAGGAGTAGGTACCTCATCTGGTCTATCCTACTTTTGGGCTTGCTTGAAGATCAAGTATCCACTTCAGCAAATGTCTTATTTCTAATGTCTAGAATTTCACATTTCATGATTGACAAAACCCAGCCCACCACCCTTTGCTTGCAGCAAGAGGATTCTAAGACATGCCACATGGGCTCCAAGAATCATGAACCATCTTATCTAGACAGAACGCATGCAACCTCATGAGAGCACCAACATGATGTGATATACCTCCTTAGCAATATACCTCTTGCTCTTTGTACTGGGGATGTGATGGGAAACTTCACTCGAGAATATTGGATTATAGAGATTATGTCTTGTGGTCAATGACAATTACTCAATGTTAGAAAAACTTTTGACGTAGGCTCTAGAAATCCCTCAGGAATAGAAAGATCACTCTTTTCTTTTGGCTTTCTATTCATGGAGGGATTGCAGTGAGCCTATGGAGATCTAGGTTCGGGGTTGACCCTACTTGTCTTCGTTGCCACATAGCAATTGAGTCAGTACAGCATTGCCTTTGGGAGTGCAGAGAGGCAAGGACGATCTAGAAAGGTGTTGCTAGGATTTTCAACATCTTTCATACAACACCTTTCTATATGACCTGGGGTTCAGTAGCATGGTTATCTCTTACTGGCCCCCAGATGTTCTTCGAGGGACATGATCCAGATCTAGGTTTCTTTGTATAGCGACACTTAGTCGAGAGTTGCTCATGCCTCAGTAGACACATCATGGGAGATTCTAGCTAGCATTGCAGCTTGGCATATATGGAGAGCCAGATGTACAGAGGTGATGGAGGGTACCCAGATTCACCCTCTCAGACTATGACTAGTAATTGGACCGACACAGTACACACTCTGATGGCCATCTGGGCGAGCATGTAGGGATCCTTCAAAGCAGCCACTGCCAGGAGAGTTACTTTTTTTAGAGTTTGGAGAGGATCTCCTTTCTTCTCTGAGTCTCCTTTAGGGTTGAGGTGGCATTTTCAGCCTCTATCTTGGAATTTTTATCAGCTCCTTTTGAGCTGTTTTCTTTTTCCTCGTGCATAGCATGATGTATTCCCTCATTTGAGCTTGCTTTCGCGGTTTTCAATCATACTTAATGAAGTAATTTTCTCGAGAATTTTTTTTAAAAACTCAATTTGTAGTTTCCTAGTGGGTAAATTTTACAATCTAGAGAATGTAGAAGTTATCACAATAGTTTTCTTCGCTTCCTTATTCCAACTCAGGAAACATTATTTAGTTGGTTTGTGAATCTCATACTTGACTTGGACATAGGGACAAAATGTAGAATTTTGGGGAATCCCAGTGAGCTAGATGATTAGATAAATGGGATATCGGAGTGAGCATCTGGATTCTGCTTAGCTAAACTGTCTATAGTGAGGATGGATGTCATCGGATACAAGATATTAAACTAGAGTACTTTTCACCTACCTGATCTGAGGAGAGTTTTTCTTGCCGATAAGGTCATATCAAATTGTTTCTATTTCACAGTTCCATCTGCTCTATTCTTCTTTTTCCATACGATAGAAAGAGCTTGTTAGCTCTCCCTTTTCTTATATTTATTTATCGATTCATAATTATGTTGCACTTTTCAAAAGAACGCAAGATGGGCTTGGGGTTGATACACAAGTGATGTGTATTGGAGAGTTTTTTTCACAAAAGAATTTGAACCTAAAGAAAATGAAATGCCTGGTGCACAAATTGTACATGAAGTTGAGGGTTGAAATCCCATTTCCTTTTGGTTTGAAAACCGTCTGTGTTGATTTTGGTATCGTAAGATAACAAAGGGGGGAGACATTAAATTGTCTAATGTGCAGGAAGACAAACATGAGTGGAGCTGAAGGGCTATTTTGTTGTTATGGTATCTCCTTAAATTATAATAAATCTTCCTTCATAGGTGTTGTATACTTGATTAGAAATGCATAGGTGTTGTATATTTGAAGTCCAACAAATTTGCCTTCATAGGTGTTTTATACTTGATTAGAAATGCATGCCTTTTCATCTTTTTGTTTACTATTGTATGCCTCTTGATCCTGTCCCTCTTTCCCTTGTTTTTCCTTTGTTGTTGTTTGTGGTTCATTATTATGTTGATTGGCTCTTACACCAATATTAATATTGTATTTCCTTCCATCATGTTATTGTCATTTAATATAGTTTCTGGAAATCTTGAAGATGAATTTGTATTTTCTAGTATAAATATGGGTCTTTAGTATGCTAATCAAGTCAGTGCCTTAGTATAATGTACATTAACAAAGAATCAAGTACTTCATTCACTCAATTTCAAGCCTGTATTGCTACAGTAAACATACCCCTTCAATTGCAGCTTTGGAGCGAGAGATTCAGATTTTTTCACCGTGAAGTCATTCAACATGCTCAGGTCTTGAAACAACAACATGCCATCACATTACAAAATTTTAGGAGCAAAATGGCTTCAAGAACTCCAAAGAAGCCACAATTATCTAGAGATCTTCTCAATGAAAGAAGAGTCCAGGTATATTCTTACATTTTCCATCACACAGTTTTAATGCATAGATTTTACAAGATCATGTGAGTAGCGGCACCACACACCACCTATGTCATGCTCCACGTTGTACCTTGATGCTGTAACTTTCATTTTTTGGACATTACAGTTGTTTCTGTCAACATGTGCTCCTCGATGCCATGTGTGCCAACACACCCGTAAGTGTCTTACAGTAATACAGTTTGAAAACATGTATTATGATATCTATCAATCCTCTTATTGTTAGGATACTTTAGCGAGAATAAAGGATATAATGCTAGCAATTCATCCTGCTGATAGGGCCATTCCTCGGATCCTGTTTACAGTAATAGATGGTTCGTATATCTTTGTCTTACGTGTCTTATACATAGATTATGATTGTATTGTACAGTTTGCATGCTACAATTACTGAGACATTTCATGGTGGGCATTAGAATGCATCAGAAATTGAGCTTTAGGAGGGCATTTCGGTTTCCTCTCAGACAAGAGCTGACTATTCAATTCAACAAACATTCTTTAAACTTCTTAGTTGTGTAGATACATGGACGTAGAAGGTTTCAATGATGAAACCTCTTTCAATGGCAAGGGTATTTTTACATTTTTCATTTTCTTTCAAGATGAATCAACAGAAATGTTTAGCTGGCTTTGAAATTCTAGCTGTAATTGCCTCATCGCACATTACTTATATTTTTGTACTTGAAAAGAGATATTAGTTTACCCATTCAAAGATGTCACCAAGGGAGATAACTGGTTGTGGGATTCAAAGCTCTTATTATCAATTAGGTTCACCCTTCTCATACTTTGGCCAGTATTTGGACTGATAATATTCACACTTTGATGGCCAGTTGGGCGAGCATGCAGGGGTTCTCCCGGGCTGCCTTTGCCAGGAGGGTGATATTCCTTACGGAATGGAGGGGCTCACCCTGCCAGGAGGGTTATATTCCTTACGGAATGGAGGGGCTCACCCTGCCAGGAGGACTATATTCCTTACAAAATGGAGGGGCTTGTAGGAACAAAGTGGAGACAGGTTGTGAACACAAGTGAACAAGAGTGCACACACAAGAAAGCTCCAATAGAAATGTTCAAATGAAACAATACAAGTACTTGGTATATATAGTACCCAAGTACTACTGGTCAACCATAGGGTTGACTTTATGCCTACAACACCATATCTTTGTAATCTCTTACAAATCCCCCCTCAAAGATATGGCTGAAAGTACCCTGGAAACATCTGAGGTGTACCCTGCAGTACCTAAAGTACCATGGTTGCACAAATTCATCCAGATGGATATGCAACCTATGGAAGTGCATGAAAACAATGTCATTGTGAATCACTTCACAACCTCCCTTGACATTGTGAGAATGTCTTTGATCCCCAAGCCATGTCGGTGTCGTAAGAAAAGATTTGTTAACAGGGCTTTGGTGAAGATATCCGCCACAAGCTTGAGGGGAGGTATTAATAAACATATCTACTTAAAAGTGAACAATGCCACTAGTCCTAATTTTGTTCTTGGAATAGCCCTAGGACTATTGGCAAATGTTTAATAGGTATCGACACTTAACATGGCATGTTGAGGCTTATAGAAAATACAATGAATGTGCAAATATAATACACACAATTGCATCATGAGAGCATTCAAACCAAGGGTATATGTCTTTGGCTCTTTGTACCTTGGTACATGCATGCAAGATTAAAGTTAAAGTAGACCAATACGGCTATTTTTATGTCACTCGATTTTTTTTTTCATGAAAAAGACATCTATTAAGTAAGAACAAAAACCCGCGAGAGCAAGCTCAAAGCGGAATACATCATGAAATCATGAGGATAATAAAAAACCCCCTCAGAGTGAGGTGGAAAGAAACCAAGGCTGAGGCTGAAAGTGCCATCTCAACCCTGTAGTAGATTCAGAGAAGAAAGGAGAATCCTTCCATTCCCTGAAGAAAGAAGCCCTCCTAGCTGAGGCTGCACGGGAGTCCCCCTGCATACCCGTCCATACGGCCATCAGAGTGTGTACGATGTCTGTCCAGATATTGTCTGTCCAGATACTAGCCAATGTATGAGAGGGATGAACCTGAGTACCCTCCATAGCCTCTGTGCATCTGGATCTCGAGATATGCCAGGCTGCTATGCTCGCTATAATCTCCCAAGAAGTATCCACAGAGGCATGTACAGCTGTAAAAGGACGGTGTGGAACCACATCCAACGAGCAGAGCTCAACCCGATGACGTCGAACCGAAATGGCCCGGGAGGAGTCAAGTCCCTCATAGAAAACCTGAGGTCCTGTAAGAGAAAGCCAAGCCACCGAGCCCCAAGTCATAAAGAGTGGGGAATGGGCAAAGTGACTGAAGATCCTGGCTATCCCCATCCAAATCAATCTCGCGTGTCTGCAATCCCATAAGCAATGCTGAATAGACTCCGAAGCAGAAAGGCAACGAGGGCAAGTAGGGTCGGCTCCGAATCTGGACCTCCAAAGGTTCACTGCAATCCCTCCATGAATAGAAAGCCAAAAGAAGATAGTGATCTTTCTATTCCTGTGGGATTTCCAGAGCCTCCTCCAGAAGTACCTCTGCTGATCCGCAGTAATACCAAAAGTCTCCCAATGAGGAACTCTGGAGGGTCTCCAGCCTCTACTACTGAGCTGAAATCTCCTGGCATTACTGACCGTGTAACGAAAGAAGGGGATGGTCTTCTCTCGATGCCCCGCGTCAATCCACTCCCACTCTCCGGGGTCCCACTGTAAATACCTGATGGAAACTCCTCCATAGAGCCAAAGTCTCCAAGACCCAGTGGAGAGTAACTGGGGGTCAGGGTCTAAGAACCACTCTGAATCTGATCCCTGCATCAAAAGGCCTATGACCCTGATAGGCTGAAAAGCAGACTCAAGCAATATATCATCTGTAGATCTGAGCAATCTGCCACCATCCTGGACACTGAAAACCAAAGCATCCTCCTGTGCATCTCGGAAGGCTAAGACCTGAAGTGGAACCCCGCCTCTCGAGAAAGTACCTGCCCAAGTAGAGGTAGTGAGAGGCATATCATCTGTGTCTATCCAAGCCTCTGGAAGGGCTGTCTCAATCTGCAAGATCCTCCCCACACTCCCTCTGAGATGTCCTGTCAACCTTGACTTGGTTTCCTCTGGAAGCCTACGGAAGGCTTTCCAAGATCCTAAAGAAGAAGCAGGTCCCCTCTCCCACTTGGCCCACTGCATGTAGGGTGAGGCACCCAGTGGTCTGCCACGATCATCTAAAATACTGTCGTTCCACATGATGGGCTGCCTATCAATCTCTTCCCGGGAGGAAGGAGGAATCCTCCGAAGAGAGCTTCTGAAACTAGCCCAAGCTTTCAGAATGGCAACCATGAGAGGGGATGAAGGTGATCTGAGGTGTGCTGAGGTGAAGATCCATCTAACACTGCTCATCCAGTCTCCTCCTGAGGAAGGTGTGCACCTCTGTATGCTGCTGATAAGAAAGTCCTTCCACGGTTCCTGTCCTGGCATAAGTCCTCGCACCATTATCTTGCAGAGTAAGGCTCTGCACTGTAAATCTGGATCAATAATATTGAGACCCCCATCCTGTGTAGGGAGGATGAGGGTCTCCCAAGCCACTCTGGCTAAGGCATCTGCTGTGCCATCAAGCCCACTCCAGAGAAAGTTCCTGATCGGTCTTCTGAGCTGAATGATGCAGTCCCTAGAACGGCACCAACATGAACAAATAAACCAGGCCATGGCCAAGAGGACCTGGTTGACCACCACAACTCTAGAGGCAAGATCCAGCTTGGCTGAGCTCCAAAAGAGAAGCTTCCTTCTGATGCTCTCCAACACGGGAGCAAACTGCTGCGTGGTAGAAATACCCAAGCCGACATGGCAGCCCAAATACCTGATAGGCACACCCCTCTGAACCCAAGTGAACCCTATGTCAAGTCCCCAAACTGGAGTGTCCTCATCACTGATCCCAAAGCCATTGGATTTATGCCAATTTATCTGCGCCCCTGCCGCCAAGCAAAATAAATCCAATGCTGTCCTGAAAGAAGTCAATGTCTGTGGAGAGGCATCCAAATAAATCGCTGTGTCATCAGCCAACTCACTGTCAAGCAGCTCCTCTTCTCTTCTGATAGGAAGTCTCAGCCCAAAGATGTCAGCTTGAGATCTAACAAAGATGCTCATAGCTTCGGCCACGAATAAAAAAAGGAAAGGAGCAAGGGGGCATCCCTGACGGACTGATCTCGAAATCTGAAATCTCTCACCCCTTACCCCACCAATAAGTACCTGGCTATGGGCTGATCTGTACAAAGAGGAAACACCTCTGATCCAAACATCAGTGAATCCAAAGCGTAGAAGGGTGCCCTCCAAAAAACTCCAATCTACTCTGTCATAAGCTTTTTCAAAATCCAACAGTAGAATGGCAAGATTCTGGCCACTCTGCATGGTCCACTCTGAAGCTTCCCAGAAAGAAAAAATGTTATCAAAAATACTTCTGCCATGCACAAATCCCGTCTGAGTGTCGTGGATAAGATCAGGGAGAAGTGGCTGCAATCGGAGGCTGATAGCCTTGGCCAGAATCTTGTAACAAGTCCCCAGAAGTGTGATAGGCCTCCACTGAGACAATAAATTTCTGCTACCTCCTTTTGGGATAAGGTGGATGAGGCCCTCTATAAGCGATTCAGGCATCTCGCCAGAGTCCCAAATGGCCTGCATGGCTGAAGTAATATAGTCTCCAATCATATCCCAAAATGCAATGAAAAAAGACGGGGTGAGGCCATCTAAACCTGGGCACTTGCCCTTGTGAAGGGCTGAAAGTGCAGTCCTGAACTTTGTGTTGGTGAAAGGTGCGTCAAGTAGAACCTGCATATCCGGATTCACCAACACTGGGATACTCTGCCAAATAGCCTGTCTAGCATCCTCTATATCGTGTGTCTCAGGATCAGCAGTAAGGAGGGTGGCATAGAAATCTGAAGCTATGCGTAAGACGTCATCTGGCTCTGTCTGTAAAACCCCATGTGAGTCAATAAGCTGAGATACACTCTCTCTACTATGTCTAGGGCCAAGAGTAGAGAAAAAGTGTTTATTGACTCTACCACCCATCTGAATCCAGAAGGACTCCCGTGCATGAAGGCATACTCTGCTCTCTGATCAAGCAATAACTGCAGATGAGCCCTTGCTGCAGCAAGGCGCTCCTGAATCCAAGCATCTGAAGGCCGTTTCTGCTCTTCCCTCTGCAAAGCTGCTAACTGCTGGCGAACACCAATCTCACGTCTGAGAATATCTCGTCTTCTGGTAGAAGCAACTGAGATGTAAAAGTCGCTAATACCAGAGAGGGCAGCGGCTAAATGTAAAGGATGTGGCTGCCCTCCCTGGACATGAGCAAACCATATCCGTAGGGCTGCCTCTGTAAGGTCCTCCTCTGTGTAAAAGGCATCTGGAATCCTGATGCTGGCAGATCGGCCTCTCAAGTGAGGCTCTGAGATAGCCAGAACAACAGGGAAATGGTCTGAGGTGGAAACCCCCACAGCAATGCATACCGATCCACCTCTGTCTAGTGCCCAGTCATCTACATAAAATCTGTCAATGCGTGCATGAATAGGCATCTGTTGCCTCCTGTTCGACCAAGAGAACAGGAGGGACTGTGGCTGAATAAGAAAGGCATCATCACACCAAGTATCTCTGCCACAGAAATGGAAAAGGAAGGCATCCCAAGCTGCTCTCTCCAAAGAGTGAAGTCCGCCTTCTCTACCCCCTTTTTTGTCTGAAGGTAACTCGACCATGTTAAAGTCACCTCCAATCACCCAAGAATCCACAATGGGGGCCCAGGAGAGCAAAGTCTTCCACATAAGGACACGTTCCCCTCTAATGTTGGAGGCATATAGGTTGAGGAAGCCAACCTTACACCCTCCAATCAAAAGAATAATCCACTGAGCTCTAGAGGGGATAATGACTCCGTGCCCAACAACTAAGGGGAGAACCGAATGCGAAACTGAAATAGAAGTGCCACCCCTAGTGCCCAAAGCAGGCGACCAAAAAGTATGTCCTGAAAGCAACTTGCCTGACTTGGCACAATCTCTATAATCCAGCTTGTGCTCTTGAATAAATAATATATCAATGGGACCCCCAGTAACACCTGGATGAAGCTGATCCCGGATCAGCTGTCTACGGCGGCGATGTGGGACGCCACCTAGGCCCTGTATGTTCCAACTGATAATCCTCATCGACGGGAGGATGTAGAGTGGAACACCTTACCCGACCTAGTGGCGGAAACAAACCCCTCAACAGGGGAAGACCTCCTGCTCGAGGAAGGAGGGAAGGAACCCAGTGGAGGAAAGTCAATAGGGGAAAGAATCCTGGCACCTGAAGAAGAAGCCCTGTCAATAGGAAATCCAACCACTGGCTCCCCAAAAGTAGCGGGTACAAACTCCTCCTCTAGGAAATCTGAACTCTCTGCCAAGGCTGAAAACGAGTTCCTGTGGAGCAATCCAGACACCGGAGTACGAAGGATCCCTTGTGAGGGAAGAGGATCAACAGTGTAAGCTATCCCCTTCCCCCTGTCCAAGGGAGGGAGTGAGGAAGGCTCTCTACCCGGTGTCTGCCCAGTCGCGGAAATCTCTCCGTCCTCAAGAGGAACATCTGGCAGTGCTGGATCTAAGGAAGAAGCTGCAACTGGGGAGGAGGTCGAAGCTTCAGCGTCTCGGACTGTGCAAGGTGAGACAGGAAGGACAGCTCGAGGTGAAGCAGAGTCTACTAAGGTACCCTCGTGAACTGAAGGAGGGACCTGCACACGTACTGGAACCCACTGTAAAGCGTCGCGTGTGCCTGAGGGAGGTGGGGGTCGAGGAGCAGGTGAAGGACCTGTACCACCCCCCTGACGAGGCCGAGGAATAGGTACTGGACCTGTATCACCACCTGACTGAGTAGGACCGCCACGTGAAGAACGAGCAGGAGCTGGACCTGTACCACCCCTCTGTCGAGGTCGAGGGGCAAGTGCCGGGTCTAATCCCCCCCCCTGTCCCCCCTGTCAATGCCCTGAGGCGGTAGCTGTACCAGAGGGCTTCTTAGGCCTTTTCTTCTTCCTGGGACAATCCCTGGCAAAGTGTCCCGAGGTCCTGCAAATCCTGCACTGGTCCTGCCTGCCTGAAATCTCCACTCTCTGGCGAAAAAAGGAACCATCCGGGCGGTGTATCATGACGTGGTCCATCTCGAGGTTAGGATCCTTGCAAAGGACCCTAACTCTAGGAACCCCATCAGCCTTGGTTGCCTCTGCTGCAGTCAATGGCAACCCAGGGAGGGGTGGGATCTCAGCAACTGTGCCAAAATGCTCCCCAATAACAGAAAGAAGTCGATGGTAAACCTGGGGAAGCCCGGGGAACCTGATGAAGAGCGAGAAGAACTTCTTATCTGCCTCTACTGGGTCGAAACCAAGGTGAAAGGCTTCAAAGAAGATCTTCCTGTGTCCCAGGTGTAAAAACTCGGCCTTGAGTACAGTGCTCGCAGCCTCTGGAGTGTCAAAAACAACCTGGAAAAAACCTCATCCCAGAAGGCGAACATCTACCAATCGTCGAGGAGCGAGGTCTGGGGGGAGAGCCGCAAGCATCCAGTCTCTGGCTTGGGATCTGGAAGGGTGAGACCCGAAGATGCGTGCTAGCAAAGTGGTAGAGCACTCAATCTCTACATCCTTCTTGAGCTGCTGCAACTCGTCTTTAGAGAAAGTGATAGTTTTCGCGGCCGGTGGAGATGGAGTAGGATTGGCTAACGGGGAATCCATCGCCAATCAAGGTGAGGAGGCCGACTCGAACAGAAAAAAAAACTCCTTCCGTTCCAAAAAAGCTGCGAGGGGCAAGGGAGGGGAAAGGAGGCTAAGAGGAAGCAGGGGGGAAGGGGAGGGAAGGAGGAGAGGGGCTGGGGCTGAGAGGGGAGAGGGGCAAGCTGAGAGGGAGGGAGGGGAAAGGAGAGGAGAAGAAAGGGAGGAGTGAGAGGAAGAGAGGGGGCGGGAGAGCAAGCAGGGAGGGGGCGGGACAGCAGGGGAGGGTGGGCTGGACAGCAAGGGGGAGGGGGCGGAGGCAGGGGAGAGGGAGCGGAGCAGCAGGGGGGAAGGGGCGGAGGCAGGGGGGAGAGGGGGAGCAGCAGGGGGGAGGGGGCGGAGGCAGGGGAGGGGGGGCGGAGCAGCAGGGGGAGGGGGCGGAGGCAGGGGAGGGGGGGGACAGCAGGGGGCAGGGGGAGCAGCAGGGGGGAGGGGGCGGAGGCAGGGAGAGGGGGCGGAGCAGCAGGGGGGAGGGGACGGAGGCAGGGAGAGGGGGCGGGACAGCAGGGAGAGGGGGCGGGACAGCAGAGGGAGGGAGCGAGGGACAGGCAGGGGGAGGGGGCGGAGTAGCAGGGGGGGAGGGGGCGGAGCAGCAGGGGGGGAGGGGGGGGAGCAGCAGGGAGGGGCTAGGGACAGGCTGAGGGGGGAGAGAGACGGGCTGAGGGAGGGGGAGCAGCAGGGGAACGGGGAGGAGCAGCAGCTCGTTCCTTAGGGTCCAATAAATTCTTACTGTTTCAGAACACCTATGTCACTCGATTTGGACATCTAAGTAAGAAAATTATCTATAAGACCTTATCTTTGCATAAGCTTGCCTCTATTTTAATCCCTAATAAGATTTTTATTATGTGCAATAAATTAGCAACTTCCAAAGTTACAAAAATACCTAGAGGTTTACTATAAAATCAATTAAAGAAACATGTGCTAATATGAGCGCTGTCGATTGAGGTTTTAAAAAATATATATTCCATAAAAAAACATTCATTCAAGTATAACTCCATTGAGTGTTGCTCGGATAATCTGCTCAAGGGTTACCACTCATAATATGTACGCACCCTATAATCCGGCATGGCAGAAAGCTATGGAAGCTGAGATTAAATCCATTGAGAAGAATGCCACATGGGACTTGGTTGATATGATTGTTGGCTATGGCAATGCAACTCTCGCTGTCACAGAAGATAGAGTTTGCTTCGCCATCCTATGCATGATGCAAGTCATGCAAAAGCTTCCTTTTAACCACATTAACTCCGTAGTGGCTGAATTTGCAGCTTTGTACTCTGCGTCACTGGAGGAAAGATCGCTCTTGCTTCTTACTGAGCCATGAGATACAGGCTAAACCCAATGAGAAGCAATAGCCAGTAGTGGACTGTTTGCCATCAATGTCCCTTGACCAATCTGAGTCGGTGAAACCACTCAGCGCTAGATCACAATCTGAAGCATAATGCAACCCAAAAGAGAGAGTGCCATGGACATATCTGAGAACCCTCTTTGCTGCATTCCAATGTGTGATCGTGGGACAATGCATGAACTGGCTCAAAAGCCCTGTGACGTAGGCAATATCAGGCCGTGTGGAGCATAGATATATCAAACTGCCAACCAACTGCCTGTACAAAGTGCCATCAAACTTTTCAGCAGTATCATGCTTACTCAGCTTGAGTTCCTTTTCCAATGGAGTAGCCACATGCTTACAGTTCTCCATTTTAAATTTCTGCAACAACCCCTTTGAATACTTTGTCTGTGACATAGAAATCCCATCATGGGTCTGCCAAAACTCAATGCCAAGTTTGTTCGCCTCCCCTTCTATATGACCTGGGGATCAGTGGCTTGGCTCACTCGGGCCCCAGGTTTTCTTTGAGAGACATGACTCGTCTTGGGCTCTTCACATCTGACGACACCTTGTGGAGTCGTGCTCTTTAGAGGATGTTCCAACCACTCTCTTCAGGACTGCTCATTCCTCAGTTGACTCTCCATGGGAGGTTTTAGCTAGCATTGCAGCATGGCACATTTGGAGAGCCAGGTGCACTGAGGCTATGGAGGGTTCTCAGGTTCACCCTTCTCAGACCTTGGCCAGTATTGGACAGATACGGTACACACTCTGATGGCCATATGGGCGACCATGCAGGGATCCTCTCGAGCAGCCTCCTCCAAGAGAGTTACTTTTCTTAGGGATTGGAGAGACTCTTCCTTCCTTGCTGAGACTTCTATAGGGTTGAGTTGGCATTTTCAGCCTCAGCCTTGGTTTCTTTCTACCTCATTCTTCTGAGGTGTTTTTTATTACATGCTTAGCATGTTGTATTTCCGCACAGAGCTTGCTCTAGCGAGTTTCTTTCTTACTTAATAGAAGTCTCTTTTTTGCCAAAAAAAAACTCAATGCCAAGACAATAATGCAATAGGCCCAAATCTGTCATGTCAAAGTTGTGACATACAGTGGACTGCATTGCTGTAATTTG
Source organism: Dipteris shenzhenensis (assembly GCF_047967505.1). Taxonomy (NCBI): domain Eukaryota; kingdom Viridiplantae; phylum Streptophyta; class Polypodiopsida; order Gleicheniales; family Dipteridaceae; genus Dipteris; species Dipteris shenzhenensis. The sequence continues at coordinate 22,244,871 of NC_141622.1, read as the reverse complement.
CTGCAAATCATTGCCAGTGAGTATGATGTCATCCACATATAGTACCAACATGACCAATTCTGATATTTGCTGCAGAACATACAGATTTGGCTCTGTATGAGTATTGACGAAGCCCTGGGATAGCAAAAACTGATGTATCTTCTGATACCACGCACGAGGTGCTTGCTTCAATCCCTTCGAATACTTTGTCTGTGACATAGAAATCCCATCATGGGTCTGCCAAAAGTCAATGCCAAAAAAGTTGCAATCGGGAAAAAAAACTTGCAAGAGCAAGCGGAGCTGCTGCTCCTCCCCATGAGCTACTGCCCTCCCCTCTCCCTCTCTCAGCCAGCCCCCTCTCCCTCTCCCTCCCCCTCGCTGCCCCCCCCCCCTCCCCCCCTCGCTGCTCCTCCTCTCCCTCCCCTCTCGCCAGCCCCTTCTCCCTCCTCCCTCTCCCTCCCTCTCCCCTTCCTCTTCTCCGCCCTCCCTCTCCCCCCGCCGCTACCCCCTACCTCTCCCTCCCCGCCCAACCTCTCCCCCACCCGTCAGCCCCCCCGCCCCCCTTCTCCTCCCCCGTCCCCTCCCCCGTCATCCCTCTCCCTCGCCAGCCCCCCCCCGCTGCCCCCCTCGCCGCTGCCCCTTTCTCCTCTCCCCTCCCCGCTGCCCCCCTCCCCGCTGCCCCCTTCTCCTCTGCCCTCCCTCTCCCCCGCCAGCCCCCCCGCCCCCTTCTCCTCCCCCGCCCCCCCCCCCTCGCCCTCCCTCTCCCCCCTTGCTGCTCTCACCCTCCCCGCTGCCCCCTTCTCCTCCACCCTCCCTCTCCCCCGCCAGCCCCCCTGCCCCCTTCTCCTCCCCCGCCCCCCTCCCTCCCCCATGCTCTCCCCCCCCCCCCCCCCCCCGCTGCTCTCCCTCCGCCCCTAGGTGACAGGGGGGGGGGGGGGGAAGATTTTTCCAAAAAAAAAAAAAAACAACCTCCTCCCTCTCCCTCCCCGCCCCCTTCCTCCCTATCTCCCCACGCCTCCCCCTCAGCCTACCTCCGTCTCCCCTCTCTTTCTCCTTCTTCCTGCCCCTCTCTTTCCCTTCCCTTCCCCTCTCTCCTACCCTCTCTTTCTCCTTCTTCCTGCGCCCACGTTCAGGGCGTCCTGGGCAGTAGTTTCACAGACGGAGCTTTATCAGTGTTGGAATCGGCCTTTTCACATCGATTGGCGAATGGATCCCCATTCAGCCAATCTCCGTCCACCTCCACTGGCCGCGAGAACCGTCATTTTTTCAGAAGACGAGCTGCAGCAGCTCAAGAAAGATGTGGAATTAGAGGGCTCCACATCACTTTTCGCCCGCATCTTTGAGTCACACCCTTCCGGATCACAGGCTAGAGACTGGATGTTGGCGGCGTTACCAGGAGACCTCGCCCCTCACCTCAGGGATATTCGACTTTTGGGACGTGGATTCTTCCAAGTGGTTTTCGACTCCCACGAGTCCACAACCCTTGTTCTCAAAGCTAATCCCCTGGCTTTGGGCTCGAGGAGGATCTTTCTTTTGCCCTACACCTTGGGCTTTGATCCGGTCGAGGAGGATAGGCAAGTCACATCACTGTTCATTAGGTTTCCTGGTCTTCCTCAGGTCTACCATCGACTGCTTGCCACTATCGGAGCCACATTCGGAGTGGTCACGGAGATCCCCTCCCTTCCTGGCATGCCTTCTTCCTTGGCAGAGGCAGTCAGTGCAGACGGGGTGCCTCGTGTTAGGGTCATTGTCTCTGACCCTAACATCTCAGATGACCACATTATGCTTCAGCGTCCAGACGACTCTCTCTTTCGACAGAGAGTCGAGATTTCTAGTAGACAGGACCAGTGCAAGATTTGCAAGACCCTTGGGCACTTTGCTAGAGACTGCCCAAGGAAGAGAAAAAGACCCAAGAGGTCTTCTGGTGCGGCTCCTTCACGTAGTACTACCACGACTGCACCTCCCCAGCACCCTGTACCACGCACTCCAGGACCACCAAGAGCAACAGGGCGCCCTGTTTCACACACCCCAAGACCACCAGGGACAGCAGGGCGCCCAATGCCCGCAGCACACCCAGTACCACGATGGAGAGCTATCAGAGTAGCTCCCTTACCTCAGGAGGAGACTCTTGATCCTGTTTAGACAGATGCCTTCCAGACTCCAGAGGTGGATGTTGCTGCAGCCCCAGACACTACAGTTCCACATCAGGAGGGGCCTTTAGATCCACCAGCCCCAGTCACTTTGGTCTCTGACCCCTTGGTTTCTGACCACGAGGGGACTACAGGTACTTCCCCACATACTGTTCCTGCCACAGTCAGGACAACCGAGAAAGTGCAGGCGCAGATGAGGGCTCCTGATTCCTCTTCACCCCAGCCACAGGCCTCCTCAATCCCCAGCTCCAGTTCTGCTGATAGAGGCCTGGCAGGTCCTTCTCCTCCATCTTCCACGAGTGCACGTCTTCTTCGCACTCCTCGGCCAGACTTTCATGGATGATGAGGAGTTTGTGCCCTCCACCTTAGGGGTCCCAGTCATTGGGATTCCTTTTGACAGGGCCTCCCTTTCAGCAGGGGTGGGGATCCTTTCACCTGTTGAGTTTCCTGCCCTCAGTAGGAGTGTTTCAGCCCAACAGAAGCTGGTCTCCTCTACTAGGTCGGGTAAGCCTTTCCATCCAGCATCCTCCTGTCGATGAGGATAGTCAGCTGGAACATACAGGGCCTAGGCGGAGTTCCACACCGTCGCCGTAGGCAGCTAATCCGGAACCAGCTTCATCCAAGCGTCACTGGAGGTGCTATTGATATCCTTTTTATCCAGGAACAAAGCTGGATGCCAGTGATTGCTCTAAATCTGGCAAACTGCTTTCAGGACATACCTTCTGGTCGCCTGCTATGGGCACAAGGGGAGGTACTTGCATTTCGGTCTCTCTTTCTATTCTCCCCTTGGTTGCTGGTCATGGTATTATCTCCCCTTCTAGAGCTCAATGGATCATTATTTTGATTGGAGGGCGTAAGATTGGTCTTCTCAATCTTTATGCTCCCAACAACAGAGGGGAGCGGATCTCCTTTTGGAAGGAGTTACTCTCTTGGGCCCCCATTGCAGATTCTTGGATCATTGGTGGCGACGTCAACATGGTTGAGTTGCCTTCAGACAAAAAGGGAGGCAGACAGGGTGGAATTCATTCTTTGGAGAGGGCACCCTGGGATGCCTTTCTCTTTTAGTTCAGTGGCAGAGACACTTGGTTGGATGATGCCTTTCCTATTATGCCACACTGACTCCTATACTCTTGGTCGAACAGGAGAATACACATGCCCATTCATGCACGGATTGACAGATTTTATGTAGTTGATTGGGCACTTGACAAAGGAGGATCTGTATGCATTTCTACTGGGGTTTCCACCTCACATCATTTTCCAGTGGTGTTGCAGATTCTTGAGCCTCATCGGAGAGGATGCTCTGCCAGTGTCAGGATTCCGGATGCTTTTTATATAGAGGATAGCCTCATGGAGGATATTTTACAGATTTGGGTTTCTCACATACAGGGTGGAGCTGTCCATCCATCTCAGGTAGCTGCAGCCTTATTCGGAATTAGTGGCTATTATCGTTCAGTCGCTGATTCTAGGAGACGTGAGATTCTTAGATGTGAGATTGGTATACGCCAGCAGTTAGCAGAAGAGGCCCACAGATGCTTGGATTCAAGAGCGCCTTGCTACAGCAAGGGCTCATTTGCAGACATTGTTGGATCAGAGAGCAGAGTATGCCTTTCATGCACGGGAATCCTTTTGGATTCAGACCGGTGGCAGGGTCAACAAACACTTTTTCTCTACTCATGGGCCCAGACATAGTAGAGATAGTGTTTCGCAGCTTGTTGACTCAGACGGGGTGTTACAGTCAGATCCTGATGCTGTCATGCATGTAGCTTCAGACTTTTTTGCATCCCTTCTTACTGCAGATCCAGGCACACAGGCCATTGATGATGCCAGAGAGGTTATTTGGCAGTGTATCCCTGTATTGGTGAAGGATGAGATGTATGTTTCTCTGGATGCACCTTTCACCAATGCAGAATTCAAGACTGCATTACTTGCCCTTCACAAGGGCAAGTGCCCAGGTTCAGATGGACTTACCCCCTCCTTTTTTATTACTTTTTGGGAGCAGATTGGTGATCACATTACATCAGCCCTGCAGGGCATGTGGGACTCTGGTGAGATGCCGGACTCACTCACAGATGGTCTCATTCATCTCATCCCAAAGGGGGGTAATAGGAATCTTGTGTCTCAATGGAGACCCATCACTCTTTTGGGCACTTTTTACAAGATTCTGGCGAAAGCCATCAGTCTGCGGCTACAGGTTTTTCTTCCAGATTTGATTCATGACACGCAGACAGGGTTTGTGCATGGCAGAAGTATTTTTGATAATATTTTCTCATTTTGAGAGGCCTTAAAATGGGCCATGTAGAGCCGCCAGAGATTGGCCATTCTACTCTTGGACTTTGAGAAAGCTTACGACAGAGTAGACTGGGATTTCTTAGAGGGTACTCTATCTCGCTTTGGTTTTTCAGATGCATGGATTAAAGGAGTATCCTCTCTCTACAGATCAGCCCATAGCCAGTTGCTCATTGGGGGGGTAAGAGGGGACAGGTTTCAGATTTCCAGATCCATCCGCCAGGGATGTCCTCTTGCCCCGTTTCTTTTTCTGTTTGTGGCAGAAGCTATGAGTATCTACATTAGATCTCAAGCTGATATTTATGGGCTGAGGCTTCCTATCCACCGGGAAGAAGAGCTCCTGGATAGTGAGTTGGCAAATGACACGGCTGTTTTTTTTTAATGCCTCCCCCAGGACACTCACTTCCTTCCGGACAGCCTTGGATTTGTTTTGCACGGCTGCAGGTGCACACATTAATTGGCATAAATCCAGTGGTTTTTGGATTTGCGAGGATGACACCCCGGATTGGGGTAATGATATTGGCTTCACTTGGGTACAGAGGGGCTTCTCCGTCAGATATTTGGGCTGCCAGGTTGGGGTGGGCATCTCTCCCTCACAATAGTTTGCTCCGGTGTTGGAAAGCATCAGAAGAAAGCTCCTTTTCTGGAGCTCAGCCAAACTTGACTTGGCCTCCAGGGTGGTGGTGGTTAACCAGGTTCTTCTAGCCACAGCATGGTTTGTTAACTCTTGTTGGTGCCACTCTAGGGATTGTATCACTCAGCTTAAGAGGCCTGTACGAAACTTTTTTTGGAGTGGTCTAGATGGCACAACTGATGTTACAGCCAGGGTGGCTTGGGAGACCTTGATTCTTCCTACAAGAGAAGGGGGTTTGAATATCATCGACCCAGATCTACAGTGCAGAGCTTTACTCTGCAAGTTCGTTGTGAGAGGGCTTATGCCAGGACAAGAGCCTTGGAAGGAATTTTTTATCAGATGCATACAGTCTCGCACGCCCACTTCAGGAGAGGATTGGACACACAGTACTAGATGGGTTTTCACCACAGCCCACCTCAAGTCTCCCTCTTCCCCTCTTATGGTTGCTATCCTGAAAGCATGGGCCAGCTTCAGGAGTACTCTTCGCAGGATTCCCCCATCCACCCGTGAAGAGATTGAAAGGCAGCCTATCATGTGGAATGATAGGATTTTGGATGAGCTTGGCAGACCACTTGGAGCTTCTTCTTACATGCAGTGACCAAGATGGGAAAGGGGCCTTGCATCTACAGTGGGAGCATGGAAAGCCTTTAGGACGCTTCCTGCAGACCAACAGGCCCAGATGGTTCTTAATCTCAGAGGAGTGCAGGGAGAGTCCAGCAGATTGATGCAGCCTTGCCCCTGGATTGGGTGGACACAGATGACATGCCTATTACTTGCTCCACTTGGATGGGGGCATTTTCCAGATTGGGAGTTCCTTTACAAGTGATTGCTTTTCTTGGCCCACATGAGGATGCCTTAGTATTTGATGTTTCTTCGGGGGGCAGGCTGTCCAGATCCAGAGACGATATCTTGTTGGAGGTACCGTTTCAGCCAGTCAGGATAGTGGGCTTCACGGAGCATGGCTCTCTTTCACAGTGGTACTTGGATCCTGACCCGCTTCTCCTCGCCCTTGGCTCATGGAGGCTGTGGCTCTATGGAGGTGTCCCAATTAAGTTTTTGCAGTGGGACCCTGGGGAATGGGAATGGATAGATGAAGGGCACCGAGAGAAGGGCATCCCCTTCTTTCGTTACACGGTTAGTAATGCTAGGAAATTCCAGCTCAGCTCTAGGGGTTGGAAGCCTACCATAGCTCCTCATTGGGAGAACTTTCAGATTTCTGCTGACTTGCAGAGAATTTTTTGGCAGAGGCTCTGGAAATCCCACCGGAAAAGAAAAATCACTCTCTTCTTTTGGCTTTTTATTCATGGTGGGATCGCAGTGAACCATTGGAGGTCCAAGTTCGGAGCTGACCCTTCTTGCCCTCGCTGCCTTTCTGTTTTGGAGACAATACAGCACTGCCTATGGGATTGCAGACAGGCGAGAATCATATGGAAGGGGATTGCAAGACTTTTCAGCACTTTTGTTCGCCTACCTTTCTATATGACCTGGGGATCAGTGGCTTGGCTTACTCTTTCAGGGCCCCAGGTATTTTTTGAGAGACTTGACTCCTCTTGGGCTCTTCACATCCGATGACACCTTATGGAGTCGTGCTCTCTAGAGCATGTTCCGGCCACTCTTTTCAGGGCTGCTCACTCCTCGATCGACTCTCCATGGGAGATCCTAGCTAGCATTGCAGCATGGCACATTTGGAGAGCTAGGTGCACTGAGACTTTGGAGGGTTCTCAGGTTCACCCTTCTCAGATCTTGGCCAGTACTTGGACAGATACGATACACACTCTGATGGCCATTTGGGCGACCATGCAAGGATCATCTTGAGCAGGCTCCTCCAGGAGAGTTACTTTTCTCAGAGATTGGAGAGACTCTCCCTTCTTTGCTGAGACTTCTACAGGGTTGAGATGGCATTTTCAGCCTCAGCCTTGGTTTCTTTCTACCTCCTTCCTCTGAGGTATTTTTATTACATGCTTAGCATGGTGTATTTCCACACAGAGCTTGCTCTAGCGGGTTTCTTTCTTACTTAATAGAAGTCTCTTTTTTGAAAAAAAAAAAAAAAGTCAATGCCAAGACAATAATGCAATAGGCCCAAATCTGTCATGTCAAAGTTGTGACATAAAGTGCACTGCACTGCTGTAATTTGCTGCAAATCACTGCCAATGAGTATGATGTCATCCACATATAATACCAACATGACCAATTCTGATTTTTGCTGTAGAACATACAGATTTGGCTCTGTATGAGTGTTGACGAAGCCCTGGGACAGCAAAAACTGATGTATCTTCTGTTACCACGCGCGAGGTGCTTGCTTCAGCCCATATAGAGCCTTCCTGAGCTTGCATACCTTGTGCTCTTTTCCCTTCACCTCAAAACCTTGGGGCTGATGTACATAGACCTCCTCTTAAGATCTCCATTGAGGAAAGCGGTCTTGACATCCATCTGGTACACTGACCAACCATAAAATGCAGCAAGAGGGATGACAAAACAAATGGTGGTCATCTTGGCCATTGAAGCAAAAGTCTCCTCATAATCTATCCCCTCCTCTTGTGCATACCCCTTGGCAACCAAACAGGCTTTGTGTTTCTCAATTGTGCCATCTGAATGGTATTTCACCTTATAAATCCATTTCGTGCCAAACACATTTTTTCCAATGGGCGCATCAACCAAGTCCCATATGGCATTCTTCTCAATGGATTTAATCTCAGCTTCCATAGCTTTCTGCCATGCGGGATTATGTTGAGCATCCTTGAAGCTTTGAGGCTCATTTTCAGCTTCCATCACTGAGGTCATTAAAGCACAATTGACCTTTTTCTAAATTTTCTGAGTACTGGCCCTGGTTTTCCTCAAAGTAGGCTGATCCTTAGCATCTTGAATGGTTAACCTTGCCCAACGTGGAATAGATTTCTCTGTTGTACCACTCGGAATCTTTAGTGGCCTCACAACGTTGATAATGCCTCCAAACATGAGGCTGTCTATTCTCATTAATTGGCTGCAAATCTGAAACATTTGAGGGAGAGCCATCTGAACTATGAGAAGTAGAAGGGGAAGCATCAGGAGACTTTGTCTCATCATCCTCAAACTGAATGATGTCCAAAGGGGTGTCATCATATGGTGGCAACTCTGCACTAGCGGGCTGCATGCACTCATTCTCAGCAAAAAGAACATCTCTGCTGATTATTACCTTCCTGGTAGTGGGATTATAAAGCCTAAATCCCCTGCTTTTACTGCTATTCCCCACGAAAATGCATTTGACGCTCTTGTCATCAAGCTTTTCCCGATGTGCATCTGGAACCAAAGCATATGCCACTGATCCAAAAACTCTGAAATGACTAACCTTTGGCTTAAAGCCATACAAAGCCTCAAATGGAGTCACATTAATCAAAGCTTTGGTAGGGCATCTGTTGTGAATATAAGTAGCTGTCACAACTACTTCTCTCCAAAAAGCCATTGAGACTCTCTTGAATTTCAACATGCATCTCGTCATCTCCATGAGAGTACGATTCTTCCTCTCAGAGAGTGGATTATGCTGTGGTGTGTAAGGGCATGTCAAGTGATGTTTAATCCCATGCTGCTTCAAAAATCCCTGGAATGCATGTGACATGTACTCTCCCCCTCTATCTGAGTTGAGTGCTCCAATTCTAGAATTGGTTTGGTTCTCAGCCATAGCTTTGAACTCCTAAAACCAATAGAACACCTCAGATTTTTCCTTCATGGAAAAAGCCATGTGAACCTAGAGAAGTCATCTATAAAGGTCACAAAGTGCCTTGCTCCTCTATGCGTGGGAATAGTCATGGGGCCACATACATCACTGTGCACTATCTGCAACACTCTAGTTGCCTTGACCCAATTCTTGCCTTGTTTATTGAATGGCAATCGATGCAATTTGCCAAGTGTGCTGTAATTTATGGCATTCCCTGAGTCATATTATTGTTATACAAGTAGGACAATGCCTTGTGATGGACATGTCCAAACCTGACATGCCATAAATCAGCCTGAGAAGTATTTGCTACAGCCAATACCTTCTAATTAAGCTTGTATAAGCCTCTGTCATATGTGTCTGTTGCTACAACCTCATATCCTTTCTTTGGATCCTTGATCCTGCATTGGTTATCCTGAAATTCGACCAACATATGTTGATCATGGGCAATGTTTGAAACTGAAATCAGATTTTGTCTCAAATCTGGAACATACCAAACATCTCAAAGATACTTAACTTTTTCATTATCAAGCTGAATAGGAATGTGCCTAACTCCGATGATGTCTTGAGAAGCATCATTGGCACACGTAACCTGTCTGCCATGAACAGGTGTGATGCTCTCAAACCACTCCTGGCGAGGAGTCATGTGCTTAGTAGCACCACTGTCGATATACCATGTATCACTTGCAACAAGGGAAGCATCCCCCGATTGACTTTCAGCATTCAAATCCCCCCTAGCATCCATCTTCTCATTAACTGCAGCAAACACAAAATCTCTATCACCTTGGGCAAGATGAGCTTAACCATGTGCATCTGAAGCACGAGTTTTAGTGGGGGCAACAAAATTACTGCTAGAGCTATCCCTTTGCCTCTTCTTTTCATTGGCAATCCTTTTCTGACACTCTTGGCTTCTTGCAATAATTGCATTTGCCCTTTTTCTGATTTTTGCTTGAACTGCTTGCATTCCTCTCCTTGGGCTGAGTTGTATGGCTGTGTTTTGGCTCAAACTTTTTCTGAAATTTGCCCTTTCCACCCATGGCAAGCGCTTGCTCACCCTAACGAGAGGCTTTGGCAAAATTTGAGCATCTCTCCTCTTCTTGCAACAAAAGGCCAACTAACTCATCGAATGGAGAGTGGGGCTGCCCTAAGAACAATGGTCAATGAAGTGACGAATGTGCCATATGAGGATGCTAAGCTATTGAGAGTAATAGAGACGAGCTTCTTGTCTTCTATTTCCTCATCAATACTTGTGAGCTGATCATGTAGATCAGTGATCCTGGCAATATGATCAGTGATGGCCTGGCCTTCCTACATCTCGAGATCCTTGAGCTGATTTGTCAAGGCAATGGCCCTTGCCTCATTCTTAACATGATACATGTTTGCCAATCTTTCCCATGCTGCCTTTGCATCCTTGCACGACTTGATAGTCATCATAATGTGCCTCTTCACATTTGTGGCAATCAAAAACATCGCTTGGGCACTGCGGCGGTCAAACTTCTTGTGCTCCTCTGTCGATGCTATGGGACTAGCAGGAGGGGATGTAGCAATCTGTTGTCTGCCTGTAGTTGTCTGCCTGTAGTCTGACCCGAAGATGCTGTGCTGGATGTAGATGAGCCTGTTGGCCTCACCTCATCCCCACTAACAATATCCCACAAGCCCTTACCAACCAAGATGTTCTTAAGCATAAATGACCACAAGGCATAGTTTGGTCCATCCAGCTTGTCACCCTCGGACAAATTGCCAAAACTGTCTGAAAGAGTCGACATGATGCAAAATGGGATACCCACAAGCTGCAAATGTACCTGCAAAAAGAACTGCAAGTCCCAAAAGTACAACTGGTTGCAAATGGACCTGCAAATCCCAAACTAATACTGTCTGCAAATGCAAAGTACGGCTGGCTGCTTTGAAATGCCACTGATTGCACAATGCAATCATTGCAAAAATGGCATCAACCAATCATTGCACTCTGCTGCAATCTAAAGTGCAATCCCAAACTGAAAATGCACAACCCAAATTTGAAATAGCGCACCCACGAGTGCTCAAATGCATCCAACGGAGCTCAAAAGCATCCACAACTGTAAAGTAACTGCAAATGCACCCAACAATGCAGAGTATCTGCAAATGCATCTGAGAGTGCAAGAGTATGGGCTGCAAAAACAGTCCCGAAGCGAAATACACAGCTCAAAATGCTTACTGAAAGTGCACCTTAGCCCGAAACACCCGGGAGAGGCTGAAGCTAAAAAGGGTCCAGATCTAAGTAAAAACGCCGAAAAACAGTCGAAAACTGCTCAAATCGTCTTCTAACAAGTCGTATGGACTCGAAATCAGGTTCTGACAAGTCGTACAGACTCCCGGCACTGTCACGCAAATGTACGGGCAGATCCATACGAACTATGCGGACGTCCGTACAACTCAAACAAAAGCTGGAGAGCTGAATGTGAGAACCAAGAACGCGCACTAGAGCACCAAGCTTGCGAGTCTCTGGAAGCAAGCGCGGGATTGGACTCTAGAGACAGAAGCGCTCTGATACCAAATGTAGGAACAAAGTGGAGACAGGTTGTGAACACAAGTGAGCAAGAGTGCACACACAAGGAAGCTCCAATAGAAATGTTCAAATGAAACAATACAAGTACTTTGTATATATAGTACCCAAGTACTATTGGTCAACCATAGGGTTGACTTTATGCCTACAACACCATATCTTTGTAATCTCTTATAGGGCTCACCCTTTTTCTCAGAGACTACATCAGGGTTGAGGTAGCATTATCAGCCTCAACCTTGTTTTCTTTCCAGCTCAGTTTGAGTTTTTATTTACTCTTCTAGAGTGTTTTTTCTCATGCCTAGCATGATGTATTTCTACAATGAGCTTGCTCATGCGGGTTTTTTCATACTTAATAGAAGTCTCTTTCATGAGAAAAGAAGAAGAAAAAGCTCTTATTATTTATCAGGAAAATCCCACACATTAAAAACTAGAGCAAGGCATTGGGCTGTGTAGTAAAGGGGAAAAATAAACTAAGGAAGATTAAAGGGGATAAAATATATTCTATACGAGTCCCCCTGCTACTTCATTATAATGTACTCCTTTCCTACTCTGCTCACGGAGACCTTGCCTCCCGCCACAGCATGAGACGACGAGATAGACACAAATACGAGATACTTTTGCAGCTCACAGGAGAGGCACCATGGCTCCTGGCTATATCTTCTAACTCTGACTTTGAGATTGAGTCTAGCTATTAGTTCCTACTTTTCGAACTCTGAGCTTGATTTTTGTGCTTCTGAGTTTAAGTTTAGTCTATTTTAGTATAGCACTCAGCAAAGGGCTCTAGCGACCCCTTTGCCTTAGCCCATTGTGGCTTGTATGAGCATGTGTCACTTTGATCTATACTTTGTTTGGCAGAGTCTGGACTGGGGGCAGATGGACAGATGAGATCATGAGCACTATAGGACTCTCACCAACTTGGTTTGGCCTTTATATAGATGAGCTTGAGTCTTTTATGAGGACCCTAGGAGGGGATGGCTGCTCTCTCGTTGGTTACGTGCTCCAGATTCTATTATATGCTAATGATGTGGTACTCTTATCCTCGTCTACTGAGGGGCTCCAGAGACATGTAGATGCACTATTACCTTTTTGCAAGTCCCACGACTTGAAGGTCAACTTGGGTAAAACCAAGATTATGATCTTCAATACCTCCAGAGCTATTGAAGACAGAGAGCAGTTTATATTTGACGAGGCACCAGTGGAGATTGTCTCGTCATACACTTACTTGGGGGTTCTGTTCTCTAGACCTATCTTCACGATGAGACCGGCTATGCAGGCCCGAGTGAGTAGAGGATACGCCTCACTTGCCCAACTGGAGAGACAATGCTTCCACTCACATTTTCAAGACCCATGGACCAAGGTTCTCCTTTTCGACTCCTTGGTCCGTCCTGCTGGTATGTATAGCAGCACTTGCTGGGGACCAAACTTATCCGACGCAGAGTGGACTCGAGTGGAGAGATTACAAGTTCTCTTGCTATCACGAATGATCCGCAACAAGCCATCGGTTCCTCATCAAATCATTCAGACTGAGTTCAGGGCATCTCCATTGCAGCTAGATGCGGCGTTCCAAACTATCACTTATCTATTTTTCGTGCACGCTTATGGCTCCCGCACTATAGGGTGATGCATGCTTCCTTGGTTGACATTAGCATCTTCTATGACATTAGCCGCCCAGAGTGATCAGAGATGTTGGTACGCATGCACATGCAGATAGTTTAAGGGACGGGTTCCCATATAGACAGATTGCCACTCTTCCAGTACAGCATCGATGCTCTGTTTGTCCCGTTTCGGTGTAACGAGCTCAATTCGATCATTCGGGAGGATCTCCTACAGTTAAACACATTTGGGACCTGGTTGGCACAGACAGAGCTTCCTGTGAAGCTCAGTTACTATCGAGACCACAGCCTACTGTGACGCCAAAATTTGATATTTTTGATTTGGCATTGGTGTTGCTTTTCTATATGTTTAATAAGGGTATCAGTATCAAGTGATAGTCTAGTGGCTCTCACTTATTTCCATTTTCTAAGATATTGTATGAGATTGAGAGGATGAGTGGAATTGATCATTGAAAATACCATGTGTATGAATTTTCTAAGATATTATATAGCATTGGGAGAATGAGTGGAATGGATAATTGTAAAAACCATGTGTATGAATGATAAATACCTTGGTATGGAGTGAGAGTTATTTGCATATGGGATATTATGGGGTTTTTAGAAAATAGGAAGAGTGAATCATATAAAGAGGGAGGTCTCATGTCCGTGTGTTCTAATAATATAAGAGAGATCACATGTCAAGCCTGTGGAAGGCATGTGGAGGAGTGTGGAGTCAAGAGGAATCCTTTTAGAATTCCTATGTGAAATAAGAAGGACGTGGACATATGGAAAAGAGAGGGTTCCTATGGGCTCCATGTGAGGAGACTCTTGAATTTCTCAATATTTTAAGGCTCATGAGCATCTTTTGATAGGACACATGTCAAGAGTAGCAAAAAAGGACATGGGTGATGACATACGGGCTTATGTGATTAATGGCGAAAGGAATCTACAGACAGCAATTGTAAATGGGTGAAGGAGGGTGACAAAATCTCTATAAAGGAGCCCTCCTCTCCCTTGTTCAACATCTCTTCCACCATTGAGTAGTTATCACAACTAATAATGCAGCTTTAGACAATATTTTACAGCAACAGAATCGGGAACTGAAGGGGAGGCTTCAACAGCTAGAGATAAGATGCACTAATATGGAAAATAAAGAGAAGAAGGGCACACCTCACAGAAGGTACTACATGAATAAATTGCTTCCAAACCTCATCAGTTTGTTTCTTCCATCAATAGCATGATCAATACTCTTATAGGGAAACTGCAATCTACAATGCTAGAGCATATAACTAACACAATGGACACAGGAGCAAAGAAGAGATCAAAGAACAAGCTGAAAGATAAGGGAATGCAATAAAAATCAAGATAGGGGACTTACCTAAGGAGTGTTATAAGAATGAAGACACATTTGATGAGAACTATGGACGGACTTAGGCAGCAACTCCAGACATTGATTGGCTAAAAGATTATCAAATGAAGATAAGCTACTTGGTACTCATACTCTTGACACAAGCGCCAATAGAGTCCATATACTCAGAAAATGTAATAAACTGAAAGGTACTAAGTGTGGATAGCGGAGGAGATAGTTGGTCTAACGTATACTTGGGTGCATATTCACAGGTCCCAAGTTTACCATGAAACCAATAGCACATGCACAACTGACCAGGGGACATGCCTCCTTGTCGAGACTAGAGAGACAATGTTTCTAGGGACAATGTTCTTTGATTTGCTAGTTCGACCAGCCGCTTTATATGCAGGTGCTTTTGAAGTGGTACATCTCCAAAAGGATGAACTGACTAGATTTGAGAGGCTATAGGTCATGGTGCTATCATGCATGATTCGAGAAAAGAGATGTACCCCTCAAGACATTGTTCTTGTAGAGTTTGTGGTGAGACCTCTCCATACAAATGCCTCATTTCAGATAATCACTTGGATCAATTCGGATAGTTTGGGTGGAAGATGCGGGTCAGAAACTACCATGGAGGGTCCTCTCATCATCTATGTAGCTTACAACCGATGGAGATGAGCAGCGCGGACTTTTTTTGCAAAAAAATATTTCTGTTAAGTATGAAAGAAAACCGTAGGAGCAAGCTCATTGTGTGAGTACATCATGCCATGCATGACGAAAACCAAAGCTCAAAAAGAGCTAGCAAATAACCAGGGTTGAGACTGAAAATGCCACGTCAACCTTGAAGCAGAATTAGAGACCCCCTCCATTCTCTGAAAAAAGTGTTCTCCTAGCAAAGGCTGCTCTCAATGACCCCTGCATGCTCGCCCAAATGGCCATCAAGGTATCTATAGTATCAGTCCAAATACTAGCCAATGTTTGAGAGGGATAAACCTGGGATTCATCCACGGCCTCTCTACATCTAGCTCTCCAAATATACCATGCTGCAATACTAGCCAGAATCTCCCATGAAGTGTCTACAGAAGCATGTGCAGCTTTGAAAGAAGTGAATGAGACATCTTGGAGAGAACATGACTCTACTACGTATCGTCAAACAGAAAAAGCTCCATCTAAATCATGTTTCTCGAAGAAGACCTGAGGCCCCGTAAGAGATGGCCAAGCAACTGAGGCCCAGGTCATGAAGAAGACCTGAGGCCCAGGTCATGAAGAAGGGTGATGTATAGAAAGTGCATAAGATCCTAGCAACACCCTTCCAGATCGTCCTAGCCTGTCTGCACTCACAAAGGCAATGTTGAATACACTCAACTGCAGAGTGGCAACAAGGACATGTAGGATCAGCCCGCCGAACCTGGACCTCTACAAGTTCACTACAATCCCTCTGTGAATAAAAAGCCAAAAGAATAGAATGATTTTTCTATTCCTGAGGGACTTCTAGAGTCCCCTCTAAAAGTTTTTCTGCACCTCTGTAGAAATGTGAAAGCTATCCCAACGAGGAGATTTGGAGGGCCTCCAACCTCTACAAAACTGAACTGAAATCTCCTAGCATTTCTAACCATGTGACAGAAGAAGGGGATGCTCTTCTCTCGGTTCCCTTCATCAATCCACTCCCACTCCCCAAGTTCCTACTGCAAAGATCTGATGGGGATACCTCCATAGAGCCAAAGTCTCCATGAACTCAGGGCCAAAAGAATAAGGTCGGGATCCAGGTACCACTGCGAATCTGTACTGTGATCCATATAGCCTGCAATCCTGACCAGCTAGAAGGGAACCCCTTGAAGAATATCATCCGAAGATATGAGTATCTCCCTCCAGTTTGAACATAAAAAACTAGGGCATCTTCGTGTGCATCCCGCAAAGCAATAACTTAAATAGGAATACCCGTCCTAGTGAAAGCACCCAACCAAGTGGAATCTGTAATAGGCAATAGGCGTATCACCTATATCCATCCACTACATAGGTATGGCTGCATCAATCTGCTGAATCCTCTCTGCACTCCCTCTAAGATGACCAACTGATAAAACTCTTTGATCCTATAAGAGCTTTCTGAAAGCTTTCCAAGACCCCACAGTGGAGGCAGGGCCCCTCTCCCATCTAAATCATTGGATATAATGCAAAGTGCCTAGTGGTCTGCCATGCTCATCAAGTATGCTTTCATTCAACATAACAGGATGCCTATCTATTTCTTCACGAGAGGAGGGGAGAACTCTCCGAAGTGTACCTCTGAAGCTGTCCCAAGTTTTCAGAATGGCAGCCAATAAGAGGTGAGGAAGGAGATCTAAGCTGGGCTGAAGTAAATATCCATCTAGTGATGTCCATCTAGTCTCCTCCAGAGGTGGGTGTACAAGACTGTATGCTGCATATGGAAAAATCCTTCCACTGCTCCTATTTAGGCATTACTCCTCTCACCACCATCTTATAGAGCAAAGCCCTACACTGCAAGTCTGGGTCAATGATATTGAGACCCCCTTCCCGAGCGGGGGGAGGATTAGGGTCTCCCAAGCCACCTTGGCTATGGCATCTTTCGTCCCATCTAGTCCACTCCACAAAAAGTTTCTTACTGGTCTCTTGAGCTGAATGATACTATACCTTGAATGGCACCAGCAAGAACAAACAATAGATAACAGCCTCCTCTAAAGTGGAGGGTACAAACTCCTCCATATCAAACTCTGCCATTTCTACCAAAGCTGCAAAAGAGTTCATGTGAATCATGTATGGTGCGAGAGTGCGAAGAATCCCTGCACTCAGTGTTGTGGAAGAGATAACCCCCTTACCTCTAGCGAGAAGGAGGTCCTGTCCTCTTGCGAAAATTATGAGAGAAGATTTGGAGTGTGTTGCAGCTGGTTCAAGCTCTAAGATGAAGGTGAAGCTCCTCCGTCATCTCCTTCTCTGCTACTGCACTTCTCCGTTCGCCCCAAGCCTCCATAGTGCACTCTAAAAATCACAAAGGCCGTGCCCTCGGTGCCCCGCGTCTCTCCATGTTGGTGAGGATCGTTGTCCAAGGTCGAGATGATTGAGAGAATTCAGCTCTCCAAGGTCACGGTGGAAGAGGGGAACCTGAGAAACATTTGGGAATAAAAGGAATCTTCTTGGAATCTCGAGGCACTAGGGATGATCAGCCAGCTCTGATACCACATGTAGAAACTAGGAACACATGAAGGAAACAGGAACAGGGAGGGAGATAGGCAATCACATGATGGAGACGGGATGAGGCACAAAAGTAGATACTATATTCATGAGTTGAAGGCCAATATATAGGCACCAAGATACACCAATGAACATCATAGATGATGTCATAGTACAAACCACCAAGATCCTATAATCATGCCACCATCTCCATGAATCTCTCAATCACACACACACATAGGTGACACCTAACTGATGAGTCACCTGACACACCTACCATGGTGCTCACTAGCACTCACACCATGTCCTACACAAGCACTAGCACACTGGCACACACACACCACATGACCATGTCCATAAGTGTGTCCCCTAAACATCAATTTATCCAACAGTGCCTACCCCTCATTATGTACAGTGCACAAGAGCTTACTACATTTTTTGACCTATCAACGTGTCGAAGGTGCAGAATGTGCAGTCAGTGCCAAAGTAGTGGTACGAAGACGAGCTGCATCAGAAGACCTTTTGTTCTTTTCTTTTTCCTTGGGTAGTCTCTGGCGAAATGCCCAAGAATCCTGTAGATACTACACTAGTCCTGTCTCCCTGCGATCTCGATTCTTTGTCTGAAGAATGAGCCATCAGGACACTTAAGCTGATATAGTCATCCGCCATGTTAGGGTCGGAAACAATGACCCTAACTTGTGGCACTTCATCAAATGTGACTGCCTCTATTGCCGATGAGGGCATGCCAGGGAAGGGAGGGATCTCTGTGATCAAACTGAACACGGCTCCAATAGATGCAAGGAGTAGATGGTACACCTACAGGAGGCCACGGAAGCTGATGAAAAGAGAAGTGACCGCGCTATGCTCCTCCACCTAGAACTAAGTGCGGAGGGGCTGGCCTTGAGCAGTGTAGCTGCTGAATCTGGAGAATCAAAGACCACCTAGAAGAAACTTCATTTAAGTGGGTGGGTGTACATTTATGAAGTGAATTGCTAGATCTCCAGGAAACACGGTGAGCATCCAGTCCCTGGCATGTAATCTGGAAGGGTGGGACCCATGGGCGAGCGAAGAGTCAATTGGAACACTCAAGCTCAATGTCTTTCTTGAGCTGCTACAACTCGTCTTTTGAAAAAATAACAGTCTTCGTGGCGGCTGGTGGATGCAGACGTTGATTGATTGAATGGGGATCAATTCGTCAATCAAGGCGGAGAGGTCAACTCAAACACCAATGCGCTCCATCCGACTCTTAAAGAAATTTCTGAGAGAGAAGAAGGAATGAGGAGAGGGAAAGGAAGAAAGACAAGGAGGCGGGAGAGGTGGGAAGGAGAAAGAGAGGAGGAGGGGAGGGGATAAGGGAAGGAGAGGGGCTGTAGGGAGAGAAGGGGGGGCTAAGGGAGAGAGAGAGAGAAGGTGAGGGGCTGAGAAGGAGTGGAGGAGAGGGTAAGAGGGTTGGGAAGAGGATGGGTAAGGGGGCGGGAGAGAGAGGGGAGGAGGCATGGCAGAGGAGGGAAGGGCGTGGGGTAGAAGAGGAGGGAATGAGAGCTGCGAAGGGGGCGGGCTGAAGGGGTGGAATGAGGGAGAGAGGGGGCGGAAGGCTGAGGGGTAGAGGAGGGGGCAGGAGGGGAAAGGTTGAGAGGCAGGGAGGGAGAGAGTGCGGGGCTGAGGGAGGGGGAGGGGGAGGGGCTGAGGGAGAGAGAGGGGCTAAGGGAATGGGGCAGCAAGGTTCATGGAGGAGCAGCAGCTCCACACTCGAAAAGAGAAACTCATCTTTTTTTTTTTTTTTCAAAAAAGAGACTTCTATTAAGTAAGAAAGAAACTCGCTAGAGCAAGCTCTAAGCGGAAATACAACATCATGAAATCATGAGGAAAAATAAAACCCCCTCAAAGTGAGGTGGAAAACAACCAAGGCTGAGGCTGAAAGTGCCACCTCAACCCTGTAGGAGTCTTAGAGAAGAAAGGAGAATCCTTCCATTCCCGGAAGAAAGAAGCCCTCCTAGCTGAGGTTGCACGGGAGTCTCCGTGCATACTCATCCAAACGGCCATCAAAGTATGTATGGTGTCTGTCCAGACACTAGCCAAAGTGTGTAAGGGATGAACATGAGTACCCTCCATAGCCTCTGTGCATCTGGCTCTCCAGATATGCCAGGATGCTATGCTCGCTAAAATCTCCCAAGAAGTATCCACAGAGGCATGCACATCTGTAAAAGGAAGGTATGGTACCACATCCAATGAACAGGACTCAATCTGATGACGTCAAACCAAAATGGCCCGAGAGGAGTCAAGTCTCTCATAAAATACCTGAGGCCCTGTAAGAGAAAGCCAAGCCACAGAGCCACATGTCATAAAGAATGGGGAGTGGGCAAAGTGACTGAAAATCCTGGCTACCCCCATCCAAATCATCCTCGCCTGTATGCAATCCCATAAACAATGCTGAGTAGTCTCCGAAGCAGAGAGGCAACGAGGGCAAGTAGGGTCGGCTCCGAACCTGGATCTCCAAAGGTTCACTGCAATCCCGGATAGAAAGCCAAAAGAATAGAGTGATCTTTCTATTCCTGTGGGATTTCCAGAGTCTCCTCCAGAAGCACCTCTGCAGATCCGCAGTGATATCAAATGTCTCCCAATGAGGAACTTTGGAAGGTCTCCAACCTCTACTACTGAGCTGAAAT
The DNA here is from genome assembly GCF_047967505.1 of Dipteris shenzhenensis. Taxonomy (NCBI): domain Eukaryota; kingdom Viridiplantae; phylum Streptophyta; class Polypodiopsida; order Gleicheniales; family Dipteridaceae; genus Dipteris; species Dipteris shenzhenensis. Next base: position 22,224,803 of record NC_141622.1, on the reverse strand, counting down.
CTATTGGCATTACTGACCGTGTAACGAAAGAAGGGGATGCTCTTCTCTCGATGCCCTGCGTCAATCCACTCCCACTCTCCAGGATCCCACTGCAAATACCTAATGGGAACTCCCCTGTAGAGCCAAAGCCTCCAAGACCCGATGGACAGCCAGGGGTCTGGGTCGACGAACCACTCTGAATCTGATCCCTACACCAAAAGACCTACAACCCTGATAGGCTGAAAAGCAGACTCAAGCAAGATGTCCTCTGTGGATCTGAGCAATCAGCCACCATCCTGCACAGTAAAAACTAAAGCGTCCTCCTGTGCATCTCGAAAGGCCAAAACCTGAAGTGGAACACCGCCTCTCGTAAAAGTACCTGCCCAAGTGGAGCAAGTGAGTGGCATATCATCTGCGTCTACCCACTCCTCTGGAAGGGCTGCCTCAATCTACAAGATCCTCCCTGTACTCCCTCTGAGATGTCCTATCAACTGAGACTTGGTCTCCTCTGGAAGCCTGCAGAAAGCTTTCCAAGACCCCAAAGATGATGCAGGTCCCCTCTCCCACCTGGACCACTGCATGTAGAGTGACGCACCAAGTGGTCTGCCATGATCATCTAAAATACTGTCATTCCACATGATGGGTTACCTATCAATCTCTTCACGAGAGGAAGGAGGAATCCTCCAAAGAGTGCTCCTGAAACTGGCCCATGCTTTCAGAATGGCAACATGAGAGGGGACGAAGGTGATCTGAGGTGTGCTGTGGTGAAGATCCACCTAATACTGCTCATCCAGTCTCCTCCTGAAGAAGGTGTGCACCTCTGTATGTTGCTAATAAGAAAAGCCTTCCAAGGTTCCTACCGTGGCATAAGTCCCCGCACCACCATCTTGCATAGTAGAGCTCTGCACTGTAAATCTGGATTAATATTGAGACCCCCTTACTGTGTGGGGAGGATGAGGGTCTTCCAAGCCCCCTGGCTAAGGTATCTGCTGTGCCATCAAGCCCACTCCAAAGAATATTTCTGATCGGTCTCTTGAGCTGAGTGATACAGTCCCTAGAATAGCACCAGCAAGAACAAACAAACCATGCCGTGGCCAAGAGAACCTGGTTGACCATGACAACTCTAGAGGCAAGATCCAGCTTGACTGAGCTCCAAAAAAGGAGCTTCCTCCTGATGCTCTCCAACACGGGAGCAAACTGCTGCGTGGAAGAAATATCCAAGCCGACCTGGCAACCCAAATACCTGACAGGCACACCCCTTTGAACCCAAGTGAATCCTATGTCAAGCCCCCAAACTGGAGTGTCCTCATCACTGATCCAAAAACCATTGGATTTATGCCAATTTATTTGCGCCCCTGCCGCCAAACAAAATAAATCCAATGATGTCCTGAAAGAAGTGAGCGTCTGTGGAGTGGCATCCAAGTAAACTGTTGTGTCATCTGCCAACTCATTGTCAAGTAACTTCTCTTCCCTTCTAATGGGAAGTCTCAGCCCAAAGATGTCAGCTTGAGATCTAACATAGATACTCATAGCTTCGGCCACGAACTAAAAAAGGAAAGCAGCAAGGGGGCATCCCTGACGAACTGCTCTGGAAATCTGAAATCTCTCACCCCTTACCCCACCAATAAGTACCTGGCTGTGGGCTGATTTGTACAAGGAGGAAACACCTCTGATCCAAGCATCAATAAAGCCAAAACGTAGAAGGGTGCCCTCCAAAAAACCCCAATCTACTCTGTCATAAGTTTTCTCAAAATCCAAAAGTAGAATGGCTAGATTCTCGCCGCTCTGCATGGCCCACTCTGAGGCTTCCCAGAAAGAGAAAATGTTATAAAAAATGCTTCTGCCATCCACAAATCCTGTCTGAGTGTCATGAATAAGATCTCGGAGAAGGGGCTGCAATCGGAGGCTGATTGCCTTGGCCAGAATTTTGTAACAAGTCCCTAGAAGTGTGATAGGCCTCCACTGGGACACTAAGGTGGATGAGACCTTCTGTAAGCGACCTGGGCATATCACCAGAGTCCCAAATACCCTGCAGGGCTGAAGTAATGTAGTCTCCAATCATATCCCAGAATGCAATGAAAAAAGAGGGGGTAAGGCCATCCGAACCTAGGCACTTGCCCTTGTGAAGGGCTGAAAGTGCAGTCCTGAACTCTGTGTTAATGAAAGGTGCATCAAGCAAAACATGCATATCCGGTTTCACCAACAAAGGGATGCTCTACCAAATAACCTGTCTAGCATCCTCTCTATCCCGTGTCTCAGGATCAGCAGTAAGAAGGGCGGCATAAAAATCTGAAGCTATGCGCAAGACATCATCAGGATCTGTATGTAAAACCCCGTGTGAGTCAATAAGTTGGGATACACTCTCTCTACTATGTCTAGGGCCAAGAGTAGAGAAAAAGTGTTTATTGACTCTGCCACCCATCTAAATCCAGAAGGACTCCTGTGCATGAAAGGCATACTCTGCTCTCTGATCAAGCAATACCTGTTGATGAGCCCTTGCTGCAGCAAGGCGCTCCTTAATCCAAGCATCTGAAGGCCGTTTCTGCTCTTCCCTCTGCAAAGCTGCCAACTGCTGGCGAACACCAATCTCACGTCTGAGAATATCTCGTCTCCTGGTACGAGCAACTGAGAGGTAGAAGTCGCTAATACCAGAAAGGGCAGGAGCTACCTGTGATGGCAATGGCTGCCCACCCTGGACATGAGAAACCCATATCTGCAAGGCTGCCTCTGTAAGGTCCTCCTCTGTGTACAAGGCATCTGGAATCCTGATGCTGGCAGATCGGCCTCTCAAGTGAGGCTCTGAGATAGCCAGCACAACAGGAAAGTGGTCTGAAGTGGAAATCCCAACAGCAATGCATACTGATCCACCTCTGTCAAGTGCCCAATCATCTGCATAGAATCTGTCAATGCGTGCATGAATAGGCATCTGCTGCCTCCTATTTGACCAAGAGAACAGGAGGGACTGTGGCTGAATAAGAAAGGCATCGTCAAACCAAGTATCTATGCCACAGTAGTGAAAAAGGAAGGCATCCCAAGCTGCTCTCTCCAAAGAGTGAAGTCCTCTTTCTCTACCCCCTTTTTTGTCTGACGGTAACTCTACCATGTTAAAGTCACCTCCAATCACCCATGAATCCGCAATGGGACCCCAGGAGAGCAGATCCTTCCACATAACGACACATTCCCCTCTAATGTTGGAGGCATACAGGTTAAGGAAACCTACCTTACCCTCCAATCAAGACAATAATCCACTGAGTTCTAGAGGGAATAATGACTCCGTGTCCAACAACCAAGGGGAGAACCGACTGCGAAACTGAAATAAGACTCTAGAGGGGGATACTGTTGCAGCCCCAGATACTACAATTCCACATCAGGAGGGGACTTCAGATGCACCAGCCCCAGTCATTTTCGTTTCTGATCACGAGGGCGCTACCGATGCTTCTCCCCCTTAGACTGTTCATGCCACAGCTGAGGGAGTGTTTGCACAGATGAGGACTACAGATTGTTCTTGAGCCCACCCACAGGCCTCCTCAGCTCCTAGCTCCAGATTTGCTGATAGAGGCCTGGCAGGTCCTTCTCCTCCTTCCTCCACAAGTGAAGGTCTTCTTCGCACTCCTCGGCCAGACTTGCTTCTCAGGAACTCTTTTGTGACACTGGCTGATTCGGCGACTTTCATGGATGATGAGGAGTTTGTGCCCTCCACCTTAGGGGTCCCGGTCATTGGGATTCCTTTTGACAGGGCCTCCCCCTCAGCAGGTGTAGGGATCCTTTCACCTGTTGAGGTTCCTGCCCTCAACAGGAGTGTTTCGACCAAGGGGAAGCTGGTCTCCTCTACTAGGTCGGGTAAGCCTTTCCATCCAGCATCCTCCTGTCCATGAGGATAGTCAGCTGGAACATACAAGGCCTAGGCGAAGTTCCACACCGTCGCCGTAGGCAACTGATCCGGAATCAGCTTCATCCAGGTGTCACTGGAGGTGCTATTGATATCCTCTTTATCTAGGAACACGAGTTCGATGCCAGTGATTGCTCTGAGTCTGGCAAACTGCTTTCTTGTCATACTTTTTGGTCGCCTGCCTTGGGCACCAGGGGGGACCGACTCAGATTGGTCAGGGGACATTGACAATAGACGGTCCACTACTGGCTATTGCTTCTCATTGGGTTCAGCTTGTATCTCACGGCTCAGTAAGAAGCAAGAGCGAGTCTCCCTTTCCTCCAGTGAAGCAGAGTACAAAGCTGCAAATTCAGGCACTACGGAGTTAATGTGGTTAAGGAAGCTTTTGCATGACTTGCATCATGCACAGGATGGCGAAGCAAACTCTATCTTCTGTGACAGCCAAAGTTGCTTGCCATAGCCAACAATCATGTCTTTCATGCTCGCATGAAACACATTGAAAATCATTATCATTATGTACGGGATTGTATTTTTGATGGCTTCATTGATCCCATCTATTGTCCATCTGAGGACAATGTGGCGGATATCTTCACCAAAGCCCTGTCAACAGATCTTTTCTTACGACATCGACATGGCTTGGGCATCAGAGACATTAATGTCAAAGGGGGTTGTGAAGTGATTCACAATGACATTGTTTTCATGTACTCCCATAGGTTGCATATCCATCTGGATGAATTTGTGCAACCATGGTACTTAAGGTACTAGAGGGTATACCTGAGATATTTCCAGGGTACTTTCAGCCATATCTTTGAGGGGGGATTTGTAAGAGATTACAAAGATATGGTGTTGTAGGCATAAAGTCAACCCTATGGTTGACCGGTAGTACTTGGGTACTATATATACCAAGTACTTGTATTGTTTCATTTGAACATTTCTATTGGAGCTTTCTTGTGTGTGCACTCTTGCTCACTTGTGTTCACACCTGTCTCCACTTTGTTCCTACAAACCCAGTAGGTGACTCAAAGAAAAAAGGGGAGTCACTCCATTCCCTAAGGAACACTGCCCTCCTGGAGGAGATTGTCCGTGAAGATCCCTGCATCCTCACCCATATGGCCATCAAAGTATGTCTAGATAGTGGCTAAGGTGTGAGCGAGATGAACCTAAGAGCAAGGTCTCAGTAGATCGAGACCTCCAAATATGCCATGCTGAAATGCTCGCCAAAATCCAGATTTATCAACTAATGCATGCGCAGGTCTATGTGAAAGTATCGGAACATCATCCAAAGAACATGACTCAACTGCACATCATCGATCTATAGAATGGTCATGTCTCTCATATAGAATCTGAGGCCCAGAAAGGGAAAACCAAGCTTCTGATTCCCAAGTCATGTAGAAAGTAGTATGTGCAAATGTGCTCAATAGCCTAGCAATTTCTTCCAAATAATCTGGGCCCCAAAGACAATGCTGGATGGACTCTTGATGAAAGGCAACGAGCACAGGTGGAAGTTGCACCGACCCTCAACCTCCACTGGTTCACCGCAATCTCTATAGACAACCAAAAGACGAGAGTGATCTTTCTACTTCCGAGGGATTCCCAAAGTCGCTTCCAAAAGTATTTCTGCAAGTCTGCAGGAATTTGAAAATTCTCCGAACAATGAAGTGCTCTGTTGGGCCTCCAGCTTCTCAAGCTGAGCTGATACTTCCTGGCATTGCTCACTGTGTATCAAAAGAAGGGGAGGCTCTTCTCTCGATGTCTTGCATCAAACCATTCCCATTCTCTGGGATCCCATTGCAACTACTTGATTGGGAGCCTCCATATGTCCAAAGTCTCCAAGAGCCGAAGAGAATGTGATCTAGGTTAGGTACCATCTTGAATACATGAAACACTGCTCCACATGGCCTACAACCATGATAGGCTAAAAAGGAAAATGCATAATTATATCCTTCGAAGATCTAGACAACCTGTCCCCAGAATGAACATCAAAGACCTATGTGGGCGTGAAAGCCCTATGACCTAAAGAGGGATTCTTGATCTCGTAAAGGCTCTCAGCCAAGTAGCATAAGAATGATATTTGTCACCAGGGAGTATCCAATCCATAGGTATAGTGGCATCTGTCTATTGAATCCTCCCTGCACTTCCTCTGAGGTGGCTTCCTAATTGTGATTGGTGTTCATCAGGAAGTCTTTTAAAGTCCTTTCAGGAACCCACCGAGGAAGCATGACCTCTCTCCCATCTAGACCACTATATGTACGAAGAAAAACCAAAGGTCTGCCATGCTAATCCAAAGGCACTCTCCGGAGAGTACTCTTGAAGCTGGCCCATGCTTTCAAGATGGTAGCCATTAGAGGGGAAGAGGGGGGCCCTGACACAAGCTGAAGTGAATACCCACCTGGTACTATCCATCCAATCTCCACCTGTGGAAGGAGAACAAGACTGTATGCATTGAATGAAAAAATCCTTCCAAGGTTCCCGCCCTGGCATAAGGCCTCTAACCACCAAGTTGCATAAAAGAGATCTGGTCTGCAGGTTTGGGTCTATGATCTTTAGCCTCCTTCAGGAGTGGCAAGAATCAAGGTTTCCCAAGCCACTCTAGTGCTGGTGTTTGCCAAACCATTTAGACCACTCCAAGGGAAATTCCTTATCAACCTTATGAGCTGAGTGATGCAATCCATGGAATGGCACCAACTAGACCATACAAACCAAGCCATGGCCAACAGTACTTGGTTGACCACCACCACCCTGGAGGCAAGATTAAGTTTTGCTGTACTCCAAAAAAGAAGTTTCCTTCTGGTACTCTCCAACATAGAGCAAACTGTTGTGAGGGAGAGATGCCCACCCCGACCTGGCAGCCCAAATATCTAGTAGATATACCCCTTTGAATCCAAGTGAATCTGAAACCGGTCCACAAATCTGAAATAGTCGCTTATCCAAAATCATTGGATTTATTCCAATTTATATGTGCACCTACTGCCAAATAGAATAAATCCAACGCTGCCCTGAACAAGGTAAGATTATGTGTAGTGGCATCCAAAAAAACAGCAGTATCATCTGCCAACTCACTATCCAAAAGTTTCTCATTTTGTCTCAATGGTAGTTTCATCCCAACAATGTCTACCTGGGCTCTCAGAAATAAGCTCATCGCTTCAGCCACAAATAGTAAAGGAAAGGAGCAAGAGGACATCCCGGACGGACTAATCGGGAAATTTGAAACCTCTCCCCCTTTTTCCCTCTAATGGGCACCTACTTGTGGGTTGATTTGTGCAACAAGGGGGCCCCATTCGAAAATCCAAACCGTAGAAGGGTCCCCTCTAAAAATCCCTAGTCTACTCTGTCATAAGCTTTTTCAAAATCTAGCAGTAGGATGGCAAGCCTTTGGCCACTATGCATAGCCCACTGAGAAGCTTCCCAAAAGGAGAAATGTTATCAAACATGCTTCTTCCATGCACAAATCCTGTTTGTGTATCATGGATAAGATCTGGAAGAAAGGGCTGCAAATGCAAACTAATGGCTTTGGCCAAAATCTTATAGCAAGTTCCCAAGAGAGTGATGGGTCTCCTTTGGGCGGTAAGATTCTTGCAACCTCCCTTTGGGATTAGATGAATGAGACTCTTTGTAAGTGAGTTAGGCATGGTACTCTATCCCATACACCCTGTAGGGCTGAGGTCAAGTGATCCCCAATCATATGCCAAAAAACAATAAAGAAACAGGTGACAATCCATTTGAACCCGGGCACTTGGCTTTATGCAGGGCCCAGAAGTGCAATTCTGAATTCTTGATTGGTAAAAGGAGCATCAAGCATAGCTATCATGTGAGGTTTCACCAATGCAGGAACATGCTGCTACACCCTATATCCAGCACCATCTCTAGCTGGTGTGTCAGGAACTGCTACTGGTAAGAGGTAGGCATAAAAATATATAGTGATGTGCATACTGGCATCGGGATCTATCTATAAAACGCCATTCGAGTCAAGAAGTTCAGAAATTCTTTCTCTACCATGCGTGGGGCCCACCGTAGAGAAAAAATCCTTATTGATTCTCTCTCCCATCTATATCCAAAAGGATTCCCATGCATGAAAGGCATACTCAGCTTTTTGATCAATCAAGTTTGCAAAGGAGCTCTTGGTGAGCAAGGTGCTCATGAATCCAAGCATGAGTAGGCCATTTCTACTCTTCTCTCTGCAAGGTGACAAGCTACTGTCTAAGGCATTTCTCCCATCTGATAATATCATCTCGTCTGGTACTAGCGATAGAGTGATACAAGTCGCTAATACTAGAGAGGGCTGCTACCATATGAAAAAAAGAAGCTACTCCACCCTGCAGGTGAGACACCAAAATCCATAAAACATCCTCTCCATCTCTAGTGCCCAAGGCAAGTGTCCAAAAAGTATGACGAAAAAGTAATTTACTTGACTTTGGACAATCTTTGGCATCCAATTTGTGCTCCTAGATAAACAGAATGTCAATAGGTCCCCCAATAACACTTGATGAAGCTGTTCGCGAATCACTTGTCTCCGGCAGCAATGAGACACACCACCTAAGCCCTGTATGTTCTCATAGTTAATAGGGACGGCCTTCTGGCATCCGAATCGCCTAGAAAGCTGCTCTAGAAAAAAGAGACTCGAGGAACGTCCGAATATTCCTTGGGACTGTGTTACTAAACACGTTCCAACCCTAAACCCGACGTTCCAAGTCTAGCCCTGGTAGAAAATGCTGACGGGTTGCGATTTGCCATTTTTTTGCGTATCTGCTGTCGACACCACTCCATGGCCAAGCCTTTGCTGGTCCAGCCTCCCTCCATCTAGTCCAACCTACCGAGTCCCTCCATCTTCTCCCTTGCTTCAGCCTAGCTTCCTCCATCTACTCCCTTGCTTTAGCCTCTCTTTCTCCACTCTCTTCTACTCCATCAGCCCCCTTCTCTCCACTCCCTTTTACTCTCTCAACCTTTCACCAGGCTGTAAATATTCCAAAGTCAAAGCATAAGTTGACCATTTATTGATCATAATTAATGAGTTCTTTTATTCAAGAGAACCATGAGATGTTGCATCAAAAAATCTTGTACTTGAAAGGCCAATGCAATCATTAAAAAATGTGTGATTAACCATCGATCAAAACATCCAGACCACAAATCTCAGTGGTGGAAGGAGGTGAAACCTGGACCCAATTATAACAAGTCAAAAGGAGGAGCCCACAAGTGGCATTGTCCCTATTGTAGTGCTGAAAAATCTAGAGGCTCAAACCGAGTGCGGAATCATTTATTGAAAGTAAAGAACAGAGGCATTAATTGTTTCCTTGTAAATATTCCGGCTTCAGATAGCGCGCATTTTCAGGCAATTGCAGATAAATTGGACGTTGAGGCAGCACAACAAAAGGTTCTTGATCATCACAGTTGAGCATAAGCAGCCCCATGTTCATCAACTTCTCCTTTTACTTCTATTTCTAGCTCCTTCTTTGGGAGTGTAGCTTCACATGCACATATGGGGACTCCCACTTCATCAGCCCCTGGCCTTAGAGTCGTGCAAGCTAGACTTGTGACCTCATGGCATCCTAGGAGGAGGGCACAGGTAGATGCTGATGTACCCACAGCCAAAGCCGGTATTCATTACTTCGTTGATATGGTGAAGGAGATAGCAGCCTTTGGAACTAGTTACAACCTTCCTCATGTGAGGCCCTATGCACCACAATTTCGGCAATGGAGAAGACTGCCACGGAGCAAGATTTGGCTCCCATCAAAGACATATGGATGAAATGTGGTGTCACACTGATGGGAGATGGATGGAGTGACACTAAGAGCCGCTCTATTCAGGGCATCATTGCATACTCCAGAGGGCTCAACTTTTTCATTATAGCTATTGATAATTCAGAGGAGGTAAAGTCAGCTGAGAGGTTGGCTAGAATTTGGAGGGATTCCATTGAATAAGTGGGGGCAGATCAAGTTATTTAGTTTATTTCTAATGGTGAGAATTCGAATAGGGCAGCAGGAATGATTCTTGAAGAGAAGTACCCTCACCTTACCTTTACTCCTTGCATGGCACATGGGCTGAATAGTCTCTTGAAGGATATTTGTAAGGTGGATTGGTTGGATCCTACCATTGATATGGGTAATCATGTTGTCTCTTTCATCACTCGTCATCACTACAATTTGGCTATTTTTTGCAAGATATCCCCAAAAAAGAATCTCTTGAAGTATTTTGACATGCGCTTTGCTTATAATTTCATCATGTTGAAGTGGCTTTTTAAGAAGAAGGCTCAATTGAGGCAGCTTGTTGTTTTCGCCCAATGGGATGCATGGTGTGAACGGAACTCTGTAGGGGCTCATAGACTTAAGTCCATTGTCTTGGATGACCTCTTTTGGGATGATGTTTGCCTCTTGCTTCAGGTTACAAAGCCTATTCTTTTGATGTTGACGCTTGTTGATAGAGATGGTCCTTGTATGGGGAAGGTGTATGAAGGGATGGATAGGATGATTGAGACCATTCAAAGTATAGATGCTTTGTATGCTTGGAGGAAGGAGGAGTTGAGGACACTGGCAACCTCTCAGTGGACAGAATACCATTCTCCTTTGGAGGCTGCAGCCTTTGTTTTCGATCCGGAATTTCAAGGGAAGGGGCAAGAAACAGATAAAGAGATGGTGCAACGATGGAAGAAGTTATTGAGACAACTTGTCTCAAGTGCAAATGATAGGAGAAAAGTGTGGGAGGAGTTGTCATATTATAGGCAAGGAAAAGGGTTGTTTGGTTTGGAGGATGCACAAAATCATAGGTTCAATATTTTCTCCGTTTGTTGGTGGAAGGACTATGGGACAGATGAAACATTGTAGTAGCGTTTGGCCATTTGTATACTCAGCCAGGGAGCTATCTCCTCGCCCATTGAGCGGTTGTGGAGCAATTTAGGAAATATTACATCCAAATAGAGGAACGAGGCTTGGAGTTTAGAAGGCAAATGATCTTGTATTTGTTAATGCAAACTTGTGTTTGCTTAACAAGTTCAGGGCAGAGTGCACTCCTGAACCGTATCTTGGATTTAAACCAGATGAGGACTCTGACAGTGATGCAGCAAAGGATGGTCCTAAGCATGAGGATGATGAGGCCCAGGACCAAGATCAAGAGGATGGGGCGTAGCAGAGTGAGGGAGAGGTAGTCAATGGTAGGAAGACCGGGGAGCCTGATAAAGAGTGAAGTGACCCGCTTGTCCTGCTCTATCGGGTCAAACCCCAAAGTGAATGGGGTAAGAAAGATCCTCCTGGAACTGAGTGGTAAAGGATTGGATTTTAGCACAAAACTCATAGCGTCTGGAGAATGCTTTGCACAGCCTTCCCAAGCTGTCAGGAAGCCAAGCTGCCCCTTCCTTCCTCTTTCTTCTCTCAGCTTCCTCCTCACCTGCTGTACTTTGCAGCCTCTCGAGGCTGCTAAGAAGCTCTCCTCAGCTGCCCATTGGGCAGCCTTGCTCCTTCTCTGCCTCCCCTCCTTGCCTTCTCCTTTCTCTACTCCTCTGCTTTGCAACACAGACGAAACTTTGTTGTCTTCAAGTTGGCCTTCCGCACTCCATTGTCGAATGGAACCCCATTCAGGAAATCTTCGTCCTCTTCCATCAGCCGCAAGGACCATTACTTTTTTGAAAGACAAGATGCTACAAGGCTGCGTGTCAGCCTTGGGAAGCTGCATGGCAGCTTAGGTGTGGTGCGCAATGCAGCAGAGGGGGGGGGAAAGGGCTGCCAAGCAGCATGAAGCTGCTCCTGGCAGCTGGGAGGGCGCAATGCGCACCTAGGGGGTTGCGCCAACTTCAAACTCTATCGCATGACTGCAAAGAGGCGACCTAGCCATGCACACTCCCCATAACATGATATTCCCTCAATCAGCTTATGACCACAGCTGAGACCATTACTTAGTCAACCCCCCTGGATCCTAATAGGGATAAAGGATCACGCGAAACCTTTTATAGAACAGGCATACAAAGGACACACAGATTGTTTATGGTGAGAGAGAGACTACATGATTGAGACACAAAGAATTGATGCAATTACTGAGGGATTGATTGAATATTTTAAAGTACACGGTACCTCATTTTAGAGGCAGCGGGATGCCTTATCTTCTCAAACATACCTCACTGATGTCAGTGAGATGATGTTACACAATCAAATCAAATCCCGAAGGTCAAGTGACCCTTGAAAGTCAAGTCACAAACCCAAAACCCCTTTCACACTAACACACTAGCCAGAACCCTGTTCACCCTACAGACTCCAAAATACCCCAGCAGATATGCGAAAGTATCCAAATGGTTTTGATTGCAAGATATGTCTATTGATCATTTACCACAATACCAATACTCACTTGTTGTCTCTTTTCTATGCCTAACTCAGCAAGAGATCCATCAGATCATGCGGGATACTCTATGGTAGATATACATCCATACGACATGGACATGCAGCGAAGATGGCCTTCTATAGAGAGAAATTCCTCCACTTGAGCTTGCACATCCTGAAATCTGTGCATTTCCATTTCACTTTAGTCTTATTGTTTACCCAGAATACTAAGACCCATGTTAATTGAAGGTTGTTCAATCTTGGTAAGCCTTGAGGTTGGCACTGTCCCTTTGATGGTACAGTTTGGCTCTTGTTTGATTAATTTTACATGCATTTAGAAAGAATGTTTTTTTGGAAGGATGTAAAAGCAAAGTTTGCTAAAGATCATGGGCTTACCTCACTCTAAAAGGCTCAATCCACCTATGAGAAGCAATATTCTTTCCAACTAATGAGTCCCTTACAGTAGAGCTAGGTTGTCTGCTAGTGTCTGAAGTTGGGGAGCAGGTGCAAACTGAATCACCCTCTATCACTATTTCTTATTGATCAACTGAGGGATTCTATATTGTAATTGTTACTGAATTAAGTACATGCAAGCCTGAATCTTGATGGAGTATGGAAATATCACATCTTTTGAATTATATGACCTCATGGAAAAGTCAGCAAATGGTGATGTGATGACCTTCCGCATTTTATGTAACATTGATAATATAATGCAGACGTTTCTTGGCAAGCAAGGTAAATATTTAGAAGCACAGCAAGTAAAACGACATGCAGACCGGAAAGAGATGAAAGAGCTTCAATCAACAATTGCAGCCTATCAAGCTGAAGTATCTCTCAAGGAACAAGCTTTGCGAACAAAGCAGCAAACAGAGATGGAAATCTTATTTCAACGAGCAGCACAAACACGCGACGAACTCAGGAAGAACAAAGAGAAAGATTTGAAGTGTTGTTCCCAGGTATATTCTCAAACTTTTAACAATGTATTTCTTCTCCTCTATACATCGTCCATTAATCAGGTAACACATATATCAGCCTTCCTTTTTGTCATCAAAACTTTTAAGGGGGAAAAAACATAGGAGACTCTATCTTTCAGAAAGAGCAATTCTAAGAGGGGATTTGCAAAAAACAGAGCAATTTTGAGGACGACTTTCGCAAGATGAAATCGCTTTACCATGGGTCTGTGAGCTTTGATTGTACAATTAGAATCAAGAGCACAGCTAGCAAGCCAAACTAGACTCACACTTCACAGTTCAAAAAATAGTTTAAACTCAGTCAGGGCAGTTTAGTCAAAATACTTGTTTATTAGATTCATAAAAATTAATCATATCCATAATATCACCAGGTTCAACACAAACATGGAAGTTTGAATGCAAATAACCTAAAAGAGAATGTTTTGCCTTTAATTTTCCTTCTCCTGTAGTGATTCTGTTTCCTTCAATCAGCTATTAAGTAGATGCAATATCGAAAGTTGCAAAAGATCTTTTCATTTGATCCAAGTCACTGGGTATGAAAATTGCAGCGTCATAAGAATATAATAAGGGACCTAGAAGCTTTGCACAAGCAAGAAAGGCTTAAACACGAGCACAAAATGGGGAGGATAATGCAGGAATTCAGAGCCTTAGGTGGACATGTGAGGGACCTATCTCGTGCGATGGACACTTTTACTGTCTCTTCTTTAATGGAGTTTGGTGGCATTGAAGAAGCTGCTTCATCAATCTTGGCGGTAGAGTGTTTGAATGTTGAAGATCTGGCAGCTTGAACTTATTGTCATATGATGGTGCTCATTAATTGGTGAGAGAAAATTGTAGAGGCACTTCCTTGCCGTAATGTCATTATCATTGCCTCTGGCTTGTAGCCATTCTACTTGGATCGCTAAGGCAACTTCCCCCCTTTCCATAAAGGAAGGCCTGATGGTTTGTTCACTGCAGAGAAGTTGCATATTGCATTCTGTGGCTTCTGCATACATGTTGCCTAGCTAAATTCATTTGAATAAATCAACACCTTACCAGAAGAAGTAAACAATGATGTGAATGGTAGTTCTGTGTTCTATGTATAGTATGAAACAGTACCGGTCACAAAATAATGAGTCCGTATCAGATGTCTATTGTATCAACATTTATATTGAATGCATTGCATGAACTTTATTCATTAATAAATGTACAATCAAACTTGCTGTTAATTGCTCCGTTGGTAATTATCAGCTTCTGAATACTAGATCAGAAAGGCAAACACACTCTCCTTTTCTCCCCATGACCTCCATTTTCTATTCTTTCTTGCCTTCATCCACCCTTTTGCTGTTCAACAGCCCTTGCCCCCCCCCGCCCCCCCCCCCTTCCCCCTCTCTTAAAACCACCACCACAGCCACCTGTAACAAAGTCCTTTTTGAGGCAAGGGTCAAGAACCAGGTTCCCGACAGACCCTTCAAGAAGAAGTTGAATCTGGCACCCTATTCTGCAGCAGCTTGACCCGGACACGGAAGAGCGACGAAGCAGATGAGGAGCTGGAAGACCCGGATGCAAAGGCATCGCAGATAGCAAGATCTCAAAAGTTAAAGATCCCCAGAAGCCAAGGAACCAGACTCACAGTTGAGAGAAGACCTGGATCGGAATCCAGAGTTGCAAGATTAGAAGAGCTCGAAGACCCGGCTCAGTAGGCGCAAGAATCATGGAATGATCAGGAACCTGGAAAACCAAAAGGCCCCAAAGCAACAGAAACCAGATGAGCCCGATACCCAGGAGCCAACAGGACCCTAGAACATCGGCATCAGCAGGAATTGGATGATGGAAAGCTTGGACAATCGGAAAGTCTGGACGGGAATGCTAGGATGACGAAAACCCGAAGCAGGATTGGAAGATGTGGCATTGAGCTGAAACCGCATATTGAGGAGGGAGCAAGATCCTTGAACAACTTGGCGAAAATTTCAAGAGAATATTTGGAGAGTCAAGGTTGTGGATGGTGGACAAACGAGGGTGACAAGATAAAGAGTCGAGGTGGCAAACCTTGGATTTTCCAAGGAAAGAGCATTTGATCACATTTTGAATCAAGGTGCATGTAGAGGCGACATGTGGCATTCTCCTAACTCAAGCGACAGTTTCGTAATAACTGGTGTCTAGAAAGATGAAGTGTTTACACATTGTGGGCGCCCAAGATGCAATAAATGCATATGAACCGTGGGCGAGCAATCTTGCTTGTCCATGAGCCTTGGGCGTGCCCACGGACGGGCAAGTGTGTAAACATCTTTAGGGGCTTAGCACATGGGAAGAAATAGGATGGGAATGGAAAAAGGAGGTCCCAAGTGGTCCCATGCATATTTCTATCCTATTCCCATCACACCATGTGCTAACAAAAAAAGAGCTAGCGATGGGTTTAGGTGTAAGAGGACACATGGCACCATTTCATGTGTTTAAGAGGTGGGGACCACGTGGGGACAAGGACAAATGTCATCCTCCCATGTTTTGGAATCCCTAAAAAAGGGGAACCCATTCTGGTTGCCAGGGTCTAGAGGCCATCGTCCAGGATGGTTGGAGGGAAAGTGCCTTGGGAGCACTCTCCCGGGAGGGAAGCCTAGGGAAAGTGGTGAGTAGCCAGTAGGCCGCGAGCCGCATTTCCCAACGGCTTCCTGACCAGAAAAGTGTGACCAAGGCACTTTTTCGGCCATCGAGGGCTCTACGGAGGGGGGGGGGGTGGTACTTAATTAGAGTTTTACAAGGCTTTTATTATGCCACCATCGGGATTGTTGTTGCCACATGGTGGATTGCTCTGCTGTCAGAGTTGGGAGGTTGATGTGGTGCAGTGCAAGTGGAGCAGACTTCTGTGTGACTATTTTCGGTCAGACTATGATGGTGATGCGGCGTTGCCACATTGCAGGGTGGGTCAGAGATTCAGTATGACATGGCACGGCGCCACTGCTCTGCGCGACCAGAAAAGTGTGACCAAGGCACTTTTTCGGCCATCGAGGGCTCTACGGAGGGGGGGGCGGTACTAAATTAGAGTTTTACGAGGCTTTTACTGTGCCGCCATCGGGATTGTTGTTGCCACATGGTGGATTGCTCTGCTGTCAGAGTTGGGAGGTTGATGTGGTACAACGCAAGTGGAGCAGACTTCTGTGTGACTATTTTTGGTCAGACTGTGATGGTGATGTGGCATTGCCACATTGCGAGCTGGGTTAGAGATTCGGTATGACATGGCACAACGCCACTACTCTGCGCGACTGTGTGAGTCTGGTTTGTGTAATTAGAGATGTGATCAGATGGAGGAGGTAGAGTGGAGTGACGTGGCAAGGCAGCAGGTCATTTTTCGTGCCATTTGTCAAATAGTAATTCTATCCCGGGTCGTTTTCATGTTTGGGAATTGCTGATGTGTCATTTTTTGGTCAAATTTGAGTTTTCCAGTTGGGTTTTTACCATGCTTGGGTTGTCATTTCACCTTTATTTGGATCTAGAAGGCTTTTTTTTTTTTTCAATGAAAGGAACCTTCTATTAATGCTTGAAAGATTTCATACAAGACAAC
Source organism: Dipteris shenzhenensis (assembly GCF_047967505.1). Taxonomy (NCBI): domain Eukaryota; kingdom Viridiplantae; phylum Streptophyta; class Polypodiopsida; order Gleicheniales; family Dipteridaceae; genus Dipteris; species Dipteris shenzhenensis. Next base: position 22,208,128 of record NC_141622.1, on the reverse strand, counting down.
AGCCTTGAAGGTGCTGAGTATGAAAAAAACTAGAAAAGGCTAAAAGAAAAACCGGCCTGTTCCAGAGAAGCCCAGCTCACTGCCTAGGGGATCTCAAGAACTGGGGCTAACAACCAAGTGGGGGGACTATACAGCCAGTGAATCCCTCGCGGAGTGAAAATGTAGAAAACACCTGCAAGCCAAGCCTTGCAGAAACGAGCACGCCTCTCAATAGTCGCCTTGGAGCCTGGAGTCCCATGCTACCGCAGGTGGACCGTAGAGTGTAAATGATATCCTACCAGATGGCAACCAAGGTAGCCGAGGGTGGAATCGGGTGCTCTCCCATCACGAGACAGCAGTGAGCCACCCAAATGTTCCAAGCCGTGATGCTGGCTACCACCTCCCAAACACTGTCTTCCCTAGGGGAAGGAGGAGCTAGGGCGTCAGGGGGGCTGCCTCATGGAGTGCAATCCTCTGAATGCTCTAACCCTGTATTCGGTAGGTTGGGGAGATCTCATCAATCTGGAACGCGTGTCCTCCCTCTGTCAACCAAGCCACCATCCCCTAGGTGTAGTCTCTGTGAAGGCTCTGCATGCATGTCATGATCTTGAGGGCTCTCATCCAGATTATGCTACATAAGCTATAATGGAGGTAGCTGTCAACAATGTGAAGAATGAGGACATGTTATGGAGATGGGTTGTTGATTTTAGGATTAGTAGGCGGCGTCAGAAGAACATTTTCAACAAGGAAACCAAGCTCTCATGAATGCATTACAAAGATGATGTGGAGCTCTTTTATGTTGTCTACATTGGTGGAGATGAAGGTTTCCTTGGAATGACAATTTGTGTAGTCCGGTGGTGACTTGCGTGTCATGGAGATCTTGCAGGAATGTCAATAGAGTACTCCAAGCTACTCTCACTTGAGAGCAATGCATGCAAATGCCATCCACTAGTGTCACTCTAGAGACTCCTAGCTTGTTGAGATCGTGAACCCATAAGGAGAAGAAGAGGGAGGGGAGAGGAAAGTGGAGAAGGGAGAGGAGGAGAAGAATAAGGGAAGAGAAGAATAGAACATGGCATTCATGAAAGGCACTCTGAGGGAACCAGACACAGAGGTCCATAGAGGAGAAGGAGAGCTTTTTTCCAATGTGTGCAACCAACTAGTGAAGACCATTTGGCCTTTTATACATGCCACCTTTGGAAGGAGGGCCAACCCTATTCTCTTTATACCACTCTCTTTCCTCATTCTTTACCATCATCTTGGGTCCATTTGGGTTCAAGGCACATCCTAGCTCTACGGACTTGCCATCATCCATCAAATGATATTGCCAACCAATGTGGTTAATACAATTCGTGCTCATGTTGGACATCAAGGAGATGAACGACAACCTTTCACACATAGATACCATTCGAGAGGTCACTAAAAGCCATATAGTGCCCATGTTGAGCATCAATGAGATGAATGATAGGGATCAATTCTTTTCTTCACAATCAATAGGCTCATGACAAGATCCTCAACAAAATGTGAAGAACCTCCAACAAGCATTGGCAACAATTGGCCAATCGATGAAAGGGCAAGAAACTAGACGTGGTGGATTTTTGGAAGAATAGATCTAGTAATCACCATTCATAGGATAAAGAAAAGGGAAGAAGAGGTCCTCATTTCCTCTTTAGGGAGTGTGGAAATGACCCCAAACTCTTTGTAGAATGGCTTTAAATCCATTTGGGTGCTTAGCTCCGAATCCAAATCCGAAGGGCAAAGAAACGATGGAAGTAGTGACTTGGAATGCTCCATCCAGGATTGGATTGAACAAGTTAAATGGAAACATGAGTGAGAGACCTAGAACGTCATGTGCTTCATTTGCTCCAGACCCCATTTTGCAAGGGACTATCCAGTAAATGTGTCAAGATCATAGTTTAGCCAAGCAATCGATAGAGCCGAAATTTTAGGATGTAGCAATAGAGACACTTCTTATTCTAGTAGGTAAATCAAGGTAGGTTCATTTTGATTCAATTTTGGCATTTTTGAGCATTGTAGAGCTTGCCCAATCTTTTCTTTTAATAAGAAAAATAATTCTAAAAATGGATTTCTCAGAAACAATGATACTCCTGCACATAATCACAAGATGAAAATACCATGCAATGTCCTGTATACACTATTTGTGGTTAAGTGGAAGCTATTTAAGAACAAGACACAATCCATAACAAAATAGTTTTGCCACTTTTAGAAAGAATGAGCAATGTGGTAAAACCACAAGGTGTCCAACTACATGGTATGAATGGGAAATGGGAGACATTTAATACTAAAGTTACGTGACTCTTCTTCGTAATGCCACAAAGGTGTCCAGCTACAAGGGGTGATTGGGAAATGGGATACATTTAAGACTAAACTTATATGACTCTGCATTGTAATACCACATAGGGTTGTACTAAATGTATCATTGTTGGCTCTATCCCACGACTTCCGGAGGATGAGCAAGGTATGTAGGGCTTTGAGTCTTTTTGTCACCTATAGATATATCGGTGTCGTTGGTTATAATATAAGTGTAGCTTGAGACCTTGGGTCATATTTCAGTGAAAGATGTAAACTCAAGTGTGGGAAGCAAACATCAAAGGAACATTCATTGACATGATTGGGGGAATGAAGGCTTTCATCTCCATTGGAGGTTTAAGGTTAAGAAGGCGTTTCAAGTTTCAGAAGGAGATTCATGATTTAGAAGGAGGGTCTAGGATTCAAAAGGGATTTCAAGGTTAGAAGGGGGATCCAAGGTTCAGAGTAGAGTAGATGGTGCAGAACTCATCTCCCTTATCGATCATGGAGGTCAAGGGTTGATGAACTAATCTAAGAGGGTAAGGGTTTAGGGGAAGCATTGGAGTGAGAGAGAAAGGTGGTGTAAGGGCATGGGGTTGAGGGAGAGAGAGGAAAAGGGAGGAGAAGATGGACATGAGAAGTTGCAAGGTTGGAGGAGAGGGGAGTAGGAGTCAAGGTTAGGACATGCTTTTAGACGTGGAGTGCAAGGAGCATGAACACTTGGAGACAATTGCATAGAACACCAGAATGGAACTCAACACAATGCCCCCCAAGAGTATGGGCTTCATTCCATCATGGGGTATTCATACAAGTTGAAAAACTTCTCTCTCTACATGCAAGGAATCGTAGGACTTTCTCTGTCTACATGTAAAACTTGCATCTAAGAATGCACATGTAGAAGTTGCATGTCGGAGTTGCATGTAGGACTTGCATGTAGAACATGCATGTAGGTATTGTATATAGAACTTGCATGTAGAACATGCATGTAGGATTACTAAGAGAGATTATTCCTAGCCTCATGCAAGCACAAGCAAAGTTTCACCACTCCTCCACACACACATTCTGTGCTACTTGAGTCCATGTTGACATAGAGTTAACAAGCATACATAGGCAAAAAGCACATGGGATAACTTTAAGAGTGATGTTCACTTTATTTTGTAATACCATAAGGGAGACATTTAGGAGCATACATATGAGATATTTCGGACTAAAGTTATTTGACTTTGTTTCGTAATACCAGAAGGGGTTGTAGCATGCATATGCAAAAAGAAAATAGGATAACTTTAAGAGTCATGTTCGCTTTACTTTCTAATACCATAAGGGAGACATTTACGAGTGATGTTGAATATTACATGAAAATGAGAGACATTGAATAGTGATTTTGAATAGCACATGGCTACATTTCACAAATATGAAATGTTATTCTTTTATGAGTGATGTTGAATAGCACATTGAAAAGTGATGTTGAATGGCATAAGTTATCGATGAATGTGATCTATCTTTTCCTAGCTTACAAAATATTTTCTCTTATCATAGTTTACTTTGCTAGAGTAGATCTTGGCCTCCTCTTGGCACCACATTTGTGAAGAAGATGATTTGGCCACTTTTATAAGTAACACTCACAAGCTAATACTACAATATGTCCTATTGTAAGTACAATATCTTTATGTGGGAAATGGCAAGAACCTAAGGATGATTCCACATCGTACATAGATGTCTTCCCTATTGCTTATCACACATTATAGAATGATATCTCTTGTCTAATTTTGTCAATTAGACTAGCTCTTTGATATGCAATCACATTTTTTACAAGATGAATTGTCCATTTCGAAAAGTACAAATTGGCAATATCATTAGGTGTCCTATTCCACATTTAATTGTGTGGGAAAATGGAAAATGGGCTCGTATTAAGAAGATGTTGAACAATTGATTGCTAAACCATTTACTAAATTCAATAGCAATCTTTAAGAAACACACATTATATGGGTCAATGGAGATGAACTTTCAGAGATAAATATTCCAGGTTTTAGAAAATCTCCAAATATTAACAAACAAGTCTGCCAATCAAGAATATTATGTAAATCCAATGTGGCAATAATGTGTATGCATTACTACCATCCAATAATTTTTTATTCTTATTGTGATAGCTTATGAAAGCCTTCGATATCAACATCAAAATTTTTGAGAAGCAAGCATCAAGATAAGCATCAAAGAAACCATCAATACAAGCATCGATGTTTTAGAATCAACTCTGCTATAGACCTGCAAACTCTTCCCTACCTCACTTTGATATGGTATTTTTGGGTATCCATACTGTACTACATGGACATGGTGTGTAAATTCTCTTTAATGTGAACATATATTGGAGTAAGGAACATGAGGGAGAGGTTAAATTGGACCATAGTATACTTCAAGATACAAGGGGTATGGATGTATACAAGGATAATTAGCCAATGAATGGAGTCTTAAAATTTGAATACAACATAACATATGTGTGTAGTAGTTCATGTGAATAATTAGATGAACTTCCCACTACATTATCATTTAATAAAACATTGATAACATCATGTTCATCTTGTTTGTAGTCTTTGATGTCCTTTACATCAAAGAGAGGATCCCCCACATCTAGGAGCTTAAACTGTCAACAGCTTATGGAGGATATATAACTATTGGTTGCTAGGGTAAAGGAGGGAAGTGCTTTCTTCAACTACCATGAATTTTTTAAATCTCTTCTTTGGTCTTCACATCTTTAAATACATGTATCTTTCTCGACCTTCAAATACACTCTCTTTCTTAGTCCAACCTGATTCACATGGCAATATTGTTTCCAAATGATCGCAAATCATATTATCACATGTGCATTGACAATCTAAAATGTTACAATCCATAATATCCAATATGAATAGAAGATAAAATGGACTTGTGTAGTAATGCAAACATATTTCTAAAATGTTATGATAAAAAATATTTGGTAAAAATAACATTAAAAATGGACTTGTTTACAATGATGTAGTAGCACTGTAGAAGAGTGTGGGGTAGAAGAGATGCATCATGGCACAAAGAGTGAGAGCACAAGTGAGGAAAAATCCATGTATTAGAATGAAGGAATGTCCTCCACGTTATAGAAAGAGAGGATGGTGTAGGCACCTTCCCTATATCAGTGGCAATCAACCCCTACATCGGTGGGACTGGCCTAAATTAAAGGATCCTCCCATGTGGGGGCCTTTGGCTTACATCATCACTTAGGTCACACACTAGACACATCATAGCACTAGATGTGCTTCTACAACACACACACACACACACACACACACACACACACACACACACACACACACACACACACACACACACACACACACACACACACACACACGTGACTCCCCTAGATGCACACATGCACCTTAGAGCAAGCCCTTGACCATACTTATCCCAACATACCCCCCTCAAGGGTTTGCCTCTTGCAATGTCAAGGATTCCATCTAGTCACATAGTTTCTCATGCCATCTCATGGTGGTCAAGGATAAATCTATGGCTAGGATCTCATGCTACCAAGGGTGCCCAAGGGTCAAGCTTTACAAAAATGGGATAGACCAAACACATATCACATGGCCTACATCATATGGTGACCATAGGTGATTTTACAAAAGACAAAACGCATAGCATTCTTTTTGGAGTACTACTCCAAGAAGAGAACCTCAAAATTTGACCAAGTGATGATAAACAAAAATTCAAAGACAAGTTGCTCAAAAAGCAAAGTCCTTATCTTCTACCACAAAGTTGGATGCTTCATTTGTTGATGGAGTTCTCTCTTCAACCAGATTTGTCATAGTCCTCTTTTTCTCATTGCAAAACTTCTCAGAGTGATTATTCTTGCCACAATAAGAGCAAGGGTTGATTCTATAACAATCCTTCTCAAGATGATTATTTTTCCCACAGTGTTTACAAGCCTCTTACCTGCTCTTTGAAAACTTCACTGCAAGTGCTTCTGTGTGCATTTTGCCCATTCTTGAAGTATTCTTTCTTTCCTCTTCTTGTAAGGCACTGATGATGCATTCTAATCAGGGTTGAGGAAGATTCTTCAAAGTAGTAACCACATAGTCAAAGTCTTGAGGCATGCTCTTTAAAAGTACTGCCATAGCATCATCCTCAGTGACAAGAGAGTTAATTGAGGATAGTTGTGTCATAAGACGACTCATAGTGTTGACATGAGGACCAACATTATCTCCCTCCATTTTAAGTTCAAAGAATTTAATTTTCAGAATTAATTTGGATGTATGTGAGCTACCACCAAATAATATGTCTAACTTATGCCATGCTTCAAAAGGGGATTCCAAATCTGAAATGTGGTGTACATAATCATCACCCAAACCTAATGCAATGATTGCATAGGCTTTCTCTATCCTTTTTGCATCTACAGGTGTAGAAGTAGAGTCAGTAGCCTTTCCTTTACCTTTGGTTGTAGTTGATTCACCTTCCTGAGAGGTTTGAGTTCCTTCCTTGACTAAGTCCCATAGATTTTCTTTCATTAGCATAAACTTTATCTTCATCTACCAAGTATCGAAGCCTTGGCATTGAACTTGTCGATTTTATAAGTAGCCATGAGAGGGTCTTACCTTTGTCAGGTAGTGTCTACTCTCTTACAAAATGACTAATCTTGTTGAACAAAGAAATCTCCCTCACCATACAAATGTAGATTGCTAGAGATAAATTGAGAGAAGCCTAATTGTTTAGCACATTCATACCCAACCCAGTTGGCTTTTTCCAAAGTTTCTTGGCTGGGGCCTTCTTCATTTTGAACTTTGTCCTTCTTGTAGTCTTCTTCACATGCTTAGCATTGGAAGAACCTTTAGAGCTTGGCATTTTGACAAGAGATCAGTTCCAACTGAATTTCAAACTGAAAATGCATTCTCTGATCTATACTTTAGCATTACTTCAATCCTCAAACATCACTCTAGCATTTACTCTAGCATCAAATGTCCAAAATTTTAAAAAATGCTTTGCAGAAGACTAACTCAACTTGGAGGGCATAATTCACACAACTAGAGAAGAGTTTGAGAGGGCTTTCTATGCAAAAATAAAGCTTGAATACCAAGGTAAGTTCAACAAAGAGCATAGATGAAATAGTGTGCCTTCTTGTCTAGGAGAGCTACACCTTCTTTGACTGCCTTTTTTTTAATTTCTCCTTGCTCCAGCAAGCATTGGCCTTCAAACTTCACCAACAGCAAGCTCTAGGCATGGACCAACTTGTGCTAGAAGGGCTCTGGAAATGGTTGAGCAAAAAGGAGGAATTGCACGATTTGTTGTCAGAGCTTGCCTGGATCAGCGCGGGTGAAATATTTCATCTCTAGGGAAATGCTCTAAGCTAGAGGAGCACCCCATAGTGTAGAGTCGTCAACTAGGAGGGCTTGGCAAAAGACGCAAGGGATGAGGAGAATAGAGCTAAGCCATTTTTGAAGAGGAAGGAGGAAGAAAGCTCAAAAGGAGATGGTGGAGAAGATGATGAGGTGGCACTACCAAAATGGGTTCTCCAAAGCCTACCAACTTTGATGCCAAATGTAGAAGAGTGTGGGTTAGAAGAGATGCATCATGGCACAAAGAGTGAGAGCACAAGTGAGGCAAAATCCATGTATTAGAATGATGGAATGTCCTCCATTTTATAGAAAGAGAGGATGGTGTAGGCACCTCCCCTATATCAGTGGCAGTCAGCCCCTACATCAGTGGGACTGCTGGCCTAAATCAAAGGATCTCCCATGTGGGGGCCTTTGGCTTACATCATCACTTAGGTCACACACTAGACACATTATAGCACTAGATGTGCTTCTACAACACACACACAAACACACACACACACACACACACACACACACACACACACACACACACACACACACACATGTGACTCCCCTAGATGCACACATGCACCTTAGAGCAAGCCCTTGACCATACTTATCCCAACAAGCACAAGCATATTTGTAAGGTCATCATAAAATTTGGTTGAGTCGATGGAAGAGAACCATTTGAATCTTCTCTCACAATTACTTTAGCTCCTCTACACACAACTTTGAAGAATTTGACATCCAATGTGAACACGTTAAGTGAACTTTTAAAATAGCACTTTCATGATATTATCTATCATTTCTCTATAATCCAACTCAATTCACTCTTTGAATATTCCTGGCACTAGCTACTGGTCTCTCAAAGAATTTCTAATTATTACATGCTCTTGCAGTAGCACTTCTAGATGCTTTTCTTTTCCATAACAAATTTATGGTTTCTTTTTTTATAAGGCTTTCTATACCACACATGAGTATAAAGACTACCATCATTTTCATTCTAGATTTTAATGTTCTATAGGATGACTAAGGTGTAATGCATACAAATTTTTAAGGAGATCAAGCAAGTAGACAAAGTCATATTTTAATCAATATATTGCTCTCCTTATGTAGTGTATTATGTAAAATTAACACCATGTCTTTGATTATATCTAAAACCTTATAATAATAAGCTTATAACTGATAAAGTCTTCTCCCTTAGTTGATATCACCTGATGTTAGTGCAATAATCTATGCATTTCATATCAAGGAGGAGTGATGACATTTATACATTCTGTGTGATTAGAGAATGTAGATATTGGATAGGGGTTGGATGTGGATGATGGAGACTTAATTTCTATATAATTTTAATGGGTGTTTTGTGTTGGGACTTCCTATAATTATCTCAATTGAGAGTATGAGATGGGGTGAATGTCCCAAGTGTTGCTAATGATTTGTAGCAAATCATAAGGGAGAAGGCTATCAAACGTTTTAATCTACCCTACTTGGAGAAACCTTTCAGATTGGAAGAGTTGAAGGAAGCTGTGTCAGTCATGGCAGATGGTAAGACACTTGGTGAAGATGGGTTACCTATTGAGTTCTATAAGTCTTTCTAGGAACTAGTTGGCCCATATTTATTATTGCTATGGCAAGAAGATTTAATGAAAGGTGCTCTCCCCCTTCACATTAATGGGGGCATTATCAAACTTATCCCTAAAGAGGGCCCCAAAGATGAGCTTAAGAACTAGAGACCCTTTACAATGTTAAACTGCAGTTATAAATTTTTTGCAAAAGCTTTAGCTCTTAAGATACAAGGCAAAATGAAAGAATGGATTCTCTCAGAGCAAAAGGGGTTTATCAAGGGACGTCACCTTCTTGAAGTCATTATTAATATATGGGAAGGATGTGAGTATGCTAAAGAAACTAAAGATGATATATTCTTTCTTAAAGTTAACTTTGATAAGGCTATGACTGGCTGGAATGGGATTTTATAATTCAATCTTTATAGGATATGGGTCTGGGTCCTTCTTTTGTGTCAAGTGTCAAACTTATTCTCACTAATGCTATAGCCAAGGTTAATGTCAATGGGAAGATGAGTGACCCCTTTTTTTTGAAGAGATCAATCAGACAAGGGTGTCCATTAGCTCCTCTTTTGTTTGCTATAGCAATAGATTCCCTTGTGTGGCTTCTTAGAAGTCAAATCCAAGAGGGAAGCTTTAAAGGCATTGAATTAATTAATGGTTAACAACTAGTCTGTCAGCAGTTTGCTAATGAAACCACTTTGACCCCTGAAAACACTGATTAGGATGTCAGGTGTGTAATGGATTGTCTTGAAGTTTTTTGTCAAGCCTCAGGCTCCTCTATCAACCACTCCAAAACAGGGTATGACACTCTCAGTGGCAAGGATCAAGGGATTCTCCAATGGCTAGGATGTCTCGAAATACAAAAAGGGACAATTTTCAGACTTTTGGGCATTCTAATGGGATTTGAGGTTACAATGAAGTAGAGGTGGGACTAGGTACTAGATAGATTTCAGAAGAAGTTGGAAAAATGGAGAAGCTTCCAAGCAAATCTAGATGGAAGAAAATTGGTTCTTAACCACTGCCTTTACCCCATTGGTATTTTTTATCTTTTCTGTTGGTCTCCTTCCAAAACAGGTCTTGAAAAATTCATCAGATTGTGCAAATCATTCTTATGGGGAGGGAACAATAAAACATCTAAAGTAAGGTGGGACTACTATATCAAGCCCAAAGAAGAAGGGGGACTAGGGGTGATAGACATCTCTTCTGTTGCCAAAAATATTTTTGCCACATGGATTATCACAGCGTCACTTCATCTAGAGGAGGATTGGGCTTAGCTACTAATGAGAAACATGAGACACATTAGACACTGCAGGGCTCCAAAGTGGAGAAATTACCCTTTTATCTCTTCTCTCTTTAACCCTAAACCTTGTAAGTCTAAGGGGAGTCCTCTGTCTGGGGTGCATTTGAAGAAATAAAAGCTTTCCTCCAATTCTTTGGTAAAGGAGAATTTATGGCTATTGACTCAGTTTGGGTGTCCACAATATTCAGCCTGTACTTTGACAGATGAGTAGTTTATAGTGGCAGCCATCTTATTCAAGAAGGGTATCCAATCTTGGGGTCAGCTGTGGAATAAAGAACTCAGATGGCAATCTTGGCATGAATTTAGAAGGGAATTTTCCCTAACTAACCAACATCAGAGGTTGGTCATGGAAAGATTGGACCTATGGAAGGGAGAGATGAGTTGGAAGGGAGGTTCAGTCCTTTGCATACACAAAGAGTTTAGCTGGGTAGGGTACTCCTCTTTACCGCCTACACCGACACCTACTACAAATATGGAGGATCTATTTATGCTAGGTTTCAAAGAATTTGGGCTAGAAATGTGCCTGAGAAAATGTCTTGTCTTGCTTGGCTTATTCTTCACAAAGCAGTGTGGTCTAACTCTAGAGGAGTCTGTATTGGTAAGGGAGATGGCAAATGTATGAGATGCCTAGACTCTGTGGAGGATGTTTATTTATTTGTTGCTTGCCCTCATGCCAGAAGAGTATGGAAGTGTTGAGATATCGAGCTCCATTCGTGATATGCCAAGGTGACTGTTGTGCATTTATGTCACCGACTTGTTAGCTGCAGATGCAGTTGGTACACTGCCCATAAATAATAGCTGGATGATAGCTATCTTTATGTACTCTAGTTAGTGGCTCAGTTAGTATGCCACCTTAGTTAGCTGAGTTTGGTTTGAGACCCACATATAGGGTTCACCTATTCTTTTGTACTTAGAGTTCTTTTGGATTTCACAACTAAGAAGAGGAAAACTGTTTTCAGCCTCCACCTTTGTGTAGATTCTTCCATTGTTTACAGGAAAGAAGTTTTAAAAGAGAAAAGCAGTCACAGAGCACTACTAAGCATTGACAAGCACACATACAAAGCAGTACTATTGCAGTAAGCCCCACAAAGCAAATGTAGAGTACGTTGCATACTCCATGTAAAGCAGTCTAAAAAAGCAAAGTAGTGACCAAGTAGTCTGGAAGCAGTGCCAAAGCACTACCAAACCACTCATAAGCAATGCAAAAGCACTCACAAAAGAAAGCAGTGCCAAAGCAATGACTGTTTACAAGAAAGAAGTTTTAAAAGAGAAAGCAGTGGTAAAGCAGTCAAAAAGCACCGCTAAGCATTGACAAGCACACATACAAAGTAGTGCTAATGTAGTGAGACCCACAAAGCACATGTAGAGTACTTTGCATATTCCATGTAAAGCAGTCTAAAAATGCAAAGCAGTGACCAAGTAGTCAGAAAGCAATGCCAAAGCACTACCAAACCACTCACAAGCAGTGCAAAAGCATTGCAAAAGCACTCACAAAAGCAAGCAGTCACAAAGTAGTCATAAAGCACTACCAAAGCATATTGAAAGCAATGATTCTTTACATGGAAAGCAGTTTTAAAAGAGAAAGCAATGGTAAAGCAATCACAAAGCACTGCTAAGCATTAACAAGCACACATACAAAATAGTGCTAAAGCAGTGAGACCCACAAAGCATATGTAGAGTACTTTGCATATTTAGTCTAAAGTAGTCTAAAAATGCAAACCAGTGACCAAGCAGTCAGAAAGCAGTGCCAAAGCCCTACCAAACCACTCACAAACAGTGCAAACGCATTCACAAAAGTAAGCACTCACAAAGTAGTCACAAAGCAGTGCCAAAGCATACTAAAAGCAATGACTGTTTACATGGAAAGCAGCTTTGAAAGAGAAAGCACTCACAAAGCACTGCTAAGCATTGAAAATCACACATACAAAGTAGGCTAAAGTAGTGAGACCCACAAAGCACCTGTAGAGTACTTTGCATATTCCATGTAAAGTAGTCTAAAAATGCAAAGGAGCCAGAAAGTAGTGCCAAAGCACTACCAAATCGCTAAAGCACTCACAAAGCAATCTGAAAGTAATGATTGTTTACAAGAAAGCAGTTTTAAAAGAGAAAGCAATGGTAAAGCAGTCATAAAGCATTGGTAAAGCATTATCAAACCATTGAAAAACACATGTAAAGCATTAAAGAAATAGAAAAATAGAAAGCAATGGGCAACCGGTCACAAAGCGGATATGCAATACGTAAAAGCCAAACAAAATAGGGAGTGAGGCATACCAATTGATGAGCCTAAAACCATCGATTTTGCTACTATGGGGATTTTTTCCAAGCAACCCTCCACCCTACAATATGTCTTCCAAACAAAGATTTGCAAAACAAAACTGGTGGTAAGGATGGCCACATGCAAGCACACACACCACAACAAATTCTTTTCAGTCAATAGTAAAGCCACATCCACCATAGGGCTGTGCAATGGTAAGACATGTTGAACCCTCATCTTCTGTACTAGAAATTGTTGGTGGGGATTGGAAAATACAAAGAGGCTGGTTGGATTGGACTCTTTCCATCATTTTTTTGGCAAAATAATATTGTTGCTGCCTTGTCTGAAAGACAACAGACTTTTCACATTATTACGCCTGCATGTTGAAACACCAAAAAAGATAAACTCAGGTAAATACAATGGACTGTGGAAACATCATAAAAAAACCTTAAGGACTGATGCAAAGTGTATGATAAATTTTATATAGTCTGACCTCCAAATCAGGTATGCTCTCCTCAAAATTTGGGGCTTCTACTTTGAATCCCAAGATCTCCAATGTGTCCACGAATAATACAATGTCTGCCTACAATTTTTTGAAATGCTCTGAGTCAATTGAAGAAGCAAAAATTGATATTTCATTTTGTGCAGCTTGGAGCTTTGTCCTCAATGTATGTACTGCTATCGGTAAATTCTCTTGGCATAGCCTATCTTTCTTGGCCTTATCTATCATAGTTACCGCTACGTCCACCTTTTGACTTGCCTGGTCAAGTCTCATCTTTGCAGCATGTAGGATTTTTCGACCATTGACCAGCTCGGGCATTGTGTAGTTTACAGACGGTGTGCCATGGCCATGTGACATTTGGGCATATGAAGATGGTGGCCCGTTAGAAATAGAGTGCCGCCGCAATTCCCCCTCCCTATACCTCAAGACACTTTTGACATCTTCCTCCATTGCTATTTCGGAGGGGTCAATTGACAAATTATTATTTTGTTGGAATTGTTCAATTCTTCATTGGAGCTTACCTTGTTATTGGACCATACAAACCACGCTTTCAGCGAATTCAACCCAATTGATAGTGAAATCATCCTTTGTAGGGGCATTTTTTGTAGCCTTGCAATGCTCAAGGGAAAAACCCTGAGCAAATGCAATCCCAAACTGCATATTGGGGGTGCCTCATGGTAAACCTGAAAGTGAAGGTTGGAGCCTCTTGCAGAAGCTCGGGTTCCCAAAGACTTTTGGCCTTCACCCTGTAGTCCTTTAACTTTCGTGGCTGACTGAACACAGTGAGCCATTCTCTTACTTGAAGGTCTTTATTTGTAAGCCTTTGTAGGTTCTTCCAAACCATGCTAAGACCATAAACATCATGAAAATTTGTAGTAGTACAACAGAATTTCTTGGCTTGCAGGTCTGTGGATGATCGAGACATCCTTGTAGCACCTGCTCAAAGAGGCAGAGTCATGCAATAAAAAAGAGAGTGAGAGTTGTCTGAGCTAGAGGACCTGTGAGGGAAAGT